>NW_027362765.1:344773818-345376318 GCF_046119375.1 Phyllobates terribilis | reverse complement strand
GTATATATTGATGGTATATATTGATGGTATATATTGATGGTATATATTGATGGTATATATTGATGATATATATTGATGGTATATATTGATGGTATATATTGGTGGTATATATTGATGGTATATATTGATGGTATATATTGATGGTATATATTTCGGTATATATTGATGGTATATATTGATGGTATATATTGATGGTATATATTGATGGTATATATTGATGGTATATATTGAGGATATATATTGATAGTATATATTTCGGTATATATTGATAGTATATATTTCGGTATATATTGAAGGTATATATTGATGGTATATATTGATGGTATATATTGATGGTATATATTTCGGTATATATTGATGGTATATATTGATGGTACATATTGATGGTATATATTGATGGTATATATTTCGGTATATATTGATGGTATATATTGATGGTATATATTGATGGTATATATTGATGGTATATATTGATGGTATATATTGGTGGTATATATTGATGGTATATATTGATGGTATATATTGAAGGTATATATTGATGGTATATATTGATGGTATATATTGATGGTATATATTTCGGTATATATTGATGATATATATTGATGGTATATATTGATGGTATATATTGATGGTATATATTGGTGGTATATATTGATGGTATATATTGATGGTATATATTGAAGGTATATATTGATGGTATATATTGATGGTATATATTGATGGTATATATTTCGGTATATATTGATGGTATATATTGATGGTATATATTGATGGTATATATTGATGGTATATATTTCGGTATATATTGATGGTATATGTTGATGGTATATATTGGTGGTATATATTGATGGTATATATTGATGGTATATATTGATGGTATATATTGGTGGTATATATTGATGGTATATATTGGTGGTATATATTGATGGTATATATTGATGGTATATATTGATGGTATATATTGGTGGTATATATTGATGGTATATATTGATGGTATATATTGATGATATATATTGATGGTATATATTGATGGTATATATTGGTGGTATATATTGATGGTATATATTGATGGTATATATTGATGGTATATATTGATGCTATATATTGATGGTATATATTGATGGTATATATTGATGGTATATATTGATGATATATATTGATGGCATATATTGATGGTATATATTGGTGGTATATATTTCGGTATATATTGATGATCTATATTGATGGTATATATTTCGGTATATATTGATGGTATATATTTCGGTATATATTGATGGTATATATTTCGGTATATATTGATGGTATATATTGATGATATATATTGATGGTATATATTGATGGCATATATTGATGGTATATATTTCGGTATATATTGATGATATATATTGATGGTATATATTGATGGTATATATTTCGGTATATATTGATGGTATATATTAATGGTATATATTTCGGTATATATTGATGGTATATATTGATGGTATATATTGATGGTATATATTTCGGTATATATTTCGGTATATATTGATGGTATATATTGATGGTATATATTTCGGTATATATTGATGGTATATATTTTGGTATATATTGATGGTATATATTGATGGTATATATTGATGGTATGTATTGATGGTATATATTGATGGTATATATTTCGGTATATATTGATGGTATATATTTCGGTATATATTTCGGTATATATTGATGGTATATATTGATGGCATATATTGATGGTATATATTTCGGTATATATTGATGATATATATTGATGGTATATATTGATGGTATATATTTCGGTATATATTGATGGTATATATTAATGGTATATATTTCGGTATATATTGATGGTATATATTGATGGTATATATTGATGGTATATATTTCGGTATATATTTCGGTATATATTGATGGTATATATTGATGGTATATATTTCGGTATATATTGATGGTATATATTTTGGTATATATTGATGGTATATATTGATGGTATATATTGATGGTATGTATTGATGGTATATATTGATGGTATATATTTCGGTATATATTGATGGTATATATTTCGGTATATATTTCGGTATATATTGATGGTATATATTGATGGTATATATTTCGGTATATATTGATGGTATATATTTTGGTATATATTGATGATATATATTGATGGTATATATTGATGGTATATATTTCGCTATATATTGATGGTAAATATTTCGTTATATATTGATGGTATATATTGATGATATATATTGATGGTATATATTGATGGTATATATTTCGCTATATATTGATGGTAAATATTTCGGTATATATTTCGGTATATATTGATGGTATATATTTCGGTATATATTGATGGTATATATTTCGGTATATATTGATAGTATATATTTCGGTATATATTGACGGTATATATTGATGATATATATTGATGGTATATATTGATGGTATATATTGATGGTATATATTTCGGTATATATTGATGGTATATATTGATGATATATATTGATGGTATATATTGATGGTATATATTGATGGTATATATTGATGATATATATTGATGGTATATATTGATGGTATATATTTCGGTAAATATTGATGATATATTGATGGTATATATTGATGGTATATATTTCGGTATATATTGATGGTATATATTTCGGTATAAATTGATGGTATATATTTCGGTATATATTTCGGTATATATTGATGGTATATATTGATGGTATATATTGATGGTATATATTTCGGTATATATTGATGGTATATATTTTGGTATATATTGATGGTATATATTGATGGTATATATTTCGGTATATATTTCGGTATTTATTGATGGTATATATTGATGGTATATATTGATGGTATATATTTTGGTATATATTGATGGTATATATTGATGGTATATATTTCGGTATATATTGATGGTATATATTGATGGTATATATTTCGGTATATATTGATGGTATATATTGATGGTATATATTGATGATATATTGGTGGTATATATTGATGGTATATATTGATGGTATATATTGGTGGTATATATTGATGGTATATATTGATGGTATATATTGGTGGTATATATTGATGGTATATATTGATGGTATATTTTTCGGTATATATTGATGGTATATATTGATGGTATATATTTCGGTATATATTGATGGTATATATTGATGATATATATTGATGGTATATATTGATGGTATATATTTCGGTATATATTGATGGTATATATTGATGATATATATTGATGGTATATATTTCGGTATATATTGATAGTATATATTGATGATATATATTGATGGTATATATTGATGGTATATTTTTCGGTATATATTGATGGTATATATTGATGGTATATATTAATGGTATATATTGATGGTATATATTGGTGGTATATATTTCGGTATATATTGATGGTATATATTGATGGTATATATTGATGGTATATATTTCGGTATATATTAATGGTATATATTGATGATATATATTGATGGTATATATTGATGATATATATTGATGGTATATATTGATGGTATATATTTCGGTATATATTGATGGTATATATTGATGGTATATATTGATGGTATATATTGATGGTATATTTTTCGGTATATATTGATGGTATATATTGATGGTATATATTAATGGTATATATTGATGGTATATATTGATGGTATATATTTCGGTATATATTGATGGTATATATTGATGGTATATATTGATGGTATATATTTCGGTATATATTAATGGTATATATTGATGATATATATTGATGGTATATATTGATGATATATATTGATGGTATATATTTCGGTATATATTGATAGTATATATTGATGATATATATTGATGATATATATTGATGGTATATATTTCGGTATATATTGATGGTATATATTGAAGGTATATATTGAAGGTATTTATTGATGGTATATATTGATGGTATATATTGATGGTATATATTTCGGTATATATTGATGATATATATTGATGGTATATATTGAAGGTATATATTTCGGTATATATTGATGGTATATATTGATGTATATATTGATGGTATATATTGATGGTATATATTTCGGTATATATTGATGATATATATTGATGGTATATATTGATGGTATATATTGATGGTATATATTGATGGTATATATTGATGGTATATATTGATGTATATATTGATGGTATATATTGATGATATACATTGATGGTATATATTGATGATATATATTTCGGTATATATTTCGGTATATACTGATAGTATATATTGATGGTATATATTTCGGTATATATTGATGGTATATATTGATGATATATATTGATGGTATATATTGATGATATACATTGATGGTATATATTGATGATATATATTTCGGTATATATTGATGGTATATATTGATGGTATATATTGATGGTATATATTGATGGTATATATTGATGATATATATTTCGGTATATATTGATGGTATATATTGATGGTATATATTGATGATATATATTTCGGTATATATTGATGATATATATTGATGATATATATTGATGATATATATTTCGGTATATATTGATGGTATATATTGATGATATATATTGATGGTATATATTGATGGTATATATTGGTGGTATATATTGATGGTATATATTGGTGGTATATATTGATGATATATATTGATGGTATATATTGATGGTATATATTGATGGTATATATTGATGATATATATTAATGGTATATATTGATGGTATATATTGATGGTGTATATTGATGGTATATATTGATGGTGTATATTGATGGTATATATTTCGGTTTATATTGATGTTATATATTGATGGTATATATTGATGGTATATATTGATGGTATATATTGATGATATATATTGATGATATATATTAATGGTATATATTGATGGTATATATTGATGGTGTATATTGATGGTATATATTGATGGTGTATATTGATGGTATATATTTCGGTTTATATTGATGTTATATATTGATGGTATATATTGATGGTATATATTGATGATATATATTGATGGTATATATTGATGGTATATATTGATGGTGTATATTTCGGTATATATTGATGGTATATATTGATGTTATATATTGATGGTATATATTGATGGTGTATATTGATGGTATATATTTCGGTATATGTTGATGTTATATATTGATGGTATATATTGCTGGTATATATTGATGGTATATATTGATGGTATATATTGATGGTATATATTGATGGTATATATTGATGGTATATATTGATGTTATATATTGATGGTATATATTGCTGGTATATATTGATGTTATATATTGATGGTATATATTGATGGTATATATTGATGGTATATATTGATGGTGTATATTGATGGTATATATTTCGGTATATGTTGATGTTATATATTGATGGTATATATTGATGGTATATATTGATGGTATATATTGATGGTATATATTGATAGTATATATTTCGGTATATATTGATGGTATATATTGATGGTATATATTGGTGGTATATATTGATGGTATATATTGATGGTATATATTGATAGTATATATTGATGATATATATTGATGGTATATATTTATGGTATATATTGATGGTATATATTGATGGTATATATTGATGGTATATATTGATAGTATATATTTCGGTATATATTGATGGTATATATTGATGGTATATATTGATAGTATATATTGATGGTATATATTGATGGTATATATTGATGGTATATATTGATGTTATATATTTCGGTATATATTGATAGTATATATTGATGGTATATATTGATGGTATATATTGATGGTATATATTGGTGGTATATATTGATGGTATATATTTATGGTATATATTGATGGTATATATTGATGGTATATATTGATGGTATATATTGATAGTATATATTTCGGTATATATTGATGGTATATATTGATGGTATATATTGGTGGTATATATTGATGGTATATATTGATGGTATATATTTCGGTATATATTGATGGTATATATTGATGGTATATATTGATGGTATATATTGATGATATATTGATGGTATATATTGATGATATATATTGATGGTATATATTGATGGTATATATTTCGGTATATATTGATGGTATATATTGATGGTATATATTTCGGTATATATTGATGGTATATATTGATGGTATATATTGATGGTATATATTGATAGTATATATTTCGGTATATATTGATGGTATATATTGGTGGTATATATTGATGGTATATATTTCGGTATATATTGATGGTATATATTTCGGTATATATTGATGGTATATATTGATGGTATATATTGATGGTATATATTTCGGTATATATTGATGGTATATATTGATGGTGTACATTGATGGTATATATTGGTGGTATATATTTCGGTATATATTAATGGTATATATTGATGGTATATATTGATGGTATATATTGGTGGTATATATTTCGGTATATATTGATGGTATATATTGATGATATATATTGATGGTATATATTGATGGTATATATTGGTGGTATATATTGGTGGTATATATTGATGGTATATATTGATGGTATATATTGATGGTATATATTGATGGTATATATTGGTGGTATATATTGATGGTATATATTGATGGTATATATTGATGGTATATATTGATGGTATATATTTCGGTATATATTGATAGTATATATTGATGATATATATTGATGGTATACATTGATGGTATATATTGATGGTATATATTAATGGTATATATTGATGGTATATATTGGTGGTATATATTGATGGTATATATTGATGATATATATTGATGGTATACAATGATGGTATTTATTAATGGTATATATTGATGGTATATATTGGTGGTATATATTGATGGTATATATTGATGGTATATATTGATGGTATATATTTCGGTATATATTGATGGTATATATTGATGGTATATATTGATGGTATATATTGATGGTATATATTTCGGTATATATTGATGGTATATATTGATGGTATATATTAATGGTATATATTGATGGTATATATTGGTGGTATATATTGATGGTATATATTGATGGTATATATTGATGGTATATATTTCGGTATATATTGATGGTATATATTGATGGTATATATTTCGGTATATATTGATGGTATATATTTCGGAATATATTGATGGTATATATTGATGATATATATTGATGGTATATATTGATGATATATATTGATGGCATATATTTCGGTATATATTTCAGTATATATTGATGGTATATATTGATGGTATATATTGATGATATATATTGATGGTATATATTGATGGTATATATTGATGGTATATATTTCGGTATATATTGATGGTATATATTGATGGTATATATTGATGGTATATATTTCGGTATATATTGATGGTATATATTTCGGTATATATTGATGATATATAGTGGTGGTATATATTGATGGTATATATTTCGGTATATATTGATGGTATATATTGATGGAATATATATTGATGATATATATTGATGGTATATATTGATGGTATATATTGATGGTATATATTGATGGTATATATTTCGGAATATATTGATGGTATATATTGATGGTATATATTGATGATATATATTGATGGTATATATTGATGATATATATTGATGGTATATATTGATGATATATATTGATGGTATATATTTCGGTATATATTGATGGTATATATTTCGGTATATATTGATGGTATATATTTCGGTATATATTGATGGTATATATTTCGGTATATATTGATGGTATATATTGATGGTATATATTGATGATATATATTGATGGTATATATTGATGATATATATTGATGGTATATATTTCGGTATATATTTCAGTATATATTGATGGTATATATTGATGGTATATATTGATGATATATATTGATGGTATATATTGATGGTATATATTTCGGTATATATTGATGGTATATATTGATGGTATATATTGATGGTATATATTTCGGTATATATTGATGGTATATATTTCGGTATATATTGATGATATATAGTGGTGGTATATATTGATGGTATATATTTCGGTATATATTGATGGTATATATTGATGGAATATATATTGATGATATATATTGATGGTATATATTGATGGTATATATTGATGGTATATATTGATGGTATATATTTCGGAATATATTGATGGTATATATTGATGGTATATATTGATGGTATATATTGATGGTATATATTGATGATATATATTGATGGTATATATTGATGATATATATTGATGGTATATATTTCGGTATATATTGATGGTATATATTTCGGTATATATTGATGGTATATATTTCGGTATATATTGATGGTATATATTTCGGTATATATTGATGGTATATATTGATGGTATATATTGATGATATATATTGATGGTATATATTTCGGTATATATTGATGGTATATATTTCGGTATATATTGATGGTATATATTTCGGTATATATTGATGGTATATATTTCGGTATATATTGATGGTATATATTGATGGTATATATTGATGATATATATTGATGGTATATATTGATGATATATATTGATGGTATATATTTCGGTATATATTTCAGTATATATTGATGGTATATATTGATGGTATATATTGATGATATATATTGATGGTATATATTGATGGTATATATTTCGGTATATATTGATGGTATATATTGATGGTATATATTGATGGTATATATTTCGGTATATATTGATGGTATATATTTCGGTATATATTGATGATATATATTGGTGGTATATATTGATGGTATATATTTCGGTATATATTGATGGTATATATTGATGGTATATATTGATGATATATATTGATGGTATATATTGATGGTATATATTTCGGTATATATTGATGGTATATATTGATGGAATATATATTGCTGGTATATATTGATGGTATATATTGATGGTATATATTGATGGTATATATTGATGGTATATATTTCGGTATATATTGATGATATATATTGATGGTATATATTGATGGTATATATTTCGGTATATATTGATGGTATATATTGATGGTATATATTGATGGTATATATTTCGGTATATATTGATGGTATATATTGATGATATATATTGATGGTATATATTGATGGTATATATTTCGGTATATATTGATGGTATATATTGATGGTATATATTGATGGTATATATTTCGGTATATATTGATGGTATATATTGATGATATATATTGGTGGTATATATTGATGGTATATATTTCGGTATATATTGATGGTATATATTGATGGTATATATTGATGATATATATTGATGGTATATATTGATGGTATATATTTCGGTATATATTGATGGTATATATTGATGGAATATATATTGCTGGTATATATTGCTGGTATATATTGATGGTATATATTGATGGTATATATTGATGGTATGTATTGATGGTATATATTTCGGTATATATTGATGATATATATTGATGGTATATATTTCGGTATATATTGATGGTATATATTGATGTATATATTGATGGTATATATTTCGGTATATATTGATGTATATATTGATGGTATATATTGATGATATATATTGATGGTATATATTGATGATATACATTGATGGTATATATTGATGGTATATATTGATGATATATATTAATGGTATATATTGATGGTATATATTGATGATATATATTGATGGTATATATTGATGGTATATATTGATGATATATATTGATGGTATATATTGATGGTATATATTGGTGGTATATATTGATGGTATATATTGATGATATATATTGATGGTATATATTGATGATATATATTGATGGTATATATTGATGGTATATATTGGTGGTATATATTGATGGTATATATTGATGATATATATTGATGGTATATATTGGTGGTATATATTGGTGGTATATATTGATGGTATATATTGATGGTATATATTGATGATATATATTGATGATATATATTAATGGTATATATTGATGGTATATATTGATGGTGTATATTGATGGTATATATTGATGGTGTATATTGATGGTATATATTTCGCTTTATATTGATGTTATATATTGATGGTATATATTGATGGTATATATTGATGGTATATATTTCGGTATATATTGATGGTATATATTGATGGTATATATTGATGATATATATTGATGGTATATATTGATGGTATATATTGATGATATATATTGATGGTATATATTGATGGTATATATTGATGGTGTGTATTTCGGTATATATTGATGGTATATATTTCGGTATATATTGATAGTATATATTGATGGTATATATTGATGGTATATATTGGTGGTATATATTGATGGTATATATTGATGATATATATTGATGGTATATATTGATGGTATATATTGGTGGTATATATTGATGGTATATATTGATGATATATATTGATGGTATATATTGATGGTATATATTGATGGTGTATATTGATGGTATATATTTCGGTTTATATTGATGTTATATATTGATGGTATATATTGATGGTATATATTTCGGTATATATTGATGGTATATATTGATGGTATATATTGATGATATATATTGATGTTATATATTGATGGTATATATTGCTGGTATATATTGATGGTATATATTGATGGTATATATTGATGGTGTATATTGATGGTATATATTGATGGTATATATTTCGGTATATATTGATAGTATATATTGATGGTATATATTGATGGTATATATTGGTGGTATATATTGATGGTATATATTGATGATATATATTGATGGTATATATTTTGGTATATATTGATGGTATATATTGATGGTATATATTTCGGTATATATTGATGGTATATATTGATGGTATATATTTCGGTATATATTGATGATATATATTGATAGTATATATTTCGGTATATATTGATGATATATATTGATAGTATATATTTCGGTATATATTGATGGTACATATTTCGGTATATATTGATGGTATATATTTCGGTATATATTGATGATATATATTGATGGTATATATTGATGGTATATATTGAAGGTATATATTGATGATATATATTGATGGTATATATTTCGGTATATATTGAAGATATATATTGAAGGTATATATTGATGGTATATATTGAAGGTATTTATTGATGGTATATATAGATGATATATATTGATGGTATATATTGATGATATATATTGATGGTATATATTTCGGTATATATTGATGGTATATATTGATGGTATATATTGATGGTATATATTGATGATATATATTGATGGTATATATTTCGGTATATATTGATGGTATATATTGATGGTATATATTTCGGTATATATTGAAGATATATATTGATGGTATATATTGATGGTATATATTTTGGTATATATTGAAGGTATTTATTGATGGTATATATAGATGATATATATTGATGATATATATTGATGGTATATATTTCGGTATATATTGAAGGTATATATTGATGGTATATATAGATGGTATATATTGAAGGTATTTATTGATGGTATATATAGATGATATATATTGATGATATATATTGATGGTATATATTTCGGTATATATTGAAGGTATTTATTGATGGTATATATTGATAGTATATATTTCGGTATATATTGATAGTATATATTTCGGTATATATTGATGGTATATATTGATGGTATATATGTCGGTATATATTGATGGTATATATTGATGGTACATATTGATGGTATATATTGATGGTATATATTGATGGTATATATTGGTGGTATATATTGATGGTATATATTGATGGTATATATTGAAGGTATATATTGATGGTATATATTGATGATATATATTGATGGTATATATTGATGGTATATATTGATGGTATATATTTCGGTATATATTGATGGTATATATTTCGGTATATATTTCGGTATATATTGATGGTATATATTTCGGTATATATTGATGGTATATATTTCGGTACATATTTCGGTATATATTGATGGTATATATTGATGGTATATATTGATGGTATATATTGATGGTATATATTTCGGTATATATTGATGGTATATATTTCGGTATATATTTCGGTATATATTGATGGTATATATTGATGGTATATATTTCGGTATATATTGATGATATATATTGATGGTATATATTGATGGTATGTATTGATGGTATATATTGATGGTATATATTTCGGTATATATTGATGGTATATATTTCGGTATATATTTCGGTATATATTGATGGTATATATTGATGGTATATATTTCGGTATATATTGATGGTATATATTTCGGTATATATTTTGGTATATATTGATGATATATATTGATGGTATATATTGATGGTATATATTTCGCTATAAATTGATGGTAAATATTTCGTTATATATTGATGGTATATATTGATGATATATATTGATGGTATATATTTCGCTATACATTGATGGTAAATATTTCGGTATATATTTCGGTATATATTGATGGTATATATTTCGGTATATATTGATGATATATATTGATGGTATATATTTAGGTATATATTGATGGTATATATTTCGGTATATATTGATAGTATATATTTCGGTATATATTGATGGTATATATTGATGGTATATATTGGTGGTATATATTGAAGGTATATATTTCGGTATATATTTCGGTATATATTGATGGTATATATTTCGGTATATATTGATGGTATATATTGGTGGTATATATTGATGGTATATATTTCGGTATATATTTCGGTATATATTGATGGTATATATTGGTGGTATATATTGGTGGTATATATTGATGGTATATATTTCGGTATATATTTCGGTATATATTGATGGTATATATTTCGGTATATATTGATGGTATATATTGGTGGTATATATTGATGGTATATATTTCGGTATATATTTCGGTATATATTGATGGTATATATTTCGGTATATATTTCGGTATATATTGATGGTATATATTGATGGTATATATTGGTGGTATATATTGATGGTATATATTTCGGTATATATTTCGGTATTTATTGATGGTATATATTGATGGTATATATTGAAGGTATATATTTCGGTATATATTGATGGTATATATTTTGGTATATATTGATGGTATATATTGATGGTATAT
Organism: Phyllobates terribilis; assembly: GCF_046119375.1. Taxonomy (NCBI): domain Eukaryota; kingdom Metazoa; phylum Chordata; class Amphibia; order Anura; family Dendrobatidae; genus Phyllobates; species Phyllobates terribilis. Next base: position 345,363,173 of record NW_027362765.1, on the reverse strand, counting down.
ATTTCGGTATATATTGATCGTATATATTGATGGTATATATTTCGGTATATATTGATGGTATATATTGATGGTATATATTTCGGTATATATTGATGGTATATATTGATGGTGTACATTGATGGTATATATTGATGGTATATATTGGTGGTATATATTTCGGTATATATTGATGGTATATATTGATGGTGTACATTGATGATATATATTGATGGTATATATTGATGATATATATTGATGGTATATATTGGTGGTATATATTGGTGGTATATATTGATGGTATATATTGATGGTATGTATTGGTGGTATATATTGATGGTATATATTGATGGTATATATTGGTGGTATATATTGATGGTATATATTGATGGTATATATTTTTGGTATATATTGATGGTATATATTGATGGTATATATTGGTGGTATATATTGATGGTATATATTGATGGTATATATTTCGGTATATATTGATGGTATATATTTCGGTATATATTGATGGTATATATTGATGATATATATTGATGGTATATATTGATGATATATATTGATGGGATATATTTCGGTATATATTGATGGTATATATTGATGATATATATTGATGGTATACATTGATGGTATATTTTGATGGTATATATTGATGGTATATATTGATGGTATATATTGATGGTATATATTGATGGTATATATTGATTGTATATATTTCGGTATATATTGATGGTATATATTGATGGTATATATTGATGGTATATATTTCGGTATATATTGATGGTATATATTTCGGAATATATTGATGGTATATAGTGATGATATATATTGATGGTATATATTGATGATATATATTGATGGTATATATTTCGGTATATATTGATGGTATATATTTCGGTATATATTGATGGTATATGTTGATGGTATATATTGATGGTATATATTTCGGTATATATTGATGGTCTATATTGAAGGTATATATTGAAGGTATTTATTAATGGTATATATTGATGGTATATATTGATGGTATATATTTCGGTATATATTGATGATATATATTGATGGTATATATTGATGGTATATATTTCGGTATATATTGATGGTATATATTGATGGTGTATATTTCGGTATATATTGATGGTCTATATTGAAGGTATATATTGAAGGTATTTATTGATGGTATATATTGATGGTATATATTTCGGTATATATTGATGATATATATTGATGGTATATATTGATGGTATATATTGATGGTATATATTGATGGTATATATTGATGGTATATATTTCGGTATATATTGATGATATATATTGATGGTATATATTGATGGTATATATTGATGGTATATATTTCGGTATATATTGATGGTATATATTGATGGTATATATTGATGGTATATATTGATGGTATATATTGATGGTATATATTTCAGTATATATTGATGGTATATATTGATGGTATATATTGATGATATATATTGATGATATATATTGATGGTATATATTGATGGTATATATTGATGGTATATATTGATGGTATATATTGATGGTATATATTTCAGTATATATTGATGGTATATATTGATGGTATATATTGATGATATATATTGATGGTATATATTGATGGTATATATTGATGATATATATTGATGGTATATATTGATGGTATATATTGATGGTATATATTTCGGTATATATTGATGGTCTATATTGAAGGTATATATTGAAGGTATATATTGATGGTATATATTGATGGTATATATTGATGGTATATATTGCTGGTATATATTGATGGTATATATTGATGGTATATATTTCGGTATATATTGATGATATATATTGATGGTATATATTGATGGTATATATTGATGGTATATATTGATGGTATATATTTCGGTATATATTGATGATATATATTGATGGTATATATTGATGGTATATATTTCGGTATATATTGATGGTATACATTGATGTATATATTGATGGTATATATTGATGGTATATATTGATGTATATATTGATGGTATATATTTCGGTATATATTGATGGTATATATTGATGGTATATATTTCGGTATATATTGATGATATATATTGATGGTATATATTGATGGTATATATTTCGGTATATATTGATGGTATATATTGATGTATATATTGATGGTATATATTGATGGTATATATTGATGTATATATTGATGGTATATATTTCGGTATATATTGATGGTATATATTGATGATATATATTGATGGTATATATTGATGATATATATTGATGGTATATATTTCGGTATATATTGATGGTATATATTGATGATATACATTGATGGTATATATTGATGGTATATATTGATGGTGTATATTGATGGTATATATTGATGGTATATATTGGTGGTATATATTTCGGTATATATTGATGGTATATATAGATGATATATATTGATGGTATATATTGATGGTATATATTGATGATATATATTTCGGTATATGTTGATGGTATATATTGATGGTATATATTGATGATATATATTCATGGTATATATTGATGGTATATATTGATGGTGTATATTGATGGTATATATTGATGGTATATATTGATGGTATATATTGATGGTATATATTTCGGTATATATTGATGGTATATATTGATGGTATATATTGATGATATATATTAATGGTATATATTGATGGTATATATTGATGGTGTATATTGATGGTATATATTGATGGTATATATTGATGGTATATATTGATGGTATATATTTCGGTATATATTGATGGTATATATTGATGGTATATATTGATGATATATATTAATGGTATATATTGATGGTATATATTGATGGTATATATTGATGATATATATTAATGGTATATATTGATGGTATATATTGATGGTGTATATTGATGGTATATATTGATGGTGTATATTGATGGTATATATTGATGGTATATATTTCGGTATATATTGATGGTATATATTTCGGTATATATTGATGGTATATATTAATGGTATATATTGATGGTATATATTGATGGTATATATTGATGGTGTATATTGATGGTATATATTGATGGTATATATTGATGGTATATATTGATGGTATATATTGATGGTATATATTTCGGTATATATTTATGGTATATATTGATGGTATATATTGATGGTATATATTGATGGTATATATTTCGGTATATATTGATGGTATATATTGATGGTATATATTGATGGTAAATATTTCGGTATATATTGATGGTATATATTGATGGTATATATTGATGGTATATATTGATGTTATATATTGATGGTTTATATTGATGTTATATATTGATGGTATATATTGATGATATATATTGATGGTATATATTGTGGTATATATTGATGGTATATATTGATGGTATATATTGATGGTATATATTTCGGTATATATTGATGGTATATATTGATGGTATATATTGATGGTAAATATTTCGGTATATATTGATGGTATATATTGATGGTATATATTGATGGTATATATTTCGGTATATATTGATGGTTTATATTGATAGTATATATTTCGGTATATATTTCGGTATATATTTCGGTATATATTGATGGTATATATTGATGGTATATATTGAGGGTATATATTGATGGTATATATTGATGGTATATATTGAGGGTATATAGTTCGGTATATATTTCGGTATATATTTCGGTATATATTTCGGTATATATTGATGATATATATTGATGGTATATATTGATAGTATATATTGATGGTATATATTGATAGTATATATTGATGGTATATATTGATAGTATATATTGATGGTATATATTGATGGTATATATTCATGGTATATATTGGTGGTATATATTGATGGTATATATTGATGGTATATATTGATAGTATATATTGATAGTATGTATTGATGGTATATATTCATGGTATATATTGATGGTATATATTTCGGTATATAATGAAGGTATATATTGATGGTATATATTGATAGTATATATTTCGGTATATATTGATGGTATATATTGGTGGTATATATTGATGGTATATGTTGATGGTATATATTTTGGTATATATTGATGGTATATATTTCGGTATATATTGATGGTATATATTGATGGTATATATTGATGGTATATATTTTGGTATATATTGATGGTATATATTGATGGTATATATTGATGGTATATATTGATGGTATATATTTCGGTATATAATGATGGTATATATTTCGGTATATATTGATGGTATATATTGATGGTATATATTGATAGTATATATTTCGGTATATATTGATGGTATATATTGATGGTATATATTGATGGTATATATTTCGGTATATATTGATGGTATATATTGATGGTATATATTGATAGTATATATTTCGGTATATATTGATGGCATATATTGATGGTATATATTTCGGTATATATTGATGGTATATATTGATGGTATATATTTCGGTATATAATGATGGTATATATTTCGGTATATATTGATGGTATATATTGATGGTATATATTGATAGTATATATTTCGGTATATATTGATGGTATATATTGATGGTATATATTGATGGTATATATTTCGGTATATAATGATTGTATATATTGATGGTATATATTTCGGTATATATTGATGGTATATATTGATGGTATATATTTCGGTATATAATGATGGTATATATTTCGGTATATATTGATGGTATATATTGATGGTATATATTGATAGTATATATTTCTGTATATATTGATGGTATATATTGATGGTATATATTGATGGTATATATTGATGGTATATATTTCGGTATATATTGATGGTATATATTGATGGTATATATTTCGGTATATATTGATGGTATATATTTCGGTATATATTGATGGTATATAAGGATGGTATGTTCTTCCTTGTGTCTTTTCTTCCTATATACATCTCATGTGCGGTGCGTCGTGGCTTTGATTCTCTGCACGGATATCATTTCTGTCTGGATATTATGTTCTTCCATGTCTGCTCTTCACCGTATTAGTTCGGAGACCACCAGATGATGAGGTCCGCTCGCTGACACCTCACTTATTGTCCAGCTTCTCCTCTTCATCCTCTCTGGGGCTATGGCCGTACACTGAAAACTCCTGGGATCATGCGGCTTGTTTTGTTTTGCATTCATTGACCCCAGGTTGTAATGAAGCCCCCATAACCTGCAGAGACGGGGGCCATGGGGGGATGTTTCTCTCCGGCAGTGATCTCATTCCCTCTCACACACCTGCGGCTGATTGCAGACACCTGCGACCTTGGCTCTGCGCAGCAGCAGTTCAGTCCTTCACGTGCCCTCTGCTGCCTCCTCCGGCCTTGTACCAGGGACCGAGGTCTCCTCTGACCACCCATCCTCCTGATTGCATTTCTTCACGTTCTTGGCTTTCACCAGCTGCAATTCCTCAACCTTCCTTTGTTGTCTGGAGTTTTTTCTTTCTCTTTGGCTCTCCAAACACCTGGAGGTCCAGTTTAAATCCAATGCCCCCGTTATCAATGTGTAGTCTTCCTTGACCAGCTTCCATCACCTTCTATTGACCAAGCAAAATTCATCTTCATCTCGGCACTGTTCTTACACCTCCACTGCAGCAAGACCATCTGGTATGGCTGCCCACCGACATAGGGCCATCCACGCCGATCTCTGCTGCATGGCTTGTACCCATCTACTTGGGAAGACTCCCACCTTGTAGCTGGTGGGACGCTCTTGTTGGTCACAGTATCAACATTATCTGTGACTGCACAGTCTTACCCTTCTTGCCAAGTTGAGAGAGCGAGCTTCCTGACATTCGTTTTTTGGCTTTATTCTTCCATTAAAAATTTGAGTTGGCTGTTATTTTCCATCTTGAAGGGATTGTCCACTACTTGGACCCCTTCTCTATATTTGACCCTGTTATACTCACTTCCGGAGCCAGCGCCGCTTCCAGCGATGTCAGCACCCGTGTCCCGGGGCTCACATGGTCCCTGCGCCCAGTCAGCGCTGGCGTCACTGTCCCCACTTTTGGACAAACATCAAGAGGAGTCAATGCAGCCCCAGCCCTGGCTTCCTGTTATGTTTAATACGTCTGATGGCGGGAACAGTGACGCCTGCGCTGACTGGACGCCGGGCTCGTGTGACATAACTTCACGTGAGTCCTGGGAACACAAGTGCCGACACCGCTAGAAAGGTGCCGGTACGGGAGGTGAGTATAAGTGGTTTTATTTTAAAGGGGTCAAACATGAGTATTGAGAGGAGATTGTACAAGTGGTGGACCCCCGTTTAAGTGCCTCCAAGTGCCCTGAGAACACGCATGGAACTGTGGCACCCCAGGGGTCTGGTTTCCACAGTAATAGCAGTATTACGTCTGTGAGCAGGTGGGAGGTCTCCTGGGCAGGAATCCTAAGCATGCCACACCTCCTGCTCAGTCCTGGGAGGGGAAGAACTTCCCCTACATAAACTGGGGCTGAGGCAGGGTTAGAGAGAGGAGTTCCAGACAGAGACGGAGTCTGGTCTGGACACGCAGAAACAGGGACAGATAGACATCAGGAGCTCTGTAGGAGCCAAGGAGAAGCGCCAGGGGCTGGAGCTGTGCAGAGCTCGCCCTGGGAGAAGGTACTAAAACCGGACACAGGAGTCCGAGGCTGTGGGGACTAAGATATACCCAGCAGCAGAATCCATCCGGCAGGGGATTCCAGGTCCTCTGGCCATAAAAGCCCGGAGGCTCAGTCACAACGAAGGGACCAGCACCGCCATCCCGGAGCGGAGGCTAACAGGAGGCCCCAGGTCACCAGCCATACGGGTGAGCACCACACGGTATACCCAGGGACGTGGGCTACTTGTAACCGCTGAAAGCAGGGTAGCCAGGAAGGGTACAGACTAACGGGAAGGCCTACAACTCCACCTGGCCAGGGGAACTCCGGCTTACTCGCAGACTAACCAGGCCCCAACTACTAGCCAGTACTCCCGGGGGAATTTGCCTTGTACCATCAGTAAAGGCCCTGAACTGTACCCTCGCGTTTCCGTGCTTCCTTGTCGCACCGTTAGTGCTGGGACATCCACACCATCACTCCCAACATCATCCACATCCGCTGCCCTGAGGCCATACCTCTCCCGTTGGGGGTTATATCAACATTGCTGCACACCTATACCACCGGCCTCAGCGGTCTGCCCTGCAGCGGCGGTTTCATAACCGCATTCAACGGGTGGCGTAGTCGGACACTAATACCATCATACCAATAACTGCCACTTAGTTTGACCACCCTGGGCGCGGACCGGGTCACCGCCACACGAAGACTACTACCCCCATCGGATCCGGCTCCGGGTATCCCCCGCGCGCACGCGCGCCGCACTACAGCACTGGCCCAGGGGGTGAGTCAACTTTGGCGTAGTCGGCAGGATTTCGTGCCCGCAACCACCGGGTACTGCGTGCCTGAAAAAGAGACTTTTATACTTACCTGTGGTGAAGTTTCCCGCCGTCCGGAGTCGTTTCCCGCCATCTGGAGCCGATTCCCGCCATCCGACGCCATCTTCTGCCTTCTTCCCGCCATCCGTGGAGTTTTCCCGCCATTGGACGCCATCCTGAGGGCGCCGCGTGGGAAGAAGAGGGGCGTGGACTCCGAAAGCCCGCGAGAACTGAAGCCCCCCCTCACGTCCGGACGTTGCGTAAGGTCCTGGAAGGAGCCCAGCAGACGCCGACGTCACAGGAGCGCGACGGAAGGTCCTCAACCCTGACGATCCACTGCGGAGCCGCGGCCTACGGAAGAGGATCATCGCAAGGTAGGCCACGGTCCACTAGGGGGGAGGAGGATGTCGGATACGGAGGAGAGCTTCACCGCCACAGCCGCCGCCAGCGCCACCGCTGCTGCGGTCATGCCTTTCACCATGCCCTATATCCCGGGGGCAGCCTGGCTACCCCAGTACTCAGGGGAGTCACATACCCTAAATGACTTCAGAGAAAGGCTGGATAGCCTCTTCCAGGTGTATCCCCTCACGGAGGCGCAAAAAGTGAGCATCTTGGTGGCCCAATTAATCGGGGCAGCCCAAAGGGAGGTAAAGTCCTGGCCACCTGGGAGGAAGAGGACTGTCAGAGACATACTAACCCGGCTGAAAGACACATTTGACACCCGCACCTCAGCCGAAATAAAACTAAGATTTTATGGGTGCAAACAGCGGGCACATGAGAGTATAAGAGACTATGCTCTAAACCTACAAGAGGCCCTGAGAGCCATTAAGCAGGCAGACCCTGACAGCGTGGGAAATGAAGATAAGCTGTTGACTGAACAATTCATTGAGGGTCTACTGTGCAATGCCCACCGGACCCAGTTGCGGGCAATGGCCTTACAGGACCCTGACCTGGACTTTGCACAGTTCAAGGACAGAGCCATCCGGGTGCTCCAAGAACCGGCACCAGGTGGCGCTGTGACCCACAGGCGCCCTACTACCACTTATCACCAGGAGACGGCGCCCTTGTCTGCAGGGCCTGTGGGAGCTGATGCGCAGGCTTTAAACAGTGACCCGGCTACAGACCTGCACCATCAGGTCCAAGAGCTAACTAAAAGCGTTGCCGCGCTAACCCGAACTGTGCAGTCTTTACAGGTTTCTACTGCAGGGAAGATCGAGCTGGCATCCGGACCGGAGGACATCCCGTGGCACCGACCAAGGAGGACCCCACCGGCCAGAGGAAGACCCAGCGATCGATACAACGAGGACGGACGACCTATTTGCCGCCGCTGCAATCAACCCGGACATGTGGCAAGGTACTGTCATTTAAACGGGCACAACCTGGGGTAGAGGGCCAACCCCCAGGCATAAGACCATCAGGCCCATCAAACTGGCGTGATAAATACGTAGGGGGACGTCCAATCTTGCCTGTGGTACTGGATGGCATTCCTATGAGTGCCCTACTAGACACTGGGTCACAGGTCACCACCATCCCGTACGTGCTCTTCAAGCAGTACTGGAATGATTCGGACATAACCCGCTACCCAGACGACGACCTTAGTATCATCGCCAGCAATGGTCAGCCCGTGCCGCAGGTGGGATTCAAGAAGGTGACCATTAAAATCGGTAAAGTCGAACTGGCGGCACAAGGACTGATTATAGTGGACATCGACCGTCATGAGAGTCACTCTAGAATCACCCTGGGAACCAATGTAATTGAAAATTGTCTTGCAGAGGTGATTCTCATTTTACAGCAGGTTGCCAAGAACGCCAGTTCCGGCCAGCAGCGTGTGCTCCAAAAAGAGATCCGGGCACTGATGAAGCGGCAACAGGTGGAACTATCTGGTGGTGAGATAGGTAGCGTGAGAATGTGTGACCCGTTCCCTATTGCCATGCCCCCAAAAAGTGAGATGATGATTTGGTGCCGGGCAGCTATTGGTCTAAGAGGTAGAGACTACCAAGCAATGGTAGAACCCGTCTACTCAGACAGTAGGCCCACCATTTTGACAGCACGGGGGGTGGTCGATGTATGCCATGGGAGGGTGCCCGTTCGCATCATAAATATCGGTGAGAGAGAAGTACACCTGCCCCGGTATGCCACGCTAGCTAAATTGATCACCATAAACCAGAATTCTGTACAGGCCGTGGAACCCTTGCCTCCATCTCAACCAGAGGAAGGTAACGGCTCTAAGAAACCAGTGGAGGACTGGTGTCAGCAACTACATCTGGGTACTGACTCCACTCCCTCACACCAGAAACAAGGAGTCTATCGGGTGGTTCAAGAGTACGAGAGAGTGTTTAGTAAACATCCGTTAGACTTCGGGCGAGTAAAGGGGGTAGAACACCACATCCCCACGGGAGACCATCCTCCCATAAAGGAGAGATACCGACCCGTACCCCCTGCACACTACCAACACGCCAAGGGGATGCTTAGAGACATGAAGGAGGCTGGGGTAATCAGGGACAGCTGTAGCCCCTGGGCAGCTCCACTAGTCTTAGTGAAAAAGAAGGACAACACTATGAGAATGTGTGTAGACTACAGGAAGGTCAACCGTATCACACACAAAGATGCGTACCCGTTACCAAGGATAGAAGAGTCCTTAGCTGCATTAAAATCTGCTAATTTCTTCTCTACTTTGGATCTCACTAGCGGGTACTGGCAGGTTCCTGTAGCAGACGCAGACCGAGAGAAGACCGCATTCACCACCCCGATGGGTCTCAGCGAATTTAACTGTATGCCGTTCGGGCTCTGCAACGCACCAGGAACCTTCCAACGGTTGATGGAATGCTGTCTGGGACACCGGAACTTCGAGACGGTCCTGTTATACCTGGACGATGTCATCGTCTATTCCAAGACCTACGAGGACCACCTGAAACACCTGGCAGAAGTGTTCGAAGCTCTGGCAAACTACGGCCTAAAGGTGAAACCCTCCAAGTGTCACCTCCTGAAACCAAAGGTGCAATACCTGGGACATGTGGTGAGTGCTGACGGAGTGGCTCCTGACCCTGATAAGATCACCGTGATTAAGGACTGGCCAAGACCCTCCAGCATAAAGGAAGTGCAGCAGTTCCTCGGGTTGGTAGGCTACTACCGAAGATTCATTCCCGGTTTCACCAAAATGGCAGCCCCTATGCAGGACCTCCTGATAGGTCAATCTCGAAAAGCCAAAAACCAGAAGCCGCCCTTCAGGTGGGAAAAGCCGGAAGAGGAGTCCTTTAGCCAGCTGAAGATGGCCCTCACGGGGGAAGAAATCCTGGCATATCCAGACTACAGCCAGCCCTTTATCCTCCACACGGACGCAAGTAACATCGGGCTAGGAGCCGTGCTGTCCCAGATCCAGCAAGGAAAAGAACGAGTAATCGCTTACGCTAGCCGAAAGCTACGACCCACCGAGAGGAACCCTGAGAATTATAGCTCATTCAAGCTGGAGTTCCTGGCAGTAGTGTGGGCAGTGACCGAACGTTTCAAGCATTACCTTGCCTCCTCCAAATTCATCGTGTACACGGATAACAACCCGTTGACACACCTGGACACTGCAAGGCTCGGTGCTCTGGAACAGAGATGGATGGCTCGCCTGTCCAACTTTGAATTCACCATCAAATACCGGGCAGGACACTCAAATGCCAACGCTGATGCCCTGTCTAGAATGCCGAACTTACCGGACGTAGGGGAAGATCCAGAAGATCTGGAAGAAGTTGAGCTCCCTGCGTTCCACCATCATGGGATTACCCTGTATTCCCACCGTGTGAAGGACAGGCGCTCCGCGACGTTCAATCCCTTGCCCCACTACAACTGGGCGGAGACGCAAGACAGTGATCCTGCAGTCCGTCTGGTGAAGGAAATGCTGACCCAAGCCGATGCCAGTCTGGACCCAGACGCCCCAGAGGAGACTAAGCAACTGTGGAAGGAGAAAAGTAGGCTGTTCCTCTACAGGGAGAAGTTGTGCCGGAGAATGGTTAACTCTCGAACACATGAGTTGACCTGGCAGGTAGTGGTCCCCAGACGAGAGGCGGCTATGATTCTGAAGGCGTACCACAACGGAGCAGGACATTTCGGGTGGAAGAAGCTGGAGTTCTTGTTGCGTGAACGGTTCTACTGGGTAGGCATGAGAGGAGCCATCGAGAGGTGGTGCAGAGACTGTGGACCGTGCCACCTAAGAAGGAAGGACCGTGCCAGCCAGAAGACTCCCTTGCAGCCCATCATCACCCGACAGCCACTGGAACTGGTAGCCCTGGACCATGTGAAACTGGCTCCAAGCAGATCTGGGTATGTCTACGCCCTCACAATCGTAGATCATTACTCCCGGTTCCTGGTGGTGGTCCCGGTCAAGGACTTAACGGCTCAAACAGCAGCTAGAGCCTTCCAGCAGCACTTCTGCCGTCCACACGGGTACCCGGACCAAGTGCTGACAGACCAAGGGCCAGCCTTCGAAGCAGAAGTCTTCCAGGAGTTCTGCAACCTGTATGGCTGCACGAAGATAAGAACAACGCCCTATCACCCACAAACTAATGGACTCTGCGAGAAGATGAACCAGGTGGTGATAGACCTCCTGAAAACATTGCCCCTGGAAGAACGCAGTCTGTGGCCTGAGAAGCTGCCTGATCTGGTGGACCTATACAACCACATCCCTGTAGGTTCTACCAGCTGTACCCCGGCTTACCTAATGAGAGCGAGGCCTGGTAAGCTGCCTATCGACCTGGATATGGGAGTCCTGACGCCCGAGGACACCTCGCCAGAGGCAGACTGGGATACAGGACGGCAGCAGCAGTATCGGAAAGTGCAGGAGAGCGTGGAGCGAAGTCTGTCTCAAGCTAGAGAAAGGCAAGAGAAGGCTTATAATCAATATGCTCCCGCTGTTCCCCTGGTACCTGGAGAGCAGGTCTTGAAGAGGAAAAGACGGCTCCACAAGTTGGACGACCAGTGGGAGAAGGACCCGTACACCGTACTGCCATCAAGCCATGAGAACCCAAAGATTTGCGTGATCAGTAAGGATGGGGGAGAAACCACAGCCGTTGTCTCCAGAGACCACCTGAAGAAGTGTCCCGAGCAGCTGCAAAACCCTGAAGAAGAAGATCAAGAAAACCCTCGACCCGCAGAGGAAAGGGAAGAAATGATCAGGACTGTACTCGGAGACTTCCCCCGGTCTTGGACACAAGTAAACGGTGCTGTCGTGGTACCCGTCCTCACCTTTCTCCAGCCAGCCCCGCAAGTGCCTACAGAGGAACCAGTAGAGCTGGAAAAGCAGCCGGCCCAAGAGGCAGAAGAGTCCACGCCAGCAGTACAGGAGGATCAACCCTCTGCTAGTAGTGAGCCTGCTGTGCCCCTAGTGAGCCAAAGAGTGCGCAGAAAGCTGCCCAGCCTGCCCATAACACCTCCTACACCCTGTAGTGCAGGACCAGTTAGTGAGCTCCGTAGGTCCACTAGGGTTACCAGAGGCCAGATGCCCGTACGTTGGAGAATCTAAGTTGGCTAGTTGCTTTAACTATTTTATGTTTACCTGTTTTGTTGTAGCCGTTGCTAATTATGTTTTTCAGTTACAGATTTCTTTATATGGACTGACAGGTTATGGACAGTGAGTAACCGGAACTCTGTTGTAAATGTGTTTGGCGCGTAACCCAGGAATGGACTAAAGACTGTTGAAGACTCGGGGCAGGACAGACCCCTACCTGGTTATGGCTCCCTGATCTTTGGTGAAATGGACACCCTTATTGCTTACCGGTTACGGACACGCCGTGACCATCTCATGTATTTAATTATTATTGTTTATACCCTGTTATGTTTTGAAAAAAAAAAAAATATATATGTTTAGTCCGGGAGTACTAAATTTCACTAGGGGGGAATGTGGCACCCCAGGGGTCTGGTTTCCACAGTAATAGCAGTATTACGTCTGTGAGCAGGTGGGAGGTCTCCTGGGCAGGAATCCTAAGCATGCCACACCTCCTGCTCAGTCCTGGGAGGGGAAGAACTTCCCCTACATAAACTGGGGCTGAGGCAGGGTTAGAGAGAGGAGTTCCAGACAGAGACGGAGTCTGGTCTGGACACGCAGAAACAGGGACAGATAGACATCAGGAGCTCTGTAGGAGCCAAGGAGAAGCGCCAGGGGCTGGAGCTGTGCAGAGCTCGCCCTGGGAGAAGGTACTAAAACCGGACACAGGAGTCCGAGGCTGTGGGGACTAAGATATACCCAGCAGCAGAATCCATCCGGCAGGGGATTCCAGGTCCTCTGGCCATAAAAGCCCGGAGGCTCAGTCACAACGAAGGGACCATCCCGGAGCGGAGGCTAACAGAAGGCCCCAGGTCACCAGCCATACGGGTGAGCACCACACGGTATACCCAGGGACGTGGGCTACTTGTAACCGCTGAAAGCAGGGTAGCCAGGAAGGGTACAGACTAACGGGAAGGCCTACAACTCCACCTGGCCAGGGGAACTCCGGCTTACTCGCAGACTAACCAGGCCCCAACTACTAGCCAGTACTCCCGGGGGAATTTGCCTTGTACCATCAGTAAAGGCCCTGAACTGTACCCTCGCGTTTCCATGCTTCCTTGTTGCACCGTTAGTGCTGGGACATCCACACCATCACTCCCAACATCATCCACATCCGCTGCCCTGAGGCCATACCTCTCCCGTTGGGGGTTATATCAACATTGCTGCACACCTATACCACCGGCCTCAGCGGTCTGCCCTGCAGCGGCGGTTTCATAACCGCATTCAACGGGTGGCGTAGTCGGACACTAATACCATCATACCAATAACTGCCACTTAGTTTGACCACCCTGGGCGCGGACCGGGTCACCGCCACACGAAGACTACTACCCCCATCGGATCCGGCTCCGGGTATCCCCCGCGCGCATGCGCGCCGCACTACAGCACTGGCCCAGGGGGTGAGTCAGAACACTCTGCGGTCTCCTAGGACTGAGTCCAACACCTTTTAAGCATTTTCATGCAAATAAATCCTTAGAGATATCAAAGTCACCTGAACATTTATGTCCCTGGGTAACCGCTTGTATTATAACATTCTGCACAGTTGCATATTTTATGCTTTTTAAAATATAAAAGCTGTTAAAAGTTATCCTTTTTGTGGAGCAGTATGTTGTTATACTGACCCTGTGCAGGGTGGGCATTGCAGCAGCTGTACAGCATGGAGCATGATGGACAGACGCAATATGAGTGACTGTAGTGGCAGTGATAACCACAACTATGAAAAATAATAGACGTGTAGCAGACATCCGGCTGTAGTAGTAGATGTCTGGCTGTAGTAGTAGATGTCCGGCTGTAGTAGTAGATGTCCAGCTGTAGTAGTAGATGTCTGGCTGTAGTAGTAGATGTCCGGCTGTAGTAGTAGATGTCTGGCTGTAGTAGTAGATGTCCGGCTGTAGTAGTAGATGTCCGGCTGTAGTAGTAGATGTCCGGCTGTAGTAGTAGATGTCTGGCTGTAGTAGTAGATGTCCGGCTGTAGTAGTAGATGTCTGGCTGTAGTAGTAGATGTCCGGCTGTAGTAGTAGATGTCCGGCTGTAGTAGTAGATGTCTGGCTGTAGTAGTAGATGTCCAGCTGTAGTAGTAGATGTCCGGCTGTAGTAGTAGATGTCTGGCTGTAGTAGTAGATGTCCGGCTGTAGTAGTAGATGTCCGGCTGTAGTAGTAGATGTCTGGCTATAGTAGTAGATGTCCGGCTGTAATAGTAGATGTCCGGCTGTAGTAGTAGATGTCCGGCTGTAGTAGTAGATGTCTGGCTGTAGTAGTAGATGTCCGGCTGTAGTAGTAGATGTCTGGCTGTAGTAGTAGATGTCTGGCTGTAGTAGTAGATGTCCGGCTGTAGTAGTAGATGTCTGGCTGTAGTAGTAGATGTCTGGCTGTAGTAGTAGATGTCTGGCTGTAGTAGTAGTAGATGTCCGGCTGTAGTAGTAGATGTCCGGCTGTAGTAGTAGTAGATGTCCGGCTGTAGTAGTAGATGTCTGGCTGTAGTAGTAGTAGATGTCTGGCTGTAGTAGTAGTAGATGTCCGGCTGTAGTAGTAGATGTCTGGCTGTAGTAGTAGATGTCTGGCTGTAGTAGTAGTAGATGTCTGGCTGTAGTAGTAGTAGATGTCCGGCTGTAGTAGTAGATGTCTGGCTGTAGTAGTAGATGTCAGGCTGTAGTAGTAGATGTCCGGCTGTAGTAGTAGATGTCTGGCTGTAGTAGTAGATGTCTGGCTGTAGTAGTAGATGTCCGGCTGTAGTAGTAGATGTCTGGCTGTAGTAGTAGATGTCTGGCTGTAGTAGTAGTAGATGTCTGGCTGTAGTAGTAGTAGATGTCCGGCTGTAGTAGTAGATGTCTGGCTGTAGTAGTAGATGTCCGGCTGTAGTAGTAGATGTCTGGCTGTAGTAGTAGATGTCCGGCTGTAGTAGTAGATGTCCGGCTGTAATAGTAGATGTCCGGCTGTAGTAGTAGATGTCCGGCTGTAGTAGTAGATGTCCGGCTGTAGTAGTAGATGTCTGGCTGTACTAGTAGATGTCCGGCTGTAGTAGTAGATGTCTGGCTGTAGTAGTAGATGTCTGGCTGTAGTAGTAGATGTCCGGCTGTAGTAGTAGATGTCTGGCTGTAGTAGTAGATGTCTGGCTGTGCAGCTGTAATAGTAGTAGATTTCCGGCTCTGTGGCTGTAGTAGCAGATATCTGGCTGTGCGGCTGTAGTAGTAGATGTCTGGCTGTGTGGCTGTAGTAGTAGATGTCTGGCTGTGGAGCTGTAGTAGTAGATGTCTGGCTGTGGAGCTGTAGTAGTAGATGTCTGGCTGTGGAGCTGTAATAGTAGAATTCTGGCTGTGGAGTAGTAGTAGTTCTTGTCTGGCTATGTAGCTGTAATAGTAGTAGATGTCTGGGTGTGGAGCTGTAGTAGTAGATGTCTGGCTGTGGAGCTGTAGTAGTAGATGTCTGGCTGTGTGGCTGAAGTAGTAGATGTCTGGCTGTGCGGCTGTAGCAGTAGATGTCTGGCTGTGTGGCTGTAGTAGTAGATGTCAGGCTGTAGTAGTAGATGTCTGGCTGTGGAGCTGTAGTAGTAGATGTCTGGCTGTGTGGCTGAAGTAGTAGATGTCTGGCTGTGCGGCTGTAGTAGTAGATGTCTGGCTGTAGTATTAGATGTCTGGATATGTGGCTGTAGTAGCAGATGTCTGGCTGTGTGGCTGTAGTAGTAGATGTCTGGCTGTGTGACTGAAGTAGTAGATGTCTGGCTGTGCGGCTGTAGAAGTAGATGTCTGGCTGTGTGGCTGTAGTAGTAGATATCTGGCTGTGGAGCTGTAGTAGTAGATGTCTGTCTGTGTGGCTGTAGTAGTAGATATCTGGCTGTGGAGCTGTAATAGTAGATTTCTGGCTGTGGAGCTGTAGTAGATGTCTGGCTGTGTAGCTGTAATAGTAGTAGATTTCCGGCTCTGTGGCTGTAGTAGCAGATATCTGGCTGTGCGGCTGTAGTAGTAGATGTCTGGCTGTGTGGCTGTAGTGGTAGATGCCCGGCTGTGTGGTTGTAGTAGCAGATGTCTGGCTGTGTGGCTGTAGTAGTAGATGTCTGGCTGTGGAGCTGTAGTAGTAGATGTCTGGCTGTGGAGCTGTAGTAGTAGATGTCTGGCTGTGGAGCTGTAGTAGTAGATGTCTGGCTGTGGAGCTGTAATAGTAGAATTCTGGCTGTGGAGTAGTAGTAGTTCTTGTCTGGCTGTGTAGCTGTAATAGTAGTAGATGTCTGGGTGTGGAGCTGTAGTAGTAGATGTCTGGCTGTGGAGCTGTAGTAGTAGATGTCTGGCTGTGTAGCTGTAGTAGTAGTAGATGTCCGGCTGTGTAGCTGTAGTAGCAGATTTCTGGCTGTAGTATTAGATGTCTGGATATGTGGCTGTAGTAGTAGATGTCTGGCTGTGTGGCTGTAGTAGTAGTAGATGTCTGGCTGTGTGGCTGTAGTAGTAGATGTCTGGCTGTAGTATTAGATGTCTGGATATGTGGCTGTAGTAGTAGATGTCTGGCTGTGTGGCTGTAGTAGTAGATGTCTGGCTGCACTAGTAAATGTTTGGCTGTAGTAGTAGATATCTGGCTGTGGAGCTGTAGTAGTAGATGTCTGGCTGTGGAGCTGTAATAGTAGATTTCTGGCTGTGGAGCTGAAGTAGCAGATGTCTGGCTGTGTAGCTGTAATAGTAGTAGATGTCCGGCTCTG
This sequence comes from Phyllobates terribilis, assembly GCF_046119375.1. Taxonomy (NCBI): domain Eukaryota; kingdom Metazoa; phylum Chordata; class Amphibia; order Anura; family Dendrobatidae; genus Phyllobates; species Phyllobates terribilis. The sequence continues at coordinate 345,345,573 of NW_027362765.1, read as the reverse complement.
TGGCTGTAGTAGCAGATAGCTGGCTGTGCGGCTGTAGTACCAGATGTCTGGCTGTGTGGCTGTAGTAGTAGATGTCTGGCTGTGTGGCTGTAGTACCAGATGTCTGGCTGTGTGGCTGTAGTAGTAGATGTCTGGCTGTGCGGCTGTAGTAGTAGATGTCTGGCTGTGGAGCTGTAATAGTAGATTTCTGGCTGTGGAGCTGTAGTAGTTCATGTCTGGCTGTGTAGCTGTAATAGTAGTAGATGTCCGGCTCTGTGACTGTAGTAGCAGATGTCTGGCTGTGCAGCTGTAGTAGTAGATGTCTGGCTATGTGGCTGTAGTAGTAGATGTCTGGCTGTGGAGCTGTAGTAGTAGATGTCTGGTTGTGGAGCTATAGTAGTAGATGTCTGGCTGTGGAGCTGTAATAGTAGTAGATGTCCGGCTCTGTGGCTGTAGTAGCAGATACCTGGCTGTGCGGCTGTAGTATTAGATGTCTGGATATGTGGCTGTAGTAGTAGATGTCTGGCTGTGTGGCTGTAGTAGTAGATGTGTGGCTGTAGTAGTAGATGTCTGACTTGGTGACTGTAGTAGTAGATGTCTGGCTGCACTAGTAAATGTTTGGCTGTAGTAGTAGATATCTGGCTATGTGGCTGTAGTAGTAGATGTCTGGCTATGTGGCTGTAGTAGTAGATGTCTGGCTGTGGAGCTGTAGTAGTAGATGTCTGGCTGTGGAGCTGTAGTAGTAGATGTCTGGCTGTGGAGCTGTAATAGTAGAATTCTGGCTGTGGAGTAGTAGTAGTTCTTGTCTGGCTGTGTAGCTGTAATAGTAATAGATGTCTGGGTGTGGAGCTGTAGTAGTAGATGTCTGGCTGTGGAGCTGTAGTAGTAGATGTCTGGCTGTGTAGCTGTAGTAGTAGTAGATGTCCGGCTGTGTAGCTGTAGTAGCAGATTTCTGGCTGTAGTATTAGATGTCTGGATATGTGGCTGTAGTAGTAGATGTCTGGCTGTGTGGCTGTAGTAGTAGTAGATGTCTGGCTGTGTGGCTGTAGTAGTAGATGTCTGGCTGTAGTATTAGATGTCTGGATATGTGGCTGTAGTAGTAGATGTCTGGCTGTGTGGCTGTAGTAGTAGATGTCTGGCTGCACTAGTAAATGTTTGGCTGTAGTAGTAGATATCTGGCTGTGGAGCTGTAGTAGTAGATGTCTGGCTGTGGAGCTGTAATAGTAGATTTCTGGCTGTGGAGCTGAAGTAGTAGATGTCTGGCTGTGTAGCTGTAATAGTAGTAGATGTCCGGCTCTGTGGCTGTAGTAGCAGATAACTGGCTGTGCGGCTGTAGTACCAGATGTCTGGCTGTGTGGCTGTAGTAGTAGATGTCTGGCTGTGTGGCTGTAGTACCAGATGTCTGGCTGTGTGGCTGTAGTAGTAGATGTCTGGCTGTGGAGCTGTAATAGTAGATTTCTGGCTGTGGAGCTGTAGTAGTTCATGTCTGGCTGTGTAGCTGTAATAGTAGTAGATGTCCGGCTCTCTGGCTGTAGTAGCAGATGTCTGGCTGTGCAGCTGTAGTAGTAGATGTCTGGCTATGTGGCTGTAGTAGTAGATGTCTGGCTGTGTGGCTGTAGTAGTAGATGTCTGGCTGTGTGGCTGTAATAGTAGTAGATGTCCGGCTATGTGGCTGTAGTAGTAGATGTCTGGCTGTGTGGCTGTAGTAGTAGTAGATGTCTGGCTGTGTGGCTGTAGTAGTAGATGTCTGGCTGTAGTAGTAGATGTCTGGCTGTGTGGCTGTAGTAGTAGATGTCTGGCTGCACTAGTAAATGTTTGGCTGTAGTAGTAGATGTCTGGCTGTGGAGCTGTAATAGTAGATTTCTGGCTGTGGAGCTGAAGTAGCAGATGTCTGGCTGTGTAGCTGTAATAGTAGTAGATGTCCGGCTCTGTGGCTGTAGTAGCAGATAGCTGGCTGTGCGGCTGTAGTACCAGATGTCTGGCTGTGTGGCTGTAGTAGTAGATGTCTGGCTGTGTGGCTGTAGTACCAGATGTCTGGCTGTGTGGCTGTAGTAGTAGATGTCTGGCTGTGCGGCTGTAGTAGTAGATGTCTGGCTGTGGAGCTGTAATAGTAGATTTCTGGCTGTGGAGCTGTAGTAGTTCATGTCTGGCTGTGTAGCTGTAATAGTAGTAGATGTCCGGCTCTGTGGCTGTAGTAGCAGATGTCTGGCTGTGCAGCTGTAGTAGTAGTAGATGTCTGGCTATGTGGCTGTAGTAGTAGATGTCTGGCTGTGGAGCTGTAGTAGTAGATGTCTGGTTGTGGAGCTATAGTAGTAGATGTCTGGCTGTGGAGCTGTAATAGTAGTAGATGTCCGGCTCTGTGGCTGTAGTAGCAGATACCTGGCTGTGCGGCTGTAGTATTAGATGTCTGGATATGTGGCTGTAGTAGTAGATGTCTGGCTGTGTGGCTGTAGTAGTAGATGTGTGGCTGTAGTAGTAGATGTCTGACTTGGTGACTGTAGTAGTAGATGTCTGGCTGCACTAGTAAATGTTTGGCTGTAGTAGTAGATATCTGGCTATGTGGCTGTAGTAGTAGATGTCTGGCTATGTGGCTGTAGTAGTAGATGTCTGGCTGTGGAGCTGTAGTAGTAGATGTCTGGCTGTGGAGCTGTAGTAGTAGATGTCTGGCTGTGGAGCTGTAATAGTAGAATTCTGGCTGTGGAGTAGTAGTAGTTCTTGTCTGGCTGTGTAGCTGTAATAGTAATAGATGTCTGGGTGTGGAGCTGTAGTAGTAGATGTCTGGCTGTGGAGCTGTAGTAGTAGATGTCTGGCTGTGTAGCTGTAGTAGTAGTAGATGTCCGGCTGTGTAGCTGTAGTAGCAGATTTCTGGCTGTAGTATTAGATGTCTGGATATGTGGCTGTAGTAGTAGATGTCTGGCTGTGTGGCTGTAGTAGTAGTAGATGTCTGGCTGTGTGGCTGTAGTAGTAGATGTCTGGCTATGTGGCTGTAGTAGTAGATGTCTGGCTGTGGAGCTGTAGTAGTAGATGTCTGGTTGTGGAGCTATAGTAGTAGATGTCTGGCTGTGGAGCTGTAATAGTAGTAGATGTCCGGCTCTGTGGCTGTAGTAGCAGATACCTGGCTGTGCGGCTGTAGTATTAGATGTCTGGATATGTGGCTGTAGTAGTAGATGTCTGGCTGTGTGGCTGTAGTAGTAGATGTGTGGCTGTAGTAGTAGATGTCTGACTTGGTGACTGTAGTAGTAGATGTCTGGCTGCACTAGTAAATGTTTGGCTGTAGTAGTAGATATCTGGCTATGTGGCTGTAGTAGTAGATGTCTGGCTATGTGGCTGTAGTAGTAGATGTCTGGCTGTGGAGCTGTAGTAGTAGATGTCTGGCTGTGGAGCTGTAGTAGTAGATGTCTGGCTGTGGAGCTGTAATAGTAGAATTCTGGCTGTGGAGTAGTAGTAGTTCTTGTCTGGCTGTGTAGCTGTAATAGTAATAGATGTCTGGGTGTGGAGCTGTAGTAGTAGATGTCTGGCTGTGGAGCTGTAGTAGTAGATGTCTGGCTGTGTAGCTGTAGTAGTAGTAGATGTCCGGCTGTGTAGCTGTAGTAGCAGATTTCTGGCTGTAGTATTAGATGTCTGGATATGTGGCTGTAGTAGTAGATGTCTGGCTGTGTGGCTGTAGTAGTAGTAGATGTCTGGCTGTGTGGCTGTAGTAGTAGATGTCTGGCTGTAGTATTAGATGTCTGGATATGTGGCTGTAGTAGTAGATGTCTGGCTGTGTGGCTGTAGTAGTAGATGTCTGGCTGCACTAGTAAATGTTTGGCTGTAGTAGTAGATATCTGGCTGTGGAGCTGTAGTAGTAGATGTCTGGCTGTGGAGCTGTAATAGTAGATTTCTGGCTGTGGAGCTGAAGTAGTAGATGTCTGGCTGTGTAGCTGTAATAGTAGTAGATGTCCGGCTCTGTGGCTGTAGTAGCAGATAACTGGCTGTGCGGCTGTAGTACCAGATGTCTGGCTGTGTGGCTGTAGTAGTAGATGTCTGGCTGTGTGGCTGTAGTACCAGATGTCTGGCTGTGTGGCTGTAGTAGTAGATGTCTGGCTGTGCGGCTGTAGTAGTAGATGTCTGGCTGTGGAGCTGTAATAGTAGATTTCTGGCTGTGGAGCTGTAGTAGTTCATGTCTGGCTGTGTAGCTGTAATAGTAGTAGATGTCCGGCTCTGTGGCTGTAGTAGCAGATGTCTGGCTGTGCAGCTGTAGTAGTAGATGTCTGGCTATGTGGCTGTAGTAGTAGATGTCTGGCTGTGGAGCTGTAGTAGTAGATGTCTGGTTGTGGAGCTATAGTAGTAGATGTCTGGCTGTGGAGCTGTAATAGTAGTAGATGTCCGGCTCTGTGGCTGTAGTAGCAGATACCTGGCTGTGCGGCTGTAGTATTAGATGTCTGGATATGTGGCTGTAGTAGTAGATGTCTGGCTGTGTGGCTGTAGTAGTAGATGTCTGACTTGGTGACTGTAGTAGTAGATGTCTGGCTGCACTAGTAAATGTTTGGCTGTAGTAGTAGATATCTGGCTATGTGGCTGTAGTAGTAGATGTCTGGCTATGTGGCTGTAGTAGTAGATGTCTGGCTGTGGAGCTGTAGTAGTAGATGTCTGGCTGTGCGGCTGTAGTAGTAGATGTCTGGCTGTGGAGCTATAGTAGTAGATGTCTGGCTGTGGAGCTGTAGTAGTAGATGTCTGGCTGTGCGGCTGTAGTAGTAGATATCTGGCTATGTGGCTGTAGTAGTAGATGTCTGGCTATGTGGCTGTAGTAGTAGATGTCTGGCTGTGGAGCTGTAGTAGTAGATGTCTGGCTTTGGAGCTGTAGTAGTAGATGTCTGGCTGTGGAGCTATAGTAGTAGATGTCTGGCTGTGGAGTTGTAATAGTAGTAGATGTCCGGCTCTGTGGCTGTAGTAGCAGATTTCTGGCTGTGTGGCTTTAGTAGTAGATGTCCGGCTGTGGAGCTGTAGTAGTAGATGTCCAGTATAATGGACTAACATAGTCCTCCATGAAGTATAATGGCCCCACATAGTACTCCGTACAGAATAATGGGCCTCACATAGTCCTCCGTATAGAATAATGGGCCCCACATAATCCTGCGTACAGTATAATGGGCCCCACATAGTCCTCCGTACAGTATAATGGGCCCCACATAGTCCTCCGTATAGAATATTGGCCCCACATAGTCCTCCATACAGTATAATGGGCCCACATAGTCCTCCATACAGTATAATGGGCCCCACATAGTACTCCATACAGTGTAATGGCCCCACATAGTCCTCCGTGCAGTATAATGGCTCCACATAGTCCTCCATACAGTATAATGGCCCCACATAGTCCTCCGTACAGTATAATGGCTCCACATAGTCCTCCATACAGTATAATGACCACCACATAGTCCTCCATACAGTATAATAGGCCTCACATAGTCCTCCATACAGTATAATAGCCTCACATAGTTCTCCATACAGTATAATGGCCCCACATAGTCCTCCATACAGAATAATGGGCCACATATAGTCCTCCATACAGTATAATGGACCCACTTGATGTTCCATACTGTATAATGGCCTCGCATATTCCTCCATATAGTATAATGGGCCTCACATAGTCCTCCATACAGTATAATGGCCCCACATAGTCCTCCATACAGAATAATGGGCTCCACATAGTCCTATATGCAGTATAATGGGCCCCACATAGTCCTCCATACAATATACCGGGCCCACATAGTCCTCCATACGCTATAATGGGCCCCACATAGTCTTCCATACAGAATAATGGGCGCCACATACTCCTCCATACTGTGTAATGGCCCCACACAGTCCTCCATACAGCATAATGGGCTCCACATAGTCCTCCATACAGAATAATGGGCCACATATAGTCTTCCATACAGAATAATGGCCCCACGTAGTCATCCATACAGTATAATGGCCCCACATAGACCTCCATACAGTATAATGGCCCCACATAGTCCTCCATACAGTATAATGGGCCCCACACAGTCCTCCATACAGTACAATGGGCTTCACATAGTCCTCCATACAGTATAATAGGTCCCACCTAGTCCTCCATACAGTATAATGGGCCCCACATAGTCCTCCATACAGAATAATGGCCCCACGTAGTCATCCATACAGTATAATGGCCCCACATAGACCTCTATACAGTATAATGGGCCCCACATAGTCCTCCATACAGTACAATGGGCTTCACATAGTCCTCCATACAGTACAATAGGTCCCACATAGTCCTCCATACAGTATAATGGCCCCACATAGTCGTCCATACAGTATAATGGCCCCACATAGTCCTCCATACGGTATAATGGCCCCACATAGTCCTCCGCACAGTGTAATGGCCCCACATAGTCGTCCATACAGTATAATGGCCCCACATAGTCGTCCATACAGTATGATGGCCCCACATAGTCCTCCATACAGTATAATGGCCCCACATAGTCCTCCATACAGTATAATGGCCCCACATAGTCCTCCATACAGTGTAATGGCCCCACATAGTCGTCCATACAGTATAATGGCCCCACATAGACCTCCATACAGTATAATGGCCCCACATAGTCCTCCATACAGTATAATGGCCCCACATAGTCCTCCATACAGAATAATGGCCCACATAGTCCTCCATACAGAATAATGGCCCCACATAGTTCTCCATACAGTATAATGGCCCCACATAGTCCTCCATACAGAATAATGGCCCCACATAGTCGTCCATACAGTATAATGGCCCCACATAGTCCTCCATACAGTATAATGGCCCCAGATAGTCCTCCATACAGAATAATGGCCCCACATAGTCGTCCATACAGTATAATGGCCCCACATAGTCCTCCATACAGTATAATGGCCCCACATAATCCTCCATACAGTATAATGGCCCCACATAGTCCTCCATACAGTATAATGAGCCCCACATAGTCCTCCGTACAGTGTAATGGCCCCACATAGTCCTCCGTACAGTGTAATGGCCCTACATAGTTCTCCATACAGTATAATGGCCCCACATAGTCCTCCATACGGTATAATGGCCCCACATAGTCCTCCGTACAGTGTAATGACCCCACATAGTCGTCCATAGAGTATAATGGCCCCACATAGTCCTCCGTACAGTATAATGGCCCTACATAGTTCTCCATACAGTATAATGGCCCCACATAGTCCTCCATACGGTATAATGGCCCCACATAGTCCTCCGTACAGTGTAATGGCCCCACATAGTCGTCCATACAGTATAATGGCCTCACATAGTCCTCCGTACAGTGTAATGGCCCCACATAGTCCTCCGTACAGTGTAATGGCCCCACATAGTCCTCCGTACAGTGTAAAGGCCCCACATAGTCCTCCATACAGTATAATGGCCCCACATAGTCCTCCGTACAGTATAATGGCTCCACATAGTCCTCCATACAGTATAATGAGCCCCACATAGTCCTCCGTACAGTGTAATGGCCCCACATAGTCCTCCGTACAGTGTAATGGCCCTACATAGTTCTCCATACAGTATAATGGCCCCACATAGTCCTCCATACGGTATAATGGCCCCACATAGTCCTCCGTACAGTGTAATGACCCCACATAGTCGTCCATACAGTATAATGGCCCCACATAGTCCTCCGTACAGTATAATGGCCCTACATAGTTCTCCATACAGTATAATGGCCCCACATAGTCCTCCATACGGTATAATGGCCCCACATAGTCCTCCGTACAGTGTAATGGCCCCACATAGTCGTCCATACAGTATAATGGCCTCACATAGTCCTCCGTACAGTGTAATGGCCCCACATAGTCGTCCATACAGTATAATGGCCCTACATAGTTCTCCATACAGTATAATGGCCCCACATAGTCCTCCATACGGTATAATGGCCCCACATAGTCCTCCGTACAGTGTAATGGCCCCACATAGTCCTCCATACAGTATAATGGCCCCACATAGTCCTCCGTACAGTGTAATGGCCCCACATAGTCCTCCGTACAGTGTAATGGCCCCACATAGTCCTCCATACAGTATAATGGCCCCACATAGTCCTCCGTACAGTATAATGGCCCTACATAGTTCTCCATACAGTATAATGGCCCCACATAGTCCTCCATACAGTATAATGGGCCCCACACAGTGCTCCATACAGTATAATGGCCCCACATAGTCCTCCGTACAGTATAATGGCCCTACATAGTTCTCCATACAGTATAATGGCCCCACATAGTCCTCCATACAGTATAATGGGCCCCACATAGTCCTCCGTACAGTGTAATGGCCCCACATAGTCCTCCATACAGTATAATGGCCCCACATAGTCCTCCGTACAGTGTAATGACCCCACATAGTCCTCCATACAGTATAATGGGCCCCACATAGTCCTCCATACAGTATAATGGGCCCCACATAGTCCTCCGTACAGTGTAATGGCCCCACATAGTCCTCCATACAGTATAATGGCCCCACATAGTCCTCCGTACAGTGTAATGACCCCACATAGTCCTCCATACAGTATAATGGCCTCACATAGTCCTCCATACAGTATAATGGCCGTACATGTGATAGACAGACCGTTATATCTTATATTTAAGGACTCTGTTGAGACTGGGTCTGTGCCACTTGATTGGCGACAGGCGAATGTAGCGCCAATATTCAAAAAGGGAGCGAAAAGTGACGCCGGAAACTTTCGGCCGGTGAGTCTGACGTCCGTTGTGGGCAAAATTTTTGAAGGCTTTATTAATGAGGCAATCATGGAGCATCTTGATGCTAATAATCTATTAACCCCGAACCAACATGGATTCATAAGGAATCGCTCCTGCCAAACAAACCTGATTGACTTCTACGAGGAGGTGAGCTCTCGAGTAGATCAGGGGGAACCAGTGGATGTCGTGTATCTCGACTTCTCAGAAGCGTTCGATAGCGTGCCACATAATAGGTTGGTATACAAAATGAGAATGATGGGGCTGGGGGGAAATGTCTGCAAGTGGGTAGCTAACTGGCTAAAGGATAGAAGGCAGAGGGTGGTTATAAATGGAATATACTCAGATTGGGTAAGCGTCACTAGTGGGGTACCACAGGGGTCTGTACTAGGCCCAATGTTATTTAATATCTTTATTAACGACATAGTCAACGGGATAAATAGTAAAATATCAATATTTGCAGATGACACAAAGTTATGTGAAACAATTAATACAAAAGAGGACAGTGCAGACCTACAGAGGGATTTGGATAAGCTGGGTAGGTGGAGCATTAAATGGCAAATGAGGTTTAACGAGGAGAAATGTAAGGTCATACATATGGGAAGGAAGAATGGAAGTCACCAGTACTCACTGAATGGGAAATCATTGGGGAATTCAGAGATGGAGAAGGACTTGGGCATCTTGATTGATAGCAAACTAAATTGGAGTGCCCAAAGTCAGGCGGCTGCTGTAAGGGCAAACAGGGTAATGGGATGTATCAGAAGAGGTATAGCTGCAAAGGAGGAGAACATTGTTCTTCCACTGTACAAAGCACTGGTCAGACCACACTTGGAATACTGTGCTCAGTTATGGGCCCCAATATATAGAAAGGATAGAAATGAGCTTGAAAAGGTACAAAGGAGGGCAACAAAATTAATAAAGGGAATGGAGGGACTGCAATACCCAGAGAGGCTGGCAAAACTAGGACTATTCAGCCTGGAAAAGAGAAGGTTGAGGGGGGACATAATAAATGTGCACAAATATGTTAGGGGACAGTATAGAGATCTTGCCCGGGATTTGTTCAAAAGGAGGGATATTACGGTAACAAGAGGGCATTCACTAAGACTGGAAGAGAAAAGGTTTCAGCACCAGCATAGGAAGGGGTTCTTTACGGTAAGAGCAGTGAGAATATGGAATTCACTGAGTGAGGAGACGGTAATGTCGGATTCACTACACCAGTTCAAGCGGGGACTGGATGCATTTCTAGATACCAGGCAGATTTCAGCATATACTTAAAAATAGAATAAAATAGTAGGTTGATACAGGGATTTATTCTGACTGCTGGTTTCAGAGTCGGGAGGGAATTTTTCCTCAGGTGAAGATTGGCCAAATCATTTGGGGTTTTTGCCTCCTCTGGATCAACTTTAGCAATTACAGAACTAACAGGTCGAACTTGATGGACGCAAGTCTTTATTCGGCTTTACAAACTATGTTACTATGTTACATAGTGCTCCATACAGTATAATGGCCTCACATAGTCCTCCATACAGTATAATGGTCTCACATAGTCCTCCATACAGTATAATGGTCTCACATAGTCCTCCATACAGTATAATTATTATTATTATTATTTATTATTTATTATTATAGTGCCATTTATTCCATGGCACTTTACATGTGAAGAAGGGGTATACATACTAGAACAATAACAATAATCTTGAACACAATGTGACGGCGACTAGTACAGGAGGAGCGAGGACCCTGCCCGCGAGGGCTCACAGTCTACAGGGGATGGGTGAGGATACAGTAGGTGAGGGTAGAGCTGGTCGTGCAGCGGTATGGTGGAGCGGGGACCCTGCCCGCGAGGGCTCACAATCTACAAGGGATGGGTGAGGATACAGTAGGTGAGGGTAGAGCTGGTCGTGTAGAGGTATGGTGGAGTGAGGACCCTGCCCGCGAGGGCTCACAGTCTACAGGGGATGGGTGAGGATACAGTAGGTGAGGGGAGAGCTAGTCATACAGCGGTATGGTGAAGTGAGGACCCTGCCCGCGAGGGCTCACAATCTACAGGGGATGGGTGAGGATACAGTAGGTGAGGGTAGAGCTGGTCGTGCAGCGGTATGGTGGAGCGAGGACCCTGCCCGCGAGGGCTCACAGTCTACAGGGGATGGGTGAGGATACAGTAGGTGAGGGTAGAGCTGGTCGTGCAGCGGTATGGTGGAGCGAGGACCCTGCCCGCGAGGGCTCACAATCTACAAGGGATGGGTGAGGATACAGTAGGTGAGGGTAGAGGAGGTCATGCAGTAATGTGGTGGAGTGGTGGTTACTGCAGGTTGTAGGCTTGTCGGAAGAGGTGGGTCTTCAGGCTCTTTTTGAAGGTTTCCACGGTGGACGAGAGTCTGATGTGTTGGGGTAGAGAGTTCAGAGTAGGGGGGATGCACGGGAGAAATCTTGTATGCGATTGTGGGAGGAGGAGATTAGAGCGGAGTAGAGAAGAAGATCTTGTGAGGATCGGAGGTTGCGTGCAGGTATGTAGCGGGAGACTAGGTCACAGATGTATGGGGGAGACAGGTTGTGGATGGCTTTGTATACCAGGGTTAGGGTTTTGAACTGGAGTCTCTGGGCAATGGGGAGCCAGTGAAGAGATTGACAGAGAGGAGAGGCCGGGGAATAGCGGGGGGACAGGTTGATTAGTCAGGCAGCAGAGTTTAGGATGGATTGGAGGGGTGCGAGAGTGTTGGAAGGGAGGCCACAGAGCAGGAGGTTGCAGTAGTCGAGGCGGGAGATGATAAGGGTGTGCATTAGTGTTTTTGCAGATTCATGGTTGAGGAATGTGTGGATCTGGGAGATATTTTTGAGTTGGAGTCGGCAGGAAGTGGAAAGGGCTTGTATATGTGGTTTGAAGGAGAGGTCAGAGTCCAGGGTTACCCCAAGGCAGCGAGCTTGTGGGACTGGGGAGAGTGGACAGCCATTGACGTTGATGGATAGGTCAGTTGGGAGGGTTGAATGAGATGGCGGAAAGATGATGAATTCTGTTTTGTCCATGTTAAGTTTTAGAAATCTGGCAGAGAAGAAGGATGAGATGGCGGACAGACATTGTGGGATTTTGGTTAGTAAGGAGGTGATATCGGGTCCAGAGAGGTAGATCTGTGTGTCATCAGCATAGAGGTGATAATGAAAGCCGTGTGACTCTATGAGCTGTCCCAGGCCTAAGGTGTAGATGGAGAAGAGCAGGGGCCCTAGGACTGAACCTTGGGGGACACCGACAGATAAGGAGTGAGATGAGGAGGTGGTGTGTGAGTGGGAGACACTGAATGTCCGGTCTGTTAGGTATGAGGAGATCCAGGATAGGGCCAAGTCTGTGCTGCCGAGAGATGAGAGTGTTTTTAGTAAGAGGGAATGGTCCACTGTGTCGAAGGCAGATGCCAGGTCCAGGAGGAGGAGGACGGAGTAGTGTCGCTTAGATTTGGCAGTTAGTAGGTCGTTGGTGACTTTGGTCAGGGCAGTTTCAGTAGAATGGTGCGGTCGGAAACCAGATTGTAGGCGGTCGAAGAGGGAGTAGGAGGAGAGGTGGGAGGACAGCTCAGAATGGACGTGTTGTTCCAGTAGTTTTGAGGCATATGGGAGAAGTGATATGGGGCGATAGCTAGACAGAGAGGATGGGTCAAGGGAGGGCTTTTTGAGGATGGGTGTGATTGAGGCATGTTTGAAGCATGAGGGGAAGACACCAGTTGTTAGTGACAAGTTGAAGAGGTGGGCTAGGGCTGGGATGAAGATAGTGGTAAGGTTTGGGATGAGGTGGGATGGGATTGGGTCAAGTTCGCAGGTGGTGAGGTGTGATTTGGAGAGTAAAGAGGAAAGTTGATCTTCCGTAATGGTGGAGAATGTGGTTTTGGAGGAGGAGGGTTGAGTAGGTGTGGGGAGGGGCTGTGGGGGCTTTAGGCAAAAGCTTTGTATGATGGTGTCAATCTTCTGTTTGAAGAAGTATATAATGGCCCAACATAGTCCTCCATACAGTATAATGGACCCCACATAGTCCTCCATACAGAATAATGGGTGCCACATAGTCCTCCATACAGTATAATGGCCCCACATAGTCCTCCATAATGTATAATGGGCCACACAATCCTCCATAGAGTATAATGGGCCCCACATAGTCCTCCATATAGAATAATGGGCCCCACATAGACCTCCATATAGTGTAATGGCCCCACATAGTCTTCCATACAGTATAATGGGCCCCACATAGTCCTCCATACAGCATAATGGCCCCACATAGTCCTCCATACAGTATAATGGCCCCACATAGTACTTCATACAGTATAATGGGCCCCACATAGTCCTCCATACAGTATAATGGCCCCACATAGTCCTCCATACAGTATAATGGCCAAACATGGTACTTCATACAGTATAATGGCCCCACATAGTCCTCCATACAGTATAATGGCCTCTCATAGTCCTCTCAATGGCCCCACATAGTCCTCCATACAGTATAATGGCCCCACATAGTCGTCCATACAGTATAATGGCCCCACATAGTCCTCCATACAGTATAATGGCCTTCACACTGTGTAATGTATATAATAATTATATTATATATAATACATTAACCCTTGTGATGATGGTGGGCAGCCAATCTTGGAGAGTATCTTCATGGTTGCTGCTTGTATATGTGTACATACGTCTCTCGGGGAGCCATCTTTTCTAATAAAAATCTATTTCTACTTTTAAATACATTTTTGGATTAAATGAAGTTGTCATATCTAGTCATTTTAATTACCTCACAGAGCACGATTTAATTTGTGATGTCATAAAAGGTTATGTCACCTCACAGTTTTATGCTCCATATTATGATGAAGGGCGGTTTTGTCAGAAACGCGTGAGTTTCGGTTATGGGGGGGGGGTGACATTTGGTGAAGGTGCTGTCCCGCTCCCTTCATTACAATGCAGGTTATCCCCCTGTACAATCACTTATCTTCCCTTTTATGGTGCACATTGTCAGACTTTCCCGGCTCTTCTCCCTCTGAGTGGTCGTTGTCATCCTCGAGGTCAATCCCACCGACACCTGGATTACTTTGCCTCTCGGCTCCCACATTGTCTATCTCATCACGGGGGGCTTTACCATCCCCACTGATAATCCGCTCTCCCCATCGGCCGCTCATCTTCTGTCTCTAACCTCCTCTCTACTTTCACCGCTACTAACTCTCCTACATACTCTGGAGCTGGTCTTCTCCAGACTACGATCTACCGGTGACCGTCTGTCCGCTGTCTCTATCACCACGTCCTCCCGTCCTCCCTCTATCTGAAGATGGATCTCTCCCAAATTGAACTTCTTGTCTCTGATTCATCATTTGGGCTTTTTTAAGTTGCTTTCCTTTCATCTTGTATTTTTAGTTGCCATTTTTGATGCCAAATTCATGAAAATGGTGCACTCGATTCATGAATTTGGCGCAAAGTAATAACTGGGTTTTGTTCCTGTCTTGAACTGTTTTCAATGACTTTTCGTGTCAAAGGTCGCAAGAATTATGCCAAAATATTAGCATAATCAATAAAACGCCATTAGAATTGTACCAAATTTTGCAACTTTTTTAAAAAGTCGCAATTGATGAATCAGATAGACTTCACCCACATAATAATATTAAAAAAAGAAATAGGTGAACACATATAAAATAGACTTTAAAAAAAGCTGTAAATTGAAAAATGAATTGTGACGAGCAATCAAAAAAAAAAAGGCGCAAATCACACACCAAACTAGATAAATACCAGTGCAAAGGTAATAAGAAATTGGGGGCCTCCCTCACAACCTACCTAAACCTGATATCGCCAGCTCCATGGCTGGTTCCTCCAAAACTCCCCTGCAGCAGGCCGCTGTCTTGCTGTTATATTGGACTCATACCTTTCCTTCACTCCCTATATTTCATCACTCGCTCATGTCATCTGCACCTCAAAAACACCTCCAGAATTTGACCTCTTCTTACCTTTGACTATGTAAAAAGTCTTGCTGTCGCACTTATTTATTCTTGTGTGAACTACTGCAACTCTCTACTGATCGGTCTCCCTCTTACTAAATTCTCCCCTCTCCAACCCATCCTGAATGCAGCAGCCAGGGTCATATTCCTCGCCAACCGCTTCACCGATGCCTCCACCCTGTGCCAGTCATTGCACTGGTTGCCCATCTGCTACAGAGTCCAATATAATCTTATCACTCTCACCCACAAAGCTCTCCATGGTTCAGCACTGCCCTACACCTCATCCCTATCACCATACCCATCCTCTCCACAGTGCTGCTCCGTCCTATATCTCCTCCTCATCTGTCTACCACCTACCTGTCCTCTCCACAGTGCTGCTCCCTATATCTCCTCCTCATCTGTCTACCACCTACCTGTCCTCCATACAGTGCTGCACCGCCCTACCTCTCCTCCTCATCTGTCTACCACCTACCTGTCCTCCGTACAGTGCTGCTCCGTCCTATATCTCCTCCTCATCTGTCTACCACCTACCTGTCCTCTCCACAGTGCTGCACCACCCTACATCTCCTCCTCATCTCCGTCTATCACCTACCCATCCCCTCCACAGTGCTGCACCACCCTACATCTCCACCTCATCTGTCTATCTACCTGTCCTCCATACAGTGCTGCTCCGTCCTATATCTCCTTCTCATCTGTCTACCACCTACCTGTCCTCCATACAGTGCTGCTCCGTCCTATATCTCCTCCTCATCTGTCTACCACCTACCTGTCCTCCATACAGTGCTGCTCCGTCCTATATCTCCACCTCATCTGTCTATCTACCTGTCCTCCATACAGTGCTGCTCCGTCCTATATCTCCTTCTCATCTGTCTACCACCTACCTGTCCTCCATACAGTGCTGCTCCGTCCTATATCTCCTCCTCATCTGTCTACCACCTACCTGTCCTCCATACAGTGCTGCTCCGTCCTATATCTCCTCCACATCTGTCTACCACCTACCTGTCCTCCATACAGTGCTGCTCCGTCCTATATCTCCTCCTCATCTGTCTACCACCTACCTGTCCTCCATACAGTGCTGCTCCATCCTATATCTCCTCCTCATCTGTCTACCACCTACCCGTCCTCTCCACAGTGCTGCACGGCCCTACATCTCCTCATCTCTGTCTACCACCTACCCGTCCTTTCCACAGTGCTGCACCGCCCTACATCTCCTCCTCATCTCTGTCTATCACCTACCCATCCTCTCCACAGTGCTGCACCGCCCTACATCTCCTCCTCATCTCTGTCTATCACCTACCCATCCTCTCCACAGTGCTGCACCACCCTACATCTCCTCCTCATCTCTGTCTACCACCTACTCGTCCTCCTCACAGTGCTGCACCGCTCTACATCTCCTCCTCATCTCTGTCTACCACCTACCCATCCTCTCCACAGTGCTGCACCACCCTACATCTCCTCATCTCTGTCTACCACCTACCTGTCCTCTCCACAGTGCTGCACCGCCCTACATCTCCTCCTCATCTCCGTCTATCACCTACCTGTCCTCTCCACAGTGCTGCACCACCCTACATCTCCTCCTCATCTCTGTGTATCACCCTACCAGTCCTCTCCACAGTGCTGCACCACCCTACATCTCCTCCTCATCTCTGTCTACCACCTACCCATCCTCTCCACAGTGCTGCACCACTGTACATCTCCTCCTCATCTCTGTCTACCACCTACCTGTCCTCTCCACAGTGCTGCACCGCCCTACATCTCCTCATCTCTGTCTACCACCTACCTGTCCTCTCCACAGTGCTGCACCGCTCTACATCTCCTCCTCATCTCTGTCTACCACCTACCTGTCCTCTCCACAGTGCTGCACCACCCTACATCTCCTCCTCATCTCTGTCTACCACCTACCCGTCCTCTCCATAGTGCTGCACCGCCCTACATCTCCTCCTCCTGAACCAGTTCTCTGGAATACACTACTTCAGATAAACTGTTTAATTCCCAGCATCCAGTTTTAAGCGGATACATGCCCACATCCATTGCCTCTCTTTGGGTGCAGAAGTCAGACACTGCGATCCGTCAGCTGCAAAAAATGAGTGTCTAGTCACGCAACCAGTATAACTGACAGTCAGACAGTCCTCTATCTCTAACATGGCGGCAACCATTTTTGGAAACTTTGAATTTTTGAAAAATTTGCACTGAGCTTGATTTGTGCAGAATCTGTTTCCTGATCTCTACAGTCAAGTCCCCCCCCCCCTCCGCTTCAAGCTTTAGTCACTGTGACCTCATGGTGCGCGTTCTTTATGGCCGCCCTGCTAGGCTGGTGCTTCCTGGAAAATGCCCTATCTAAAGGAATAATCCTGCAGGCCAGAGTCAAAGATTTGGTCAATGACCGACCTAAGAAGGACCTTACTGCTCCTGACCTCAGTCTCTTTTCTGCTGACTCCTCAATCCACCATCTTGTACCAACTATCAAACAGCCTTCGACGGCATAAAGGACCACAAGACCAGAACCATCTTTACTGCCTCTAATAACCTGCAACTAGGGGCCTCCAGACCACTGTTCCACCTCCAACTCGGGCCTACACGGCCGTCCTTACAACTTCCTTCTCTCATCACACATTACAAGGAGGACAAATGGGAGAATTCAGTCCCCTCAGGCCGTCTCGAGCAGCCGGACTTGGTCAGTCTGTCACTGGGGCTCATGGGGCAGGGGTCTATAGACTCTCTTGACTACACACTCCAGTTCTAGGCATGAGAGCCATGTTTCTGGAGCACTACCTGCAGATTTGGGATGATGGCCGGAGCTTGGCCTCAAGAGACCATCACTAGTGAGGTGCACGGGACGAGGACATCGAGGTTTAATATTTCCAGGATTTAGCTACAGACAGGCTGTGTAACCTTCACCGTCAGGACAGACGGGGTCCTGGCTGCAGACAGTCCTCTGTGGCATGCACCGAGCGTGCGGGGCCTATATTTAGCTTGTCCCCCGGGGCGGACACGTCAGGCTGCTCTCAGTATTACAGCCGCTGTCTGATTACCTGAACCCTCCATAAATCCATTACCGCGTGCTCCACAGCAGACAGTGTCCTCACAGATTGCTCCTCTCTTTTTTGACAGTCTTCCAGGCCAGGTGTCTCTTCTGAGTGCGCTCTGTACCGAGATCGGGAGGTCTCGCCAGGAATGTCCGGGATACATCCTGTGAGTCTTGTACTGAAGATCTTCTGCCATGTAATCATCATTGGCGGCGCTGGAAGCGGGAGATTAATAATCTGGAAAATGTCAAGAACTTCCCACAGCGGCCCTGATCCCGGGGGAGCCCCATACGGGTCCCTGTGCCCCCCAGAGGGTACGACTAGCACCCTGGGCTGCCAACTGTCCAGACATTCCCAGATGGTCCATAGACTATACACCACTGTTATGCTCTGAGGTGTGAAGCTGAAGAAACTTCTGCCGATGATTGTGTTTGTGTGACCTCCAGTCCAGTGACGAGGGCCGATGTCTGATACCGGACTCTGCGCTGCCTCATCCACATGTCCTCATGCCTCATGTCCAGTGACAGCGGCCGATGTCTGATACCGGACTCTGCACTGCCTCATCCACATGTCCTCATGCCTCATGTCCAGTGACGACGGCCGATGTCTGATACCGGAGTCTGCGCTGCCTCATCCACATGTCCTCATGCCTCATGTCCAGAGACGAGGGCCGATGTCTGATACCGGACTCTGCACTGCCTCATCCACATGTCCTCATGCCTCATGTCCAGTGACGACGGCCGATGTCTGATACCGGAGTCTGCGCTGCCTCATCCACATGTCCTCATGCCTCATGTCCAGTGACGAGGGCCGATGTCTGATACCGGACTCTGCACTGCCTCATACTCATGTCCTCATGCCTCATGTCCAGAGACGAGGGCCGATGTCTGATACCGGACGCTGCGCTGCCTCATCCACATGTCCTCATGCCTCATGTCCAGAGACGAGGGCCGATGTCTGATACCGGACTCTGCACTGCCTCATCCACATGTCCTCATGCCTCATGTCCGATGAGGGTGGCCGATGTCTGATACCGGACTCTGCGCTGCCTCATCCACATGTCCTCATGCCTCATGTCCGGTGAGGGTGGCCGATGTCTGATACCGGACTCTGCGCTGCCTCATCCACATGTCCTCATGCCTCATGTCCGGTGAGGGTGGCCGATGTCTGATACCGGGCTCTGCACTGCCTCATCCACATGTCCTCATGCCTCATATCCAGAGATGTCAGCCGATGTCTGATACCGGACTCTGCACTGCCTCATACTCATGTCCTCATGCCTCATGTCCAGAGACGAGGGCCGATGTCTGATACCGGACTCTGCACTGCCTCATACTCATGTCCTCATGCCTCATGTCCAGAGACGAGGGCCGATGTCTGATACCGGACTCTGCGCTGCCTCATCCACATGTCCTCATGCCTCATGTCCAGTGACGACGGCCGATGTCTGATACCGGACTCTGCACTGCCTCATACTCATGTCCTCATGCCTCATGTCCGGTGAGGGTGGCTGATGTCTGATACCGGACTCTTTGCTGCCTTATCCACATGTCCTCATGCCTCATGTCCAGTGACAGCGGCCAATGTCTGATACCGGGGTCTGCACTGCCTCATACTCATGTCCTCATGCCTCATGTCCAGTGACGAGGGCCGGTGTCTGATACCGGGCTCTGCACTGCCTCATACTCATGTCCTCATGCCTCATGTCCGGTGAGGGTGGCTGATGTCTGATACCGGACTCTTTGCTGCCTTATCCACATGTCCTCATGCCTCATGTCCAGTGACAGCGGCCAATGTCTGATACCGGGGTCTGCACTGCCTCATACTCATGTCCTCATGCCTCATGTCCAGAGACGAGGGCCGATGTCTGATACCGGACTCTGCACTGCCTCATACTCATGTCCTCATGCCTCATGTCCAGAGACGAGGGCCGATGTCTGATACCGGACTCTGCGCTGCCTCATCCACATGTCCTCATGCCTCATGTCCAGTGACGACGGCCGATGTCTGATACCGGACTCTGCACTGCCTCATACTCATGTCCTCATGCCTCATGTCCGGTGAGGGTGGCTGATGTCTGATACCGGACTCTTTGCTGCCTTATCCACATGTCCTCATGCCTCATGTCCAGTGACAGCGGCCAATGTCTGATACCGGGGTCTGCACTGCCTCATACTCATGTCCTCATGCCTCATGTCCAGTGACGAGGGCCGGTGTCTGATACCGGGCTCTGCACTGCCTCATACTCATGTCCTCATGCCTCATGTCCGGTGAGGGTGGCTGATGTCTGATACCGGACTCTTTGCTGCCTTATCCACATGTCCTCATGCCTCATGTCCAGTGACAGCGGCCAATGTCTGATACCGGGGTCTGCACTGCCTCATACTCATGTCCTCATGCCTCATGTCCAGAGACGACGGCCGATGTCTGATACCGGACTCTGCACTGCCTCATACTCATATCCTCATGCCTCATGTCCGGTGAGGGTGGCTGATGTCTGATACCGGACTCTTTGCTGCCTTATCCACATGTCCTCATGCCTCATGTCCAGTGACAGCGGCCAATGTCTGATACCGGGGTCTGCACTGCCTCATACTCATGTCCTCATGCCTCATGTCCAGAGACGAGGGCCGATGTCTGATACCGGGCTCTGCACTGCCTCATACTCATGTCCTCATGCCTCATGTCCGGTGAGGGTGGCTGATGTCTGATACCGGACTCTTTGCTGCCTTATCCACATGTCCTCATGTCCAGTGACAGCGGCCAATGTCTGATACCGGGGTCTGCACTGCCTCATACTCATGTCCTCATGTCCAGTGACGAGGGCCGAAGTCTGATACCGGGGTCTGCACTGCCTCATACTCATGTCCTCATGCCTCATGTCCAGTGACGAGGGCCGATGTCTGATACCGGGGTCTGCACTGCCTCATACTCATGTCCTCATGCCTCATGTCCAGTGACGAGGGCCGATGTCTGATACCGGACGCTGCGCTGCCTCATCCACATGTCCTCATGCCTCATGTCCAGTGACAGCGGCCAATGTCTGATACCGGGGTCTGCACTGCCTCATACTCATGTCCTCATGCCTCATGTCCAGTGACGAGGGCCGATGTCTGATACCGGGGTCTGCACTGCCTCATACTCATGTCCTCATGCCTCATGTCCAGTGACGAGGGCCGATGTCTGATACCGGGGTCTGCACTGCCTCATACTCATGTCCTCATGCCTCATATCCAGAGACGAGGGCCGATGTCTGATACCGGACGCTGCGCTGCCTCATCCACATGTCCTCATGCCTCATGTCCAGTGACGACGGCCGATGTCTGATACCGGACTCTGCACTGCCTCATACTCATGTCCTCATGCCTCATGTCCAGTGAGGGTGGCCGATGTCTGATACCGGACTCTGCGCTGCCTCATCCAAATGTCCTCATGCCTCATGTCCGGTGAGGGTGGCCGATGTCTGATACCGGGCTCTACACTGCCTCATACTCATGTCCTCAAGCCTCATGTCCAGTGACGGCGGCCGATGTCTGATACCGGACTCTGCACTGCCTCATACTCATGTCCTCATGCCTCATGTCCAGTGAGGGTGGCCGATGTCTGATACCGGACTCTGCGTTGCCTCATCCACATGTCCTCATGCCTCATGTCCGGTGAGAGTGGCCGATGTCTGATACCGGACTCTGCGCTGCCTCATCCACATGTCCTCATGCCTCATGTCCGGTGAGGGTGGCCGATGTCTGATACCGGGCTCTGCACTGCCTCATACTCATGTCCTCATGCCTCATGTCCAGTGACGGCGGTTGATGTCTGATACCGGACTCTGCACTGCCTCATCCACATGTCCTCATGCCTCACGTCCAGTGATGGTGGCCGATGTCTGATACCGGACTCTGCGCTGCCTCATCCACATGTCCTCATGCCTCATGTCTGGTGAGGACAGCCGATGTCTGATACCGGACTCTGCACTGCCTCATCCACGTGTCCTCCTGCCTCATGTCCAGTGACGAGGGCCGATGTCTGATACAGGACTCTGCACAGCCTCATCCACATGTCCTCATGCCTCATGTCCAGAGACGGCGACCGATGTCTGATACCGGACTCTGCACTGCCTCATTCACATGTCCTCATGCCTCATGTCCAGAGACGAGGGCCGATGTCTGATACCGGACTCTGCACTGCCTCATACTCATGTCCTCATGCCTCATGTCCAGTGACGAGGGCCGATGTCTGATACCGGACTCTGCACGGACTCATACTCATGTCCTCATGTCTTATGTCCGGTGACGGCGGCCGATGTCTGATACCGGACTCTGCACTGCCTCATACTCATGTCCTCATGCCTCATGTCTAGTGACGACGGCCGATGTCTGATACCGGACTCTGCGCTGCCTCATCCACATGTCCTCATGCCTCATGTCCAGTGACGAGGGCCGATGTCTGATACCGGACTCTGCACGGACTCATACTCATGTCCTCATGCCTTATGTCCGGTGACGGCGGCCGATGTCTGATACCGGACTCTGCACTGCCTCATACTCATGTCCTTATGCCTCATGTCCAGAGACGAGGGCCGATGTCTGATACCGGACTCTGCACTGCCTCATACTCATGTCCTCATGCCTCATGTCCAGTGACGATGGCCGATGTCTGATACCGGGCTCTGCACTGCCTCATACTCATGTCCTTATGCCTCATGTCCAGAGACGAGGGCCGATGTCTGATACCGGACTCTGCACGGACTCATACTCATGTCCTCATGCCTCATGTCCAGAGACGAGGGCCGATGTCTGATACCGGACTCTGCACGGACTCATACTCATGTCCTCATGCCTCATGTCCAGAGACGAGGGCCGATGTCTGATACCGGACTCTGCGCTGCCTCATCCACATGTCCTCATGCCTCATGTCCAGTGACGACAGCCGATGTCTGATACCGGACTCTGCGCTGCCTCATCCACATGTCCTCATGCCTCATGTCCAGTGACGACAGCCGATGTCTGATACCGGACTCTGCACTGCCTCATCCACATGTCCTCATGCCTCATGTCCAGAGACGAGGGCCGATGTCTGATACTGGACTCTGTGCTGCCTCATCCACGTGTCCTCATGCCTCATGTCCAGTGACGAGGGCCGATGTCTGATACCGGACTCTGCACTGCCTCATCCACATGTCCTCATGCCTCATGTCCAGAGACGAGGGCCAATGTCTGATACAGGACTCTGCGCTGCCTCATACTCATGTCCTCATGCCTCATGTCTGGTGAGGACAGCCGATGTCTGATACCGGACTCTGCACTGCCTCATACTCATGTCCTCATGCCTCATGTCCAGTGACGAGGGCCGATGTCTGATACCGGACTCTGCACTGCCTCATCCACATGTCCTCATGCCTCATGTCCAGAGACGAGGGCCAATGTCTGATACCGGACTCTGGGCTGCCTCATACTTACGTCCTCATGCCTCATGTCCAGAGACAAGGGCCGATGTCTGATACCGGACTCTGTGCTGCCTCATCCACATGTCCTCATGCCTCATGTCCAGTGACGACAGCCGATGTCTGATACCGGACTCTGCACTGCCTCTTCCACATGTCCTCATGCCTCATGTCCAGAGACGAGGGCCGATGTCTGATACTGGACCCTGCGCTGCCTCATCCACATGTCCTCATGCCTCATGTCCAGAGACGAGGGCCAATGTCTGATACCGGACTCTGCACTGCCTCATCAACATGTCCTCATGCCTCATGTCCAGTGACGAGAGCCGATGTCTGATACCCGACTCTGCACTGCCTCATCCACATGTCCTCATGCCTCATGTCCAGTGACGACGGCCGATGTCTGATACCGGGCTCTGCACTGCCTCATACTCATGTCCTCATGCCTCATGTCCAGAGACGAGGGCCGATGTCTGATACCGGACTCTGCACTGCCTCATCCACATGTCCCATGCCTCATGTCCAGAGACGAGGGCCGATGTCTGATACCGGACTTTGCACTGCCTCATCCACATGTCCTCATGCCTCATGTCCAGTGACGACAGCCGATGTCTGATACCGGACTCTGCACTGCCTCATCCACATGTCCTCATGCCTCATGTCCAGAGACGAGGGCCGATGTCTGATACTGGACTCTGTGCTGCCTCATCCACGTGTCCTCCTGCCTCATGTCCAGTGACGAGGGCCGATGTCTGATACCGGACTCTGCACAGCCTCATCCACATGTCCTCATGCCTCATGTCCAGAGACGAGGGCCAATGTCTGATACCGGACTCTGCGCTGCCTCATACTCATGTCCTCATGTCCAGTGACGAGGGCCGATGTCTGATACCGGATTCTGCACTGCCTCATCCACATGTCCTCATGCCTCATGTCCAGTGACGAGAGCCGATGTCTGATACCGGACTCTGCACTGCCTCATCCACATGTCCTCATGCCTCATGTCCAGTGACAGCGGCCAATGTCTGATACCGGATTCTGCGCTGCCTCATACTCATGTCCTCATGCCTCATGTCCAGTGACGACGGCCGATATCTGATACCGGGCTCTGCACTGCCTCATGCTCATGTCCTCATGCCTCATGTCCAGAGACGAGGGCCGATGTCTGATACCGGACTCTGCACTGCCTCATCCACATGTCCTCATGCCTCATGTCCAGAGACGAGGGCCGATGTCTGATACCGGGCTCTGCGCTGCCTCATCCACATGTCCTCATGCCTCATGTCCAGTGACGAGGGCCGATGTCTGATACCGGACTCTGCACTGCCTCATACTCATGTCCTCATGCCTCATGTCCAGAGACGAGGGCCGATGTCTGATACCGGACTCTGCACTGCCTCATACTCATGTCCTCATGCCTCATGTCCAGAGACGAGGGCCGATGTCTGATACCGGACTCTGCACTGCCTCATACTCATGTCCTCATGCCTCATGTCCAGAGATGAGAGCTGATGTCTGATACCGGACTCTGCACTGCCTCATACTCATGTCCTCATGCCTCATGTCCCGAGACGAGGGCCGATGTCTGATACCGGACTCTGCACTGCCTCATACTCATGTCCTCATGCCTCATGTCCAGAGACGAGGGCCGATGTCTGATACCGGACTCTGCACTGCCTCATACTCATGTCCTCATGCCTCATGTCCAGTGACGACATCCGATGTCTGATACCGGACTCTGCGCTGCCTCATCCACATGTCCTCATGCCTCATGTCCAGAGACGAGGGCCGATGTCTGATACTGGACTCTGCGCTGCCTCATCCACATGTCCTCATGCCTCATGTCCAGTAACGGTGGATGATATCTGATTCTGTGCTGCAGAAGTCAGACAGTGATAATAGTTATTATAGTGTTACAATGTTTTCTCAAAATACTTTGTCTGGGGAATATACAAAGTCACGCTAGCGACCCTATGACATTGGCTCCAAAATCTACCGGACACCCTCCAGTCCCTCCAGGTTGGGGCCACCCTTCACATGTGCATTACCTCTGGGACGACAGACCTGCACCTCACCCTCCGGCTGCTCCGCTGCAGCCAAGGACTTCTTGGGATTGTCCTCAAGGAGATTCCAGAAATCACACGATATAAGGGAAAGAGCCGGGATCCTGTATGTGACGGGACTCAGGGGCCCCACAGGCAAGTGACCATAGGTACATATCAGCGCCCCCTACTGTCTGCGGCATCACATGGACCTGACAACACTCAACCTCCTCCAAGGACCAGAGAAGCAGAAGAAGGACCACAAACAAGGGGCCCATATACCATTCTTACACAGGAGCCCATATACCCTTCTTACACAGGGGCCCATATACCCTTCTTACACAGGAGCCCATATACCCTTCTTACACAGGAGCCCATATACCCTTCTTACACAGGGGCCCATATACCCTTCTTACACAGGAGCCCATATACCCTTCTTACACAGGGGCCCATATACCCTTCTTACACAGGGGCCCACATACCCTTCTTACACAGTGGCCCACATACCCTTCTTACACAGTGGCCCACATACCCTTCTTACACAGGGGCCCATATACCCTTCTTACACAGGGGCCCATATACCCTTCTTACACAGGAGCCCATATACCCTTCTTACACAGGGGCCCATATACCCTTCTTACACAGTGGCCCACATACCCTTCTTACACAGGGGCCCATATACCCTTCTTACACAGGAGCCCATATACCCTTCTTACACAGGGGCCCATATACCCTTCTTACCCAGGAGCCCACATACCCTTCTTACACAGGGGCCCATATATCCTTCTTACACAGGGGCCCATATACCCTTCTTACACAGGGGCCCATATACCCTTCTTACACAGGGGCCCATATACCCTTCTTACACAGGGGCCCATATATCCTTCTTACACAGGGGCCCATATACCCTTCTTCCACAGGGGTCCATATACCCTTCTTACACAGGGGCCCATATACCCTTCATACACAGGGGCCCATATACCCTTCTTACACAGGAGCCCACATACCATTCTTACACAGGGGCCCATATACCCTTCTTACACAGGGGCCCATATACCCTTCTTACACAGGGGCCCGTATACCCTTCTTACACAGGAGCCCGTATACCCTTCTTACACAGGGGCCCGTATACCCTTCTTACACAGGAGCCCGTATACCCTTCTTACACAGGGGCCCGTATACCCTTCTTACACAGGAGCCCATATACCCTTCTTACACAGGGGCCCATATACCCTTCTTACACAGGGGCCCTTATACCCTTCTTACACAGGGGCCCATATACCCTTCTTACACAGGGGCCCATATACCCTTCTTACACAGGAGCCCATATACCCTTCTTACACAGGGGCCCATATACCCTTCTTACACAGGAGCCCATATACCCTTCTTACACAGGGGCCCACATACCCTTCTTACACAGGGGCCCATATACCCTTCTTACACAGGGGCCCATATACCCTTCATACACAGGGGCCCATATACCCTTCTTACACAGGAGCCCACATACCCTTCTTACACAGGGGCCCATATACCGTTCTTACACAGGGGCCCATATACCCTTCTTACACAGGGGCCCGTATACCCTTCTTACACAGGAGCCCATATACCCTTCTTACACATGGGCCCGTATACCCTTCTTACACAGGAGCCCATATACCCTTCTTACACAGGGGCCCATATACCCTTCTTACACAGGGGCCCTTATACCCTTCTTACACAGGGACCCATATACCCTTCTTACACAGGGGCCCATATACCCTTCTTACACAGGGGCCCATATATCCTTCTTACACAGGGGCCCATATACCCTTCTTACACACGGGCCCACATACCCTTCTTACACAGGGGTCCATATACCCTTCTTACACAGGGGTCCATATAACCTTCTTACACAGGGACCCACATACCCTTCTTACACAGGGGCCCATATACCCTTCTTACACAGGAGCCCATATACCCTTCTTGCACAGGGGCCCATATACCCTTCTTACACAGGGGCCCATATACCCTTCTTACACAGGAGCCCATATACCCGTCTTACACAGGGGCCCATATACCCTTCTTACACAGGAGCCCACATACCCTTCTTACACAGGGGCCCATATACCCTTCTTACACAGGGGCCCATATACCCTTCTTACACAGGGGTCCATATACCCTTCCTACACAGGGGCCCATATACCCTTCTTATACAGGGGCCCATATACCTTCTTACACAGGGGCCCACATACCCTTCTTACACAGGGGTCCATATACCCTTCTTACACAGGGGTCCATATACCCTTCTTACACAGGGGCCCATATACCCTTCTTACACAGGAGCCCACATACCCTTCTTACACAGGGGCCCATATACCCTTCTTACACAGGGGTCCATATACTCTTCTTACACAGGGGCCCACACACCCTTCTTACACAGGGGCCCATATACCCTTCTTACACAGGGGCCCATATACCCTTCTTACACAGGAGCCCATATACCCTTCTTACACAGGGGCCCATATACCCTTCTTACACAGGAGCCCATATACCCTTCTTACACAGGAGCCCACATACCCTTCTTACACAGGGGCCCATATACCGTTCTTACACAGGGGCCCATACACCCTTCTTACACAGGGGCCCATATACCCTTCTTACACAGGAGCCCATATACCCTTCTTACACATGGGCCCGTATACCCTTCTTACACAGGAGCCCATATACCCTTCTTACACAGGGGCCCATATACCCTTCTTACACAGGGGCCCTTATACCCTTCTTACACAGGGGCCCATATACCCTTCTTACACAGGGGTCCATATACCCTTCTTACACAGGGGCCCATATACCCTTCTTACACAGGGGCCCATATATCCTTCTTACACAGGGGCCCATATACCCTTCTTACACAGGGGTCCACATACCCTTCTTACACAGGGGCCCACACACCCTTCTTACACAGGGGTCCACACACCCTTCTTACACAGGGGTCCATATACCCTTCTTACACAGGGGCCCATATACCCTTCCTACACAGGGGTCCATATACCCTTCTTACACAGGGGCCCACACACCCTTCTTACACAGGAGCCCATATACCCTTCTTACACAGGGGCCCAGATACCCTTCTTACACAGGGGTCCATATACCCTTCTTACACAGGAGCCCACACACCCTTCTTACACAGGGGTCCATATACCCTTCTTACACAGGGGCCCATATACCCTTCTTACACAGGGGTCCATATACCGTTCTTACACAGGGGCCCATATACCCTTCTTACACAGGGGCCCATATACCCTTCTTACACAGGAGCCCATATACCCTTCTTACACAGGAGCCCATATACCCTTCTTACACAGGGGCCCATATACCCTTCTTACACAGGGGCCCATATACCCTTCTTACACAGGAGCCCATATACCCTTCTTACACAGGAGCCCATATACCCTTCTTACACAGGAGCCCATATACCCTTCTTACACAGGAGCCATATACCCTTCTTACACAGGAGCCCATATACCCTTCTTACACAGGAGCCCATATACCCTTCTTACACAGGGGCCCATATACCCTTCTTACACAGGGGCCCATCTACCCTTCTTACACAGGAGCCCATATACCCTTCTTAAACAGGGGCCCATATACCCTTCTTACACAGGAGTCCATATACCCTTCTTACACAGGGGCCCATACACCCTTCTTACACAGGGGCCCATATACCCTTCTTACACAGGGACCCATATACCCTTCTTACACAGGGGCCCATATATCCTTCTTACACAGGAGTCCATATTCCCTTCTTACACAGGGGCCCATACACCCTTCTTACACAGGGGCCCATATACCCTTCTTACACAGGGGCCCATATACCCTTCTTACACAGGGGCCCGTATACCCTTCTTACACAGGGACCCATATACCCTTCTTACACAGGGGCCCATATACCCTTCTTACACAGGGGCCCATATACCCATCTTACACAGGGGCCCATATACCCTTCTTACACAGGGGCCCACATACCCTTCTTACACAGGGGCCCACATACCCTTCTTACACAGGGCCCATATACCCTTCTTACACAGGGGCCCATATACCCTTCTTACAGAGGGGCCCATATACCCTTCTTACACAGGGGCCCACATACCCTTCTAACACAGGGGCCCGTATACCATTCTTACACAGGGGCCCACACACCCTTCTTACACAGGGGCCCGTATACCCTTCTTACACAGGGGCCCATATACCCTTCTTACACAGGGGCCCACATACCCTTCTTACACAGGGGCCCACATACCCTTCTTACACAGGGGCCCACATACCCTTCTTACACAGGGGCCCATATACCCTTCTTACACAGGGGCCCACATACCCTTCTTACACAGGGGCCCACACACCCTTCTTACACAGGGGCCCATATACCCTTCTTACACAGGGGCCCATATACCCTTCTTACACAGGGGCCCACACAACCTTCTTACACAGGGGCCCATATACCTTTCTTACACAGGGACCCATATACCCTTCTTAAACAGGGGCCCATATACCCTTCTTAAACAGGGGCCCACATACCCTTCTTACACAGGAGTCCACATACCCTTCTTACACAGGGGCCCATATACCCTTCTTACACAGGAGCCCATATACCCTTCTTACACAGGGGCCCATATACCCTTCTTACACAGGGGCCCACATACCCTTCTTACACAGGGGCCCATATACCCTTCTTACACAGGGGCCCACATACCCTTCTTACACAGGGGCCCACATACCCTTCTTACACAGGGGCCCATATACCCTTCTTACACAGGGGCCCATATACCCTTCTTACACAGGGGCCCATATACCCTTCTTACACAGGGGCCCATATACCCTTCTTACACAGGGGCCCACACACCCTTCTTACACAGGGGCCCATATACCTTTCTTACACAGGGACCCATATACCCTTCTTAAACAGGGGCCCACATACCCTTCTTACACAGGAGTCCATATACCCTTCTTACACAGGGGCCCATATACCCTTCTTACACAGGGGCCCATATACCCTTCTTACACAGGGGCCCACATATCCTTCTTACACAGGGGCCCATATACCCTTCTTACACAGGGGCCCATATACCCTTCTTACACACGGGCCCATATACCCTTCTTACACAGGGGCCCACACACCCTTCTTACACAGGGGCCCATATATCCTTCTTACACAGGGGCCCATATACCCTTCTTACACAGGGGCCCACACACCCTTCTTACACAGGGGCCCATATACCCTTCTTATACAGGGGCCCATATACCCTTCTTCCACAGGGGCCCACACACCCTTCTTACACAGGGGCCCATATACCCTTCTTACACAGGGACCCATATACCCTTCTTACACAGGGACCCATACACCCTTCTTAAACAGGGGCCCATATACCCTTCTTACACAGGAGTCCATATACCCTTCTTACTCAGGGGCCCGTATACCCTTCTTACACAGGGCCCGTATACCCTTCTTACACAGGGACCCACACACCCTTCTTACACAGGGGCCCATATACCCTTCTTACACAGGGGCCCATATACCCTTCTTCCACAGGGGCCCACACACCCTTCTTACACAGGGGCCCATATACCCTTCTTACACAGGGACCCATATACCCTTCTTACACAGGGGCCCTCATACCCTTCTTACACAGGAGCCCATATACCCTTCTTACACAGGGGCCCATATACCCTTCTTACAGGGGCCCATATACCCTTCTTACACAGGGGCCCACATACCCTTCTTACACAGGGGCCCACACACCCTTCTTACACAGGGGCCCATATACCCTTCTTACACAGGGGCCCATATACCCTTCTTACACAGGGGCCCATATACCCTTCTTACACAGTGGCCCATATACCCTTCTTACACAGGGGCCCACACACCCTTCTTACACAGGGGCCCATATACCTTTCTTACACAGAGACCCATATACCCTTCTTAAACAGGGGCCCACATACCCTTCTTACACAGGGGCCCATATACCCTTCTTACACAGGGGCCCACACACCCTTCTTACACAGGGGCCCATATATCCTTCCTACACAGGGACCCATATACCCTTCTTACACAGGGGCCCACACACCCTTCTTACACAGGGGCCCATATACCCTTCTTACACAGGGGCCCATATACCCTTCTTCCACAGGGGCCCACACACCCTTCTTACACAGGGGCCCATATACCCTTCTTACACAGGGACCCATACACCCTTCTTAAAC
Organism: Phyllobates terribilis; assembly: GCF_046119375.1. Taxonomy (NCBI): domain Eukaryota; kingdom Metazoa; phylum Chordata; class Amphibia; order Anura; family Dendrobatidae; genus Phyllobates; species Phyllobates terribilis. The sequence goes on along the minus strand of NW_027362765.1, from coordinate 345,314,174 downwards.
AGGGGTCCATATACCCTTCTTACACAGGAGTCCATATACCCTTCTTACTCAGGGTCCCGTATACCCTTCTTACACAGGGCCCCTATACCCTTCTTACACAGGGGCCCATATACCCTTCTTACACAGGGGCCCATCTACCCTTCTTACACAGGAGCCCATATACCCTTCTTAAACAGGGGCCCATATACCCTTCTTACACAGGAGTCCATATACCCTTCTTACACAGGGGCCCATACACCCTTCTTACACAGGGGCCCATACACCCTTCTTACACAGGGGCCCATATACCCTTCTTACACAGGGACCCATATACCCTTCTTACACAGGGGCCCATATATCCTTCTTACAAAGGAGTCCATATTCCCTTCTTACACAGGGGCCCATACACCCTTCTTACACAGGGGCCCGTATACCCTTCTTACACAGGGGCCCGTATACCCTTCTTACACAGGGGCCCGCATACCCTTCTTACACAGGGACCCATATACCCTTCTTACACAGGGGCCCATATACCCTTCTTACACAGGGGCCCATATACCCTTCTTACACAGGGACCCAGATACCCTGCTTACACAGGGACCCATATACCCTTCTTACACAGGGGCCCATATACCCTTCTTACACAGGGGCCCATATACCTTTCTTACACAGGGGCCCATATACCCTTCTTACACAGGGGCCCACACACCCTTCTTACACAGGGGCCCACACACCCTTCTTACACAGTGGCCCATATACCCTTCTTACACAGGGGCCCATATACCCTTCTTACACAAGAGCCCACATACCCTTCTTACACAGGGGCCCATATACCCTTCTTACACAGGGGTCCATATACCCTTCTTATACAGGGGCCCACACACCCTTCTTACACAGGGGCCCATATACCCTTCTTGCACAGAGGCCCAGATACCCTTCTTACACAGGGGTCCATATACCCTTCTTACACAGGGGCCCACACACCCTTCTTACACAGGGGCCCACACACCCTTCTTACACAGGGGTCCACATACCCTTCTTACACAGGGGCCCATATATCCTTCTTACACAGGGGTCCATATACAATTCTTACACAGGGGCCCACACACCCTTCTTACACAGGAGCCCATATACCCTTCTTACACAGGGGCCCATATACCCTTCTTACACAGGGGCCCATATACCCTTCTTACAGAGGAGCCCATATACCCTTTTACACAGGGGCCCATATACCCTTCTTACAGAGGAGCCCATATACCCTTTTACACAGGGGCCCACATACCCTTCTTACACAGGGGCCCACATACCCTTCTTACACAGGGGCCCATATACCCTTCTTACGCAGGGGCCCATATACCCTTCTTACACAGGGGCCCATATACCCTTCTTACATAGGGGACCATATACCCTTCTTACACAGGGGCCCATATACCCTTCTTACACAGGGGCCCACATACCCTTCTTACACAGGGGCCCACATACCCTTCTTACACAGGAGCCCATATACCCTTCTTACACAGGAGCTCATATACCCTTCTTACACAGGAGCCCATATACCCTTCTTACACAGGAGCCCATATACCCTTCTTACACAGGGGCCCATATACCCTTCTTACACAGGGGCCCATATACCCTTCTTACACAGGGGCCCATATACCCTTCTTACACAGGAGCCCATATACCCTTCTTACACAGCGGCCCATATACCCTTCTTACGCAGGAGCCCATATACCCTTCTTACGCAGGAGCCCATATACCCTTCTTACGCAGGAGCCCACATACCCTTCTTACGCAGGGGCCCTTATACCCTTCTTACGCAGGGGCCCATATACCCTTCTTACACAGGGGCCCATATACCCTTCTTACACAGGGGCCCATATACCCTTCTTACACAGGAGCCCGTATACCCTTCTTACACAGGAGCCCGTATACCCTTGTTACACAGGGGCCCGTATACCCTTCTTACACAGGAGCCCGTATACCCTTCTTACACAGGAGCCCGTATACCCTTCTTACACAGGGGCCCATATACCCTTCTTACACAGGGGCCCGTATACCCTTCTTACACAGGGGCCCACATACCCTTCTTACACAGGGGCCCATATACCCTTCTTACACAGGGGCCCTTATACCCTTCTTACACAGGGGCCCATATACCCTTCTTACACAGGGGCCCATATACCCTTCTTACATAGGGGACCATATACCCTTCTTACACAGGGGCCCACACACCCTTCTTACACAGGGGCCCATATACCCTTCTTACACAGGACCCATATACCCTACTTACACAGGACCCATATACCCTACTTACACAGGGGCCCATATACCCTTCTTACACAGGAGCCCATATACCCTTCTTACACAGGGGCCCATATACCCTTCTTACACAGGAGCCCACATACCCTTCTTACACAGGGGCCCATATACCCTTCTTACACAGTAGCCCATATACTCTTCTTACACAGGGGCCCATATACCCTTCTTACACAGGAGCCCACATACCCTTCTTACACAGGGGCCCATATACCCTTCTTACACAGGGGCCCATATACCCTTCTTACACAGGAGCCCATATACTCTTCTTACACAGGGGCCCATATTCCCTTCTTACACAGGAGCCCACATACCCTTCTTACACAGGGGCCCATATACTCTTCTTACACAGGGGCCCATATACCCTTCTTACACAGGAGCCCACATACCTTTCTTACAAAGGGGCCCATATACCCTTCTTACAAAGGGGCCCATATACCCTTCTTACACAGGGGCCCATATACCCTTCTTACACAGGAGCCCACATACCCTTCTTACACAGGGGCCCATATACTCTTCTTACACAGGGGCCCATATACCCTTCTTACACAGGAGCCCACATACCCTTCTTACACAGGGGCCCACATACCTTTCTTACACAGGAGCCCATATACCCTTCTTACACAGGGGCCCATATACCCTTCTTACACAGGGGCCCATATACCCTTCTTACACAGTAGCCCATATACTCTTCTTACACAGGGGCCCATATACCCTTCTTACCCAGAGGTCCACATACCCTTCTTACACAAGGACTCATATACCCTTCTTACCCAGGGGCCCATATACCCTTCTTACCCAGGGGTCCACATACCCTTCTTACACAGGGGCTCATATACCCTTCTTACACAGGGGCCCATATACCCTTCTTACCCAGGGGTCCACATACCCTTCTTACACAGGGGCCCATATAACCTTGTTACACAGGGGCCCATATACCCTTCTTACACAGGGGCTCATATACCCTTCTTACACAGGGGCCCATATACCCTTCTTACACAGTAGCCCATATACTCTTCTTACACAGGGGCCCATATACCCTTCTTACACAGGAGCCCATATACACTTCTTACACAGGGGCCCATATACCCTTCTTACACAGGGGCCCATATACCCTTCTTACACAGGAGCCCGTATACCCTTCTTACACAGGAGCCCGTATACCCTTGTTACACAGGGGCCCGTATACCCTTCTTACACAGGAGCCCGTATACCCTTCTTACACAGGAGCCCGTATACCCTTCTTACACAGGGGCCCATATACCCTTCTTACACAGGGGCCCGTATACCCTTCTTACACAGGGGCCCACATACCCTTCTTACACAGGGGCCCATATACCCTTCTTACACAGGGGCCCTTATACCCTTCTTACACAGGGGCCCATATACCCTTCTTACACAGGGGCCCATATACCCTTCTTACATAGGGGACCATATACCCTTCTTACACAGGGGCCCACACACCCTTCTTACACAGGGGCCCATATACCCTTCTTACACAGGACCCATATACCCTACTTACACAGGACCCATATACCCTACTTACACAGGGGCCCATATACCCTTCTTACACAGGAGCCCATATACCCTTCTTACACAGGGGCCCATATACCCTTCTTACACAGGAGCCCACATACCCTTCTTACACAGGGGCCCATATACCCTTCTTACACAGTAGCCCATATACTCTTCTTACACAGGGGCCCATATACCCTTCTTACACAGGAGCCCACATACCCTTCTTACACAGGGGCCCATATACCCTTCTTACACAGGGGCCCATATACCCTTCTTACACAGGAGCCCATATACTCTTCTTACACAGGGGCCCATATTCCCTTCTTACACAGGAGCCCACATACCCTTCTTACACAGGGGCCCATATACTCTTCTTACACAGGGGCCCATATACCCTTCTTACACAGGAGCCCACATACCTTTCTTACAAAGGGGCCCATATACCCTTCTTACAAAGGGGCCCATATACCCTTCTTACACAGGGGCCCATATACCCTTCTTACACAGGAGCCCACATACCCTTCTTACACAGGGGCCCATATACTCTTCTTACACAGGGGCCCATATACCCTTCTTACACAGGAGCCCACATACCCTTCTTACACAGGGGCCCACATACCCTTCTTACACAGGAGCCCATATACCCTTCTTACACAGGGGCCCATATACCCTTCTTACACAGGGGCCCATATACCCTTCTTACACAGTAGCCCATATACTCTTCTTACACAGGGGCCCATATACCCTTCTTACCCAGAGGTCCACATACCCTTCTTACACAAGGACTCATATACCCTTCTTACCCAGGGGCCCATATACCCTTCTTACCCAGGGGTCCACATACCCTTCTTACACAGGGGCTCATATACCCTTCTTACACAGGGGCCCATATACCCTTCTTACCCAGGGGTCCACATACCCTTCTTACACAGGGGCCCATATAACCTTGTTACACAGGGGCCCATATACCCTTCTTACACAGGGGCTCATATACCCTTCTTACACAGGGGCCCATATACCCTTCTTACACAGTAGCCCATATACTCTTCTTACACAGGGGCCCATATACCCTTCTTACACAGGAGCCCATATACACTTCTTACACAGGGGCCCATATACCCTTCTTACACAGGGGCCCATATACCCTTCTTACACAGGGGCCCATATACCCTTCTTACACAGGGGCCCATATACCCTTCTTACACAGGGGCCCACATACCCTTCTTACACAGGGGCCCACATACCCTTCTTACACAGGGGCCCATATACCCTTCTTACACAGGGGCCCATATACCCTTCTTACACAGGGGTCCATATACCCTTCTTACACAGGGGTCTATATACCCTTCTTACACAGGAGCCCATATACCCTTCTTACACAGGGCCCCACATACCCTTCTTACAAAGGGGCCCATATACCCTTCTTACACAGAAGCCCATATACCCTTCTTACACAGGAGCCCACATACCCTTCTTACACAGGGGCCCATATACCCTTCTTACACAGGGGCCCATATACCCTTCTTACCCAGGGGCCCATATACCCTTCTTACCCAGAAGCCCATATACCCTTCTTACCCAGGGGCCCGTACACCCTCTTTCCACAGGGGCCCGTATACCTTCCTTCCACAGGGGCCCATACACCCTCCTTCCACAGGGGCCCATACACCCTCCTTTCACAGGGGCCGTACACCCTCCTTCCACAGGGCCTGTACGACCTCCTTCCACAGGGACCCACACCCTCCTTCCACAGGGCCCGTACGCCCTCCTTCCACAGGGCCCATACAGCCTCCTTCCACAGGGCCCATACAGCCTCCTTCCACAGGGCCCGTACACCCTCCTTCCACAGGCCCCGTACGCCCTCCTTCCACAGGGCCCGTACGCCCTCCTTCCACAGGGCCCGTACACTCTCCTTCCACATGGTCTCATACACCCTCCTTCCACAGGGCCCGTACGCCCTCCTTCCACAGGGCCCATACACCCTCATCAGGGCCCGTACGCCCTTCTTCCACATGGCCCGTACGCCCTCCTTCCACAGGGCGGCCCGTACACCCTCCTTCCACAGGGCCCGTACGCCCTCCTTCCACAGGGCCCGTAAACCCTCCTTCCACGGGGCCCGTGCACCCTCCTTCCACAGGGCTCGTACGCCCTCCTTCCACAGGGCCCGTACGCCCTCCTTCCACAGGGCCCGTACGCCCTCCTTCCACAGGGCCCGTACGCCCTCCTTCAACAGGGCCCGTACGCCCTCCTTCCACAGGGGCCCGTAGACCCTCCTTCCACAGGGGCCCGTACACCCTCCTTCCACATGGCCCGTACGCCCTCCTTCCACAGGGTCCGTACGCCCTCCTTCCACAGGGCCCATACGCCCTCCTTCCACAGGGGCCCGTACGCCCTCCTTCCACAGGGCCTGTACACCTTCCTTCCACAGGGCCCGTACACCCTCTACAGGGCCCGTACGCCCTCCTTCCACAGGGGCCCGTACACCCTCCTTCCACAGGGGCCCGTACACCCTCCTTCCACAGGGGCCCGTAGACCCTCCTTCCACAGGGGCCCGTAGACCCTCCTTCCACAGGGGCCCGTACACCCTCCTTCCACAGGGCCCGTACACCCTCCTTCCACAGGGCCCGTACACCCTCTACAGGGCCCGTACACCCTCCTTCCACAGGGCCCGTACGCCCTCCTTCCACAGGGCCTGTACTCCCTCCTTCCACAGGGCCTGTATGCCCTCCTTCCACAGGGGCCCGTACACCCTCTACAGGGGCCCGTACGACCTCCCTCCACAGGGCCCGTACGCCCTCCTTCCACAGGGCCCGTACGCCCTCCTTCCACAGGGCCCGTACGCCCTCCTTCCACAGGGCCCGTACGCCCTCCTTCCACAGGGCCCGTACGCCCTCCTTCAACAGGGCCCGTACGCCCTCCTTCCACAGGGGCTTGTAGACCCTCCTTCCACAGGGGCCCGTACACCCTCCTTCCACATGGCCCGTACGCCCTCCTTCCACAGGGCCCGTACGCCCTCCTTCCACAGGGCCCGTACGCCCTCCTTCCACAGGGGCCCGTACGCCCTCCTTCCACAGGGGCCCGTACGCCCTCCTTCCACAGGGCCTGTACACATTCCTTCCACAGGGCCCGTACACCCTCTACAGGGCCCGTACGCCCTCCTTCCACAGGGGCCCGTACACCCTCCTTCCACAGGGGCACGTACACCTTCCCTCCACAGGGCCCCCTCCATCCACAGGGCCCGTACGCCCTCCTTCCACAGGGCCCATACGTCCTCCTTCCACAGGGCCCATACACCCTCCTTCCACAGGGCCTCCTCCTTCCACAGGGCCCGTACGCCCTCCTTCCACAGGGCCCATATGCCCTCCTTCCACAGGGGCCCGTACGCCCTCCTTCCACAGGGGCCCGTACGCCCTCCTTCCACAGGGCCTGTACACATTCCTTCCACAGGGCCCGTACACCCTCTACAGGGCCCGTACGCCCTCCTTCCACAGGGGCCCGTACACCCTCCTTCCACAGGGGCACGTACACCTTCCCTCCACAGGGCCCCCTCCATCCACAGGGCCCGTACGCCCTCCTTCCACAGGGCCCATACGTCCTCCTTCCACAGGGCCCATACACCCTCCTTCCACAGGGCCTCCTCCTTCCACAGGGCCCGTACGCCCTCCTTCCACAGAACCCGTACGCCCTCCTTACACAGGGCCCATACACCCTCCTTCCACAGGGCCCATACATTCTCCTTTCACAGGGCCTGTACGCCCTCCTTCCACAGGGCCCATACGCCCTCCTTCCACAGGGCCCGTACGCCCTCCTTCCACAGGGCCCGTACACCCTCCTTCCACAGGGTCCGTACGCCCTCCTTCCACATGGCCCGTACGCCCTCCTTCCACAGGGCCCGTACGCCCTCCTTCCACAGGGCCCGTACGCCCTCCTTCCACAGGGCCCGTACGCCCTCCTTCCACAGGGGCCCGTACACCCTCCTTCCACAGGGCCCGTACGCCCTCCTTCCACAGGGCCCGTAAACCCTCCTTCCACAGGGCCCGTACGCCCTCCTTCCACAGGGCCCGTACGCCCTCCTTACACAGGGGCCCGTACACCCTCCTTCCACAGGGCCCGTACACCCTCCTTCCACAAGGCCCGTACACCATCCACAGGGATCCGTACACCCTCCTTCCACAGGGGCCGTACGCCCTCGTACGCCCTCCTTCCACAGGGGCCCGTACACCCTCCTTCCACAGGGCCCGTACGCCCTCCTTCCACAGGGCCCGTACGCCCTCCTTCCACAGGGCCCGTACGCCCTCCTTCCACAGGGCCTGTACACCCTCCTTCCACAGGGGCCCGTACACCCTCTACAGGGCCCGTACGCCCTCTTTCCACAGGGCCCGTACGCCCTCCTTCCACAGGGGCCCGTACGCCCTCCTTCCACAGGGTCCGTACGCCCTCCTTCCACAGGGCCCGTACACCCTCCTTCCACAGGGCCCGTACGCCCTCCTTCCACAGGGCCCGTACGCCTTCCTTCCACAGGGTCCGTACGCCCTCCTTCCACAGGGCCCGTACACCCTCCTTCCACAGGGTCCGTACGCCCTCCTTCCACAGGGCCCGTACGCCCTCCTTCCACAGGGCCCGTACGCCCTCCTTCCACAGGGCCCGTACGCCCTCCTTCCACAGGGCCCGTACGCCCTCCTTCCACAGGGTCCGTACGCCCTCCTTCCACAGGGCCAGTACGCCCTCCTTCCACAGTGCCCGTACGCCCTCCTTCCACAGGGCCCGTACGCCCTCCTTCCACAGGGCCCGTACGCCCTCCTTCCACAGGACCCGTACACCCTCTACAGGGCCCGTACGCCCTACTTCCACAGGACCCGTACGCCCTCCTTCCACAGTGGCCCGAACACCCTCTACAGGGCCCGTACGCCCTCCTTCCACAGGACCCGTACGCCCTCCTTCCACAGTGGCCCGTACACCCTCTACAGGGCCCGTACGCCCTCCTTCCACAGGGCCCGTACGCCCTCCTTCCACAGGACCCGTACACCCTCTACAGGGCCCGTACGCCCTCCTTCCACAGGACCCGTACGCCCTCCTTCCACAGTGGCCCGTACACCCTCTACAGAGCCCGTACTCCCTCCTTCCACAGGGCCCGTACGCCCTCCTTCCACAGGGCCCGTACGCCCTCCTTCCACAGGGCCCGTACGCCCTCCTTCCACAGGGCCCGTACACCCTCTACTGAGCCCGTACTCCCTCCTTCCTCAGGACCCGTACGCCCTCTACAGGGCCCGCACGCCCTCCTTCCACAGTGGTCCGTACACCCTCTACAGGACCCGTACGCCCTCCTTCCACAGTGGCCCGTACACCCTCTACAGGGCCCGTACACCCTCCTTCCACAGGGGCCCGTACGCCCTCCTTCCACAGTGGCCCGTTCACCCTCTACAGGGCCCGTACACCCTCCTTCCGTGGCCCGTACACCCTATACAGGGCCCGTACTCCCTCCTTCCACAGTGGCCCGTACACCCTCTACAGGGCCCGTACGCCCTCCTTCCACAGTGGCCCGTACACCCTCTACAGGACCCGTACGCCCTCCTTCCACAGTGGCCCGTACACCCTCTACAGGGCCCGTACTCCCTCCTTCCACAGTGGCCCGTACACCCTCTACAGGGCCCGTACTCCCTCCTTCCACAGTGGCCCGTACACCCTCTACAGGGCCCGTACGCCCTCCTTCCACAGTGGCCCGTACACCCTCTACAGGGCCCGCACGCCCTCCTTCCACAGTGGCCTGTACACCCTCTACAGGGCCCGCACGCCCTCCTTCCACAGTGGCCCGTACACCCTCTACAGGGCCCGTACGCCCTCCTTCCACAGTGGCCCGTACACCCTCTACAGGACCCGTACGCCCTCCTTCCACAGGACCCGTACGCCCTCTACAGGGCCCGCACGCCCTCCTTCCACAGTGGCCCGTACACCCTCTACAGGGCCCGTACGCCCTCTACAGGGCCCGTACGCCCTCCTTCCACAGGACCCGTACACCCTCTACAGGGCCCGCACGCCCTCCTTCCACAGTGGCCCGTACACCCTCTACAGGGCCCATACGCCCTCTACAGGGCCCGTACGCCCTCCTTCCACAGGACCCGCACACCCTCTACAGAGCCCGTACGCCCTCCTTCCTCGCCCCACGCTGACAGTCGCAGCCGCCTCTGGAATGAGTGACAGCTTCGGCTCGGTGCAGATAATCAGCCCTAATTCCCCGCAGATCGGATCTCAGTGATGGAGGAGACGACAATCTCCGGCCTTAATTCTCTCATTAGTATTCCGAGCAGACGGCGGCTAAATAACAGGGACGCGGCGGCGGAGCCGCGTGAGAAATCTAATATTGATTCCTTAAATAGTGTCAAGAAGTCAAAATTGACTAATCTCCAGCCGATTGTTTATGAGGCTGTTAGCGGAGAAATGGACGCCCCGACTTAATTAATAACTCATTACTGGGGGATGAAGATCTGTCCGTACAGCGAGAGCGGCACGAGATCACCGGGAGACACCGGAGCCAAGCGAGACACCGGCGGCAGAAATACCGGAGGATCCGAGGCCAGCGGGAGACACAGTCCTCCAGACATCTAACAGATCCTGATATTACAGGCTCCAGTCCTCCATACATGTAACAGATCCTGATATTACAGGCTCCAGTCCTCCATACATGTAACAGATCCTGATATTACAGGCTCCAGTCCTCCATACATGTAACAGATCCTGATATTACAGGCTCCAGTCCTCCATACATGTAACAGATCCTGATATTACAGGCTCCAGTCCTCCATACCTGTAACAGATCCTGATATTACAGGCTCCAGTCCTCCATACATGTAACAGATCCTGATATTACAGGCTCCAGTCCTCCAGACATGTAACAGATCCTGATATTACAGGCTCCAGTCCTCCAGACATGTAACAGATCCCGATATTACAGGCTCCAGTCCTCCATACATGTAACAGATCCCGATATTACATGCTCCAGTCCTCCATACATGTAACAGATCCCGATATTACAGGCTCCAGTCCTCCATACATGTAACAGATCCCAATATTACAGGCTCCAGTCCTCCATACATGTAACAGATCCTGATATTACAGGCTCCAGTCCTCCAGACATGTAACAGATCCTCATATTACAGGCTCCAGTCCTCCATACATGTAACAGATCCTGATATTACAGGCTCCAGTCCTCCAGACATGTAACAGATCCTGATATTACAGGCTCCAGTCCTCCAGACATGTAACAGATCCCGATATTACAGGCTCCAGTCCTCCATACATGTAACAGATCCCGATATTACAGGCGCCAGTCCTCCATACATGTAACAGATCCCGATATTACAGGCTCCAGTCCTCCATACATGTAACAGATCCCGATATTACAGGCTCCAGTCCTCCATACATGTAACAGATCCCGATATTACAGGCTCCAGTCCTCCATACATGTAACAGATCCCGATATTACAGGCTCCAGTCCTCCATACATGTAACAGATACCGATATTACAGGCTCCAGTCCTCCATACATGTAACAGATCCTGATATTACAGGCTCCAGTCCTCCATACATGTAACAGATCCTGATATTACAGGCTCCAGTCCTCCATACATGTAACAGATCCTAATATTACAGACTCCAGTCCTCCAGACATGTAACAGATCCTGATATTACAGGCTCCAGTCCTCCATACATGTAACAGATCACAATATTACAGGCTCCAGTCCTCCATACATGTAACAGATCCTGATATTACAGGCTCCAGTCCTCCATACATGTAACAGATCCTGATATTACAGGCTCCAGTCCTCCATACATGTAACAGATCCCGATATTACAGGCTCCAGTCCTCCATACATGTAACAGATCCTGATATTACAGGCTCCAGTCCTCCATACATGTAACAGATCCCGATATTACAGGCTCCAGTCCTCCATACATGTAACAGATCCAGATATTACAGGCTCCAGTCCTCCATACATGTAACAGATCCTGATATTACAGGCTCCAGTCCTCCATACATGTAACACATCCTGATATTACAGGCTCCAGTCCTCCATACATGTAACAGATCCTGATATTACAGGCTCCAGTCCTCCATACGTGTAACAGATCCTGATATTACAGGCTCCAGTCCTCCATACATGTAACAGATCCTGATATTACAGGCTCCAGTCCTCCATACATGTAACAGATCCTGATATTACAGGCTCCAGTCCTCCATACATGTAACAGATCCTGATATTACAGGCTCCAGTCCTCCAGACATGTAACAGATCCCGATATTACAGGCTCCAGTCCTCCATACATGTAACAGATCCCGATATTACAGGCTCCAGTCCTCCATACATGTGACAGATCCTGATATTACAGGCTCCAGTCCTCCATACATGTAACAGATCCCGATATTACAGGCTCCAGTCCTCCATACATGTAACAGATCCAGATATTACAGGCTCCAGTCCTCCATACATGTAACAGATCCTGATATTACAGGCTCCAGTCCTCCATACATGTAACACATCCTGATATTACAGGCTCCAGTCCTCCATACATGTAACAGATCCTGATATTACAGGCTCCAGTCCTCCATACGTGTAACAGATCCTGATATTACAGGCTCCAGTCCTCCATACATGTAACAGATCCTGATATTACAGGCTCCAGTCCTCCATACATGTAACAGATCCTGATATTACAGGCTCCAGTCCTCCATACATGTAACAGATCCTGATATTACAGGCTCCAGTCATCCAGACATGTAACAGATCCTGATATTACAGGCTCCAGTCCTCCATACATGTAACAGATCCAGACATTACAGGCTCCAGTCCTCCATACATGTAACAGATCCCGATATTACAGGCTCCAGTCCTCCATACATGTAACACATCCCGATATTACAGTCTCCAGTCCTCCATACATGTAACAGATCCTGATATTACAGGCTCCAGTCCTCCATACATGTAATAGATCCTGATATTACAGGCTCCTGTCCTCCATACATGTAACAGATCCCGATATTACAGGCTCTAGTCCTCCATACATGTAACAGATCCTGATATTACAGGCTCCAGTCCTCCATTGATGTAATACATCCTGATATTACAGGCTCCAGTCCTCCATACATGTAATAGATCCTGATATTACAGGCTCCAGTCCTCCATACATGTAATAGATCCTGATATTACAGGCTCCAGTCCTCCATACATGTAACAGATCCTGATATTACAGGCTCCAGTCCTCCATACATGTAACAGATCCTGATATTACAGGCTCCAGTCCTCCATACGTGTAACAGATCCTGATATTACAGGCTCCAGTCCTCCATACATGTAACAGATCCTGATATTACAGGCTCCAGTCCTCCATACATGTAACAGATCCTGATAATTCAGGCTGCAGTCCTCCATACATGTAACAGATCCTGATATTACAGGCTCCAGTCCTCCATACATGTAACACATCCTGATATTACAGGCTCCAGTCCTCCATACGTGTAACAGATCCTGATATTACAGGCTAGAGTCCTCCATACGTGTAACAGATCCTGATATTACAGGCTCCAGTCCTTCATACATGTAACAGATCCTGATATTACAGGCTCCAGTCCTCCATACATGTAACAGATCCTGATATTACAGGCTCCAGTCCTCCATACATGTAACAGATCCTGATAATTCAGGCTGCAGTCCTCCATACATGTAACAGATCCTGATATTACAGGCTCCAGTCCTCCATACATGTAACACATCCTGATATTACAGGCTCCAGTCCTCCATACATGTAACAGATCCCGATATTACAGGCTCCAGTCCTCCATACATGTAACAGATCCTGATATTACAGGCTCCAGTCCTCCATACATGTAACAGATCCTGATATTACAGGCTCCAGTCTTCCAGACATGTAACACATCCTGATATTACAGGCTCCAGTCCTCCATACATGTAACAGATCCCGATATTACAGGCTCCAGTCCTCCATACATGTAACAGATCCTGATATTACAGGCTCCTGTCCTCCATACATGTAACAGATCCTGATATTACAGGCTCCAGTCCTCCATACATGTAACAGATCCCGATATTACAGGCTCCAGTCCTCCATACATGTAACAGATCCCGATATTACAGGCTTCAGTCCTCCATACATGTAACAGATCCCGATATTACAGGCTCCAGTCCTCCATACATGTAACAGATCCCGATATTACAGGCTTTAGTCCTCCTTACATGTAACAGATCCTGATATTACAGGCTCCAGTCCTCCATACATGTAACACATCCTGATATTACAGGCTCCAGTCCTCCATACATGTAACAGATCCCAATATTACAGGCTCCAGTCCTCCATACATGTAACAGATCCTGATATTACAGGCTCCAGTCCTCCATACATGTAACAGATCCTGATATTACAGGCTCCAGTCCTCCATACATGTGACAGATCCCGATATTACAGGCTCCAGTCCTCCATACATGTGACAGATCCTGATATTACAGGCTCCAGTCCTCCATACATGTAACAGATCCCGATATTACAGGCTCCAGTCCTCCATACATGTAACAGATCCAGATATTACAGGCTCCAGTCCTCCTGACATGTAACAGATCCCGATATTACTGGTTCCAGTCCTCCATGCATGTAACAGATCCTGATATTACAGGCTCCAGTCCTCCATACATGTAACAGATCCTGATATTACAGGCTCCAGTCCTCCATACGTGTAACAGATCCTGATATTACAGGCTCCAGTCCTCCATACATGTAACAGATCCTGATATTACAGGCTCCAGTCCTCCATACATGTAACAGATCCTGATATTACAGGCTCCAGTCCTCCATACATGTAACAGATCCTGATATTACAGGCTCCAGTCCTCCATACATGTAACAGATCCAGACATTACAGGCTCCAGTCCTCCATACATGTAACAGATCCCGATATTACAGGCTCCAGTCCTCCATACATGTAACACATCCCGATATTACAGTCTCCAGTCCTCCATACATGTAACAGATCCTGATATTACAGGCTCCAGTCCTCCATACATGTAATAGATCCTGATATTACAGGCTCCTGTCCTCCATACATGTAACAGATCCCGATATTACAGGCTCTAGTCCTCCATACATGTAACAGATCCTGATATTACAGGCTCCAGTCCTCCATACATGTAACACATCCTGATATTACAGGCTCCAGTCCTCCATACATGTAACAGATCCCGATATTACAGGCTCCAGTCCTCCATACATGTAACAGATCCTGATATTACAGGCTCCAGTCCTCCATACATGTAACACATCCTGATATTACAGGCTCCAGTCCTCCATACATGTAATAGATCCTGATATTACAGTCTCCAGTCCTCCATACATGTAACAGATCCCGATATTACAGGCTCCAGTCCTCCATACATGTAACAGATCCTGATATTACAGGCTCCAGTCCTCCATACATGTAATAGATCCTGATATTACAGGCTCCAGTCCTCCATACATGTAACAGATCCTGATATTACAGGCTCCAGTCCTCCATACATGTAACAGATCCTGATATTACAGGCTCCAGTCCTCCATACATGTAACAGATCCCAATATTACAGGCTCCAGTCCTCCATACATGTAACAGATCCTGATATTTCAGGCTGCAGTCCTCCATACATGTAAAAGATCCCGCTATTACAGGCTCCAGTCCTCCATACATGTAACAGATCCTGATATTACAGGCTCCAGTCCTCCATACATGTAACAGATCCTGATATTACAGGCTCCAGTCCTCCATACATGTAACAGATCCTGATATTACAGGCTCCAGTCCTCCATACATGTAACAGATCCTGATATTACAGGCTCCAGTCCTCCATACATGTAACAGATCCTGATATTACAGGCTCCTGTCCTCCATACATGTAACAGATACTGATATTACAGGCTCCAGTCCTCCATACATGTAACAGATCCCGATATTACAGGCTCCAGTCCTCCATATATGTAACAGATCCCGATATTACAGGCTCCAGTCCTCCATACATGTAATACATCCTGATATTACAGGCTCCAGTCCTCCATACATGTAACAGATCCCAATATTACAGGCTCCAGTCCTCCATACATGTAACAGATCCCGATATTACAGGCTCCAGTCCTCCATACATGTAACAGATCCTGATATTACAGGCTCCAGTCCTCCATACATGTAACAGATCCTGATATTACAGGCTCCAGTCCTCCATACATGTAACAGATCCTGATATTACAGGCTCCAGTCCTCCATACATGTAACAGATCCTGATATTACAGGCTCTTGTCCTCCATACATGTAACAGATCCTGATATTACAGGCTCCAGTCCTCCATACATGTAACAGATCCTGATATTACAGGCTCCAGTCCTCCATACATGTAACAGATCCTGATATTACAGGCTCCAGTCCTCCATACATGTAACAGATCCAGATATTACAGGCTCCAGTCCTCCATACATGTAACAGATCCCGATATTACAGGCTCCAGTCCTCCATACATGTAATAGATCCCGATATTACAGGCTCCAGTCCTCCATACATGTAATAGATCCTGATATTACAGGCTCCAGTCCTCCATACATGTAACAGATCCCCGATATTACAGGCTCCAGTCCTCCATACATGTAACAGATCCAGATATTACAGTCTCCAGTCCTCCATACATGTAACAGATCCCGATATTACAGGCTCCAGTCCTCCATACATGTAATAGATCCTGATATTACAGGCTCCAGTCCTCCATACATGTAATAGATCCTGATATTACAGGCTCCAGTCCTCCATACATGTAACAGATCCCGATATTACAGGCTCCAGTCCTCCATACATGTAATAGATCCTGATATTACAGGCTCCAGTCCTCCATACATGTAATAGATCCTGATATTACAGGCTCCAGTCCTCCATACATGTAACAGATCCAGATATTACAGTCTCCAGTCCTCCATACATGTAACAGATCCTGATATTACAGGCTCCAGTCCTCCATACATGTAATAGATCCTGATATTACAGGCTCCAGTCCTCCATACATGTAACAGATCCTGATATTACAGGCTCCAGTCCTCCATACATGTAACAGATCCTGATATTACAGTCTCCAGTCCTCCATACATGTAACAGATCCTGATATTACAGGCTCCAGTCCTCCATTGATGTAATACATCCTGATATTACAGGCTCCAGTCCTCCATACATGTAATAGATCCTGATATTACAGGCTCCAGTCCTCCATACATGTAATAGATCCTGATATTACAGGCTCCAGTCCTCCATACATGTAACAGATCCTGATATTACAGGCTCCAGTCCTCCATACATGTAACAGATCCTGATATTACAGGCTCCAGTCCTCCATACATGTAACAGATCCTGATATTACAGGCTCCAGTCCTCCATACATGTAACAGATCATGATATTACAGGCTCCAGTCCTCCATACGTGTAACAGATCCTGATATTACAGGCTCCAGTCCTCCATACATGTAACAGATCCTGATATTACAGGCTCCAGTCCTCCATACATGTAACAGATCCTGATATTACAGGCTCCAGTCCTCCATACATGTAACACATCCTGATATTACAGGCTCCAGTCCTCCATACGTGTAACAGATCCTGATATTACAGGCTCCAGTCCTCCATACGTGTAACAGATCCTGATATTACAGGCTCCAATCCTCCATACGTGTAACAGATCCTGATATTACAGGCTCCAGTCCTCCATACATGTAACAGATCCTGATATTACAGGCTCCAGTCCTCCATACATGTAACAGATCCTGATATTACAGGCTCCAGTCCTCCATACATGTAACAGATCCTGATAATTCAGGCTGCAGTCCTCCATACATGTAACAGATCCTGATATTACAGGCTCCAGTCCTCCATACATGTAACACATCCTGATATTACAGGCTCCAGTCCTCCTGACATGTAACAGATCCCGATATTACAGGTTCCAGTCCTCCTGACATGTAACAGATCCCGATATTACAGGTTCCAGTCCTCCATACATGTAACACATCCTGATATTACAGGCTCCAGTCCTCCATACATGTAACAGATCCTGATATTACAGGCTCCAGTCCTCCATACATGTAACAGATCCTGATATTACAGGCTTCAGTCCTCCATACATGTAACAGATCCTGATATTACAGGCTCCAGTCCTCCATACGTGTAACAGATCCTGATATTACAGGCTCCAGTCCTCCATACATGTAACAGATCCTGATATTACAGGCTCCAGTCCTCCATACATGTAACAGATCCTGATATTACAGGCTCCAGTCCTCCATACATGTAACAGATCCTGATATTACAGGCTCCAGTCATCCAGACATGTAACAGATCCTGATATTACAGGCTCCAGTCCTCCATACATGTAACAGATCCAGACATTACAGGCTCCAGTCCTCCATACATGTAACAGATCCCGATATTACAGGCTCCAGTCCTCCATACATGTAACACATCCTGATATTACAGGCTCCAGTCCTCCATACATGTAATAGATCCTGATATTACAGGCTCCAGTCCTCCATACATGTAACAGATCCTGATATTACAGGCTCCAGTCCTCCATACATGTAACAGATCCTGATATTACAGGCTCCAGTCCTCCATACATGTAACAGATCCCAATATTACAGGCTCCAGTCCTCCATACATGTAACAGATCCTGATATTTCAGGCTGCAGTCCTCCATACATGTAAAAGATCCCGCTATTACAGGCTCCAGTCCTCCATACATGTAACAGATCCTGATATTACAGGCTCCAGTCCTCCATACATGTAACAGATCCTGATATTACAGGCTCCAGTCCTCCATACATGTAACAGATCCTGATATTACAGGCTCCAGTCCTCCATACATGTAACAGATCCTGATATTACAGGCTCCAGTCCTCCATACATGTAACAGATCCTGATATTACAGGCTCCTGTCCTCCATACATGTAACAGATACTGATATTACAGGCTCCAGTCCTCCATACATGTAACAGATCCCGATATTACAGGCTCCAGTCCTCCATATATGTAACAGATCCCGATATTACAGGCTCCAGTCCTCCATACATGTAATACATCCTGATATTACAGGCTCCAGTCCTCCATACATGTAACAGATCCCAATATTACAGGCTCCAGTCCTCCATACATGTAACAGATCCCGATATTACAGGCTCCAGTCCTCCATACATGTAACAGATCCTGATATTACAGGCTCCAGTCCTCCATACATGTAACAGATCCTGATATTACAGGCTCCAGTCCTCCATACATGTAACAGATCCTGATATTACAGGCTCCAGTCCTCCATACATGTAACAGATCCTGATATTACAGGCTCTTGTCCTCCATACATGTAACAGATCCTGATATTACAGGCTCCAGTCCTCCATACATGTAACAGATCCTGATATTACAGGCTCCAGTCCTCCATACATGTAACAGATCCTGATATTACAGGCTCCAGTCCTCCATACATGTAACAGATCCAGATATTACAGGCTCCAGTCCTCCATACATGTAACAGATCCCGATATTACAGGCTCCAGTCCTCCATACATGTAATAGATCCCGATATTACAGGCTCCAGTCCTCCATACATGTAATAGATCCTGATATTACAGGCTCCAGTCCTCCATACATGTAACAGATCCCCGATATTACAGGCTCCAGTCCTCCATACATGTAACAGATCCAGATATTACAGTCTCCAGTCCTCCATACATGTAACAGATCCCGATATTACAGGCTCCAGTCCTCCATACATGTAATAGATCCTGATATTACAGGCTCCAGTCCTCCATACATGTAATAGATCCTGATATTACAGGCTCCAGTCCTCCATACATGTAACAGATCCCGATATTACAGGCTCCAGTCCTCCATACATGTAATAGATCCTGATATTACAGGCTCCAGTCCTCCATACATGTAATAGATCCTGATATTACAGGCTCCAGTCCTCCATACATGTAACAGATCCAGATATTACAGTCTCCAGTCCTCCATACATGTAACAGATCCTGATATTACAGGCTCCAGTCCTCCATACATGTAACAGATCCTGATATTACAGGCTCCAGTCCTCCATACATGTAACAGATCCTGATATTACAGGCTCCAGTCCTCCATACATGTAACAGATCCTGATATTACAGTCTCCAGTCCTCCATACATGTAACAGATCCTGATATTACAGGCTCCAGTCCTCCATTGATGTAATACATCCTGATATTACAGGCTCCAGTCCTCCATACATGTAATAGATCCTGATATTACAGGCTCCAGTCCTCCATACATGTAATAGATCCTGATATTACAGGCTCCAGTCCTCCATACATGTAACAGATCCTGATATTACAGGCTCCAGTCCTCCATACATGTAACAGATCCTGATATTACAGGCTCCAGTCCTCCATACATGTAACAGATCCTGATATTACAGGCTCCAGTCCTCCATACATGTAACAGATCATGATATTACAGGCTCCAGTCCTCCATACATGTAACAGATCCTGATATTACAGGCTCCAGTCCTCCATACATGTAACACATCCTGATATTACAGGCTCCAGTCCTCCATACGTGTAACAGATCCTGATATTACAGGCTCCAGTCCTCCATACGTGTAACAGATCCTGATATTACAGGCTCCAATCCTCCATACGTGTAACAGATCCTGATATTACAGGCTCCAGTCCTCCATACATGTAACAGATCCTGATATTACAGGCTCCAGTCCTCCATACATGTAACAGATCCTGATATTACAGGCTCCAGTCCTCCATACATGTAACAGATCCTGATAATTCAGGCTGCAGTCCTCCATACATGTAACAGATCCTGATATTACAGGCTCCAGTCCTCCATACATGTAACACATCCTGATATTACAGGCTCCAGTCCTCCTGACATGTAACAGATCCCGATATTACAGGTTCCAGTCCTCCTGACATGTAACAGATCCCGATATTACAGGTTCCAGTCCTCCATACATGTAACACATCCTGATATTACAGGCTCCAGTCCTCCATACATGTAACAGATCCTGATATTACAGGCTCCAGTCCTCCATACGTGTAACAGATCCTGATATTACAGGCTCCAGTCCTCCATACATGTAACAGATCCTGATATTACAGGCTCCAGTCCTCCATACATGTAACAGATCCTGATATTACAGGCTCCAGTCCTCCATACATGTAACAGATCCTGATATTACAGGCTCCAGTCATCCAGACATGTAACAGATCCTGATATTACAGGCTCCAGTCCTCCATACATGTAACAGATCCAGACATTACAGGCTCCAGTCCTCCATACATGTAACAGATCCCGATATTACAGGCTCCAGTCCTCCATACATGTAACACATCCCGATATTACAGTCTCCAGTCCTCCATACATGTAACAGATCCTGATATTACAGGCTCTAGTCCTCCATACATGTAACAGATCCCGATATTACAGGCTCCAGTCCTCCATACATGTAACACATCCCGATATTACAGGCTCCAGTCCTCCATACATGTAATAGATCCTGATATTACAGGCTCCTGTCCTCCATACATGTAACAGATCCCGATATTACAGGCTCTAGTCCTCCATACATGTAACAGATCCTGATATTACAGGCTCCAGTCCTCCATTGATGTAATACATCCTGATATTACAGGCTCCAGTCCTCCATACATGTAATAGATCCTGATATTACAGGCTCCAGTCCTCCATACATGTAATAGATCCTGATATTACAGGCTCCAGTCCTCCATACATGTAACAGATCCTGATATTACAGGCTCCAGTCCTCCATACATGTAACAGATCCTGATATTACAGGCTCCAGTCCTCCATACATGTAACAGATCCTGATATTACAGGCTCCAGTCCTCCATACGTGTAACAGATCCTGATATTACAGGCTCCAGTCCTCCATACATGTAACAGATCCTGATATTACAGGCTCCAGTCCTCCATACATGTAACAGATCCTGATAATTCAGGCTGCAGTCCTCCATACATGTAACAGATCCTGATATTACAGGCTCCAGTCCTCCATACATGTAACACATCCTGAAATTACAGGCTCCAGTCCTCCATACGTGTAACAGATCCTGATATTACAGGCTAGAGTCCTCCATACGTGTAACAGATCCTGATATTACAGGCTCCAGTCCTTCATACATGTAACAGATCCTGATATTACAGGCTCCAGTCCTCCATACATGTAACAGATCCTGATAATTCAGGCTGCAGTCCTCCATACATGTAACAGATCCTGATATTACAGGCTCCAGTCCTCCGTACATGTAACACATCCTGATATTACAGGCTCCAGTCCTCCATACATGTAACAGATCCCGATATTACAGGCTCCAGTCCTCCATACATGTAACAGATCCTGATATTACAGGCTCCAGTCCTCCATACATGTAACAGATCCTGATATTACAGGCTCCAGTCTTCCAGACATGTAACACATCCTGATATTACAGGCTCCAGTCCTCCATACATGTAACAGATCCCGATATTACAGGCTCCAGTCCTCCATACATGTAACAGATCCTGATATTACAGGCTCCTGTCCTCCATACATGTAACAGATCCTGATATTACAGGCTCCAGTCCTCCATACATGTAACAGATCCCGATATTACAGGCTCCAGTCCTCCATACATGTAACAGATCCCGATATTACAGGCTTCAGTAGTCCATACATGTAACAGATCCCGATATTACAGGCTCCAGTCCTCCATACATGTAACAGATCCCGATATTACAGGCTTTAGTCCTCCTTACATGTAACAGATCCTGATATTACAGGCTCCAGTCCTCCATACATGTAACACATCCTGATATTACAGGCTCCAGTCCTCCATACATGTAACAGATCCCAATATTACAGGCTCCAGTCCTCCATACATGTAACAGATCCTGATATTACAGGCTCCAGTCCTCCATACATGTAACAGATCCTGATATTACAGGCTCCAGTCCTCCATACATGTGACAGATCCCGATATTACAGGCTCCAGTCCTCCATACATGTGACAGATCCTGATATTACAGGCTCCAGTCCTCCATACATGTAACAGATCCCGATATTACAGGCTCCAGTCCTCCATACATGTAACAGATCCAGATATTACAGGCTCCAGTCCTCCTGACATGTAACAGATCCCGATATTACTGGTTCCAGTCCTCTATGCATGTAACAGATCCTGATATTACAGGCTCCAGTCCTCCATACATGTAACAGATCCTGATATTACAGGCTCCAGTCCTCCATACGTGTAACAGATCCTGATATTACAGGCTCCAGTCCTCCATACATGTAACAGATCCTGATATTACAGGCTCCAGTCCTCCATACATGTAACAGATCCTGATATTACAGGCTCCAGTCCTCCATACATGTAACAGATCCTGATATTACAGGCTCCAGTCCTCCATACATGTAACAGATCCAGACATTACAGGCTCCAGTCCTCCATACATGTAACAGATCCCGATATTACAGGCTCCAGTCCTCCATACATGTAACACATCCCGATATTACAGTCTCCAGTCCTCCATACATGTAACAGATCCTGATATTACAGGCTCCAGTCCTCCATACATGTAATAGATCCTGATATTACAGGCTCCTGTCCTCCATACATGTAACAGATCCCGATATTACAGGCTCTAGTCCTCCATACATGTAACAGATCCTGATATTACAGGCTCCAGTCCTCCATACATGTAACACATCCTGATATTACAGGCTCCAGTCCTCCATACATGTAACAGATCCCGATATTACAGGCTCCAGTCCTCCATACATGTAACAGATCCTGATATTACAGGCTCCAGTCCTCCATACATGTAACACATCCTGATATTACAGGCTCCAGTCCTCCATACATGTAACAGATCCCGATATTACAGGCTCCAGTCCTCCATACATGTAACAGATCCTGATATTACAGGCTCCAGTCCTCCATACATGTAATAGATCCTGATATTACAGGCTCCAGTCCTCCATACATGTAACAGATCCTGATATTACAGGCTCCAGTCCTCCATACATGTAACAGATCCTGATATTACAGGCTCCAGTCCTCCATACATGTAACAGATCCCAATATTACAGGCTCCAGTCCTCCATACATGTAACAGATCCTGATATTTCAGGCTGCAGTCCTCCATACATGTAAAAGATCCCGATATTACAGGCTCCAGTCCTCCATACATGTAACAGATCCTGATATTACAGGCTCCAGTCCTCCATACATGTAACAGATCCTGATATTACAGGATCCAGTCCTCCATACATGTAACAGATCCTGATATTACAGGCTCCAGTCCTCCATACATGTAACAGATCCTGATATTACAGGCTCCAGTCCTCCATACATGTAACAGATCCTGATATTACAGGCTCCTGTCCTCCATACATGTAACAGATACTGATATTACAGGCTCCAGTCCTCCATACATGTAACAGATCCCGATATTACAGGCTTTAGTCCTCCATACATGTAACAGATCCCGATATTACAGGCTCCAGTCCTCCATACATGTAATACATCCTGATATTACAGGCTCCAGTCCTCCATACATGTAACAGATCCCGATATTACAGGCTCCAGTCCTCCATACATGTAACAGATCCCGATATTACAGGCTCCAGTCCTCCATACATGTAACAGATCCTGATATTACAGGCTCCAGTCCTCCATACATGTAACAGATCCTGATATTACAGGCTCCAGTCCTCCATACATGTAACAGATCCTGATATTACAGGCTCCAGTCCTCCATACATGTAACAGATCCTGATATTACAGGCTCTTGTCCTCCATACATGTAACAGATCCTGATATTACAGGCTCCAGTCCTCCATACATGTAACAGATCCTGATATTACAGGCTCCAGTCCTCCATACATGTAACAGATCCTGATATTACAGGCTCCAGTCCTCCATACATGTAACAGATCCAGATATTACAGGCTCCAGTCCTCCATACATGTAACAGATCCCGATATTACAGGCTCCAGTCCTCCATACATGTAATAGATCCCGATATTACAGGCTCCAGTCCTCCATACATGTAATAGATCCTGATATTACAGGCTCCAGTCCTCCATACATGTAACAGATCCCCGATATTACAGGCTCCAGTCCTCCATACATGTAACAGATCCAGATATTACAGTCTCCAGTCCTCCATACATGTAACAGATCCCGATATTACAGGCTCCAGTCCTCCATACATGTAATAGATCCTGATATTACAGGCTCCAGTCCTCCATACATGTAATAGATCCTGATATTACAGGCTCCAGTCCTCCATACATGTAACAGATCCCGATATTACAGGCTCCAGTCCTCCATACATGTAATAGATCCTGATATTACAGGCTCCAGTCCTCCATACATGTAATAGATCCTGATATTACAGGCTCCAGTCCTCCATACATGTAACAGATCCAGATATTACAGTCTCCAGTCCTCCATACATGTAACAGATCCTGATATTACAGGCTCCAGTCCTCCATACATGTAATAGATCCTGATATTACAGGCTCCAGTCCTCCATACATGTAACAGATCCTGATATTACAGGCTCCAGTCCTCCATACATGTAACAGATCCTGATATTACAGTCTCCAGTCCTCCATACATGTAACAGATCCTGATATTACAGGCTCCAGTCCTCCATTGATGTAATACATCCTGATATTACAGGCTCCAGTCCTCCATACATGTAATAGATCCTGATATTACAGGCTCCAGTCCTCCATACATGTAATAGATCCTGATATTACAGGCTCCAGTCCTCCATACATGTAACAGATCCTGATATTACAGGCTCCAGTCCTCCATACATGTAACAGATCCTGATATTACAGGCTCCAGTCCTCCATACATGTAACAGATCCTGATATTACAGGCTCCAGTCCTCCATACATGTAACAGATCATGATATTACAGGCTCCAGTCCTCCATACGTGTAACAGATCCTGATATTACAGGCTCCAGTCCTCCATACATGTAACAGATCCTGATATTACAGGCTCCAGTCCTCCATACATGTAACAGATCCTGATAATTCAGGCTGCAGTCCTCCATACATGTAACAGATCCTGATATTACAGGCTCCAGTCCTCCATACATGTAACACATCCTGATATTACAGGCTCCAGTCCTCCATACGTGTAACAGATCCTGATATTACAGGCTCCAGTCCTCCATACGTGTAACAGATCCTGATATTACAGGCTCCAATCCTCCATACGTGTAACAGATCCTGATATTACAGGCTCCAGTCCTCCATACATGTAACAGATCCTGATATTACAGGCTCCAGTCCTCCATACATGTAACAGATCCTGATATTACAGGCTCCAGTCCTCCATACATGTAACAGATCCTGATAATTCAGGCTGCAGTCCTCCATACATGTAACAGATCCTGATATTACAGGCTCCAGTCCTCCATACATGTAACACATCCTGATATTACAGGCTCCAGTCCTCCTGACATGTAACAGATCCCGATATTACAGGTTCCAGTCCTCCTGACATGTAACAGATCCCGATATTACAGGTTCCAGTCCTCCATACATGTAACAGATCCTGATATTACAGGTTCCAGTCTTCCATACATGTAACAGATCCTGATATTACAGGTTCCAGTCTTCCATACATGTAATAGATCCTGATATTACAGGCTCCAGTCCTCCATACATGTAACAGATCCTGATATTACAGGCTCCAGTCCTCCATACATGTAACAGATCCTGATATTACAGGCTCCAGTCCTCCATACATGTAACAGATCCCCGATATTACAGGCTCCAGTCCTCCATACATGTAACAGATCCTGATATTACAGGCTCCAGTCCTCCATACATGTAATAGATCCTGATATTACAGGCTCCAGTCCTCCATTCATGTAACAGATCCTGATATTACAGGCTCCAGTCCTCCATACCTGTAACAGATCCTGATATTACAGGCTCCAGTCCTCCATACATGTAACAGATCCCGATATTACAGGCTCCAGTCCTCCATACATGTAACAGATCCTGATATTACAGGCTCCAGTCCTCCATACATGTAACAGATCCTGATATTACAGGCTCCAGTCTTCCAGACATGTAACACATCCTGATATTACAGGCTCCAGTCCTCCATACATGTAACAGATCCTGATATTACAGGCTCCTGTCCTCCATACATGTAACAGATCCTGATATTACAGGCTCCAGTCCTCCATACATGTAACAGATCCCGATATTACAGGCTCCAGTCCTCCATACATGTAACAGATCCCGATATTACAGGCTTCAGTCCTCCATACATGTAACAGATCCCGATATTACAGGCTCCAGTCCTCCATACATGTAACAGATCCTGATATTACAGGCTTTAGTCCTCCTTACATGTAACAGATCCTGATATTACAGGCTCCAGTCCTCCATACATGTAACACATCCTGATATTACAGGCTCCAGTCCTCCATACATGTAACAGATCCCAATATTACAGGCTCCAGTCCTCCATACATGTAACAGATCCTGATATTACAGGCTCCAGTCCTCCATACATGTAACAGATCCCGATATTACAGGCTCCAGTCCTCCATACATGTAACAGATCCTGATATTACAGGCTCCTGTCCTCCATACATGTAACAGATCCCGATATTACAGGCTCCAGTCCTCCATACATGTAACAGATCCTGATATTACAGGCTCCTGTCCTCCATACATGTAACAGATCCTGATATTTCAGGCTGCAGTCCTCCTGACATGTAACAGATCCCGATATTACTGGTTCCAGTCCTCCATGCATGTAACAGATCCTGATATTACAGGCTCCAGTCCTCCATACATGTAACAGATCCTGATATTACAGGCTCCAGTCCTCCATACCTGTAACAGATCCTGATATTACAGGCTCCAGTCCTCCATACATGTAACAGATCCCTATATTACAGGCTCCAGTCCTCCATACATGTAACAGATCCCGATATTACAGGCTTTAGTCCTCCATACATGTAACAGATCCTGATATTACAGGCTCCAGTCTTCCAGACATGTAACACATCCTGATATTACAGGCTCCAGTCCTCCATACATGTAACAGATCCCAATATTACAGGCTCCAGTCCTCCATACATGTAACAGATCCTGATATTACAGGCTCCAGTCCTCCATACATGTAACAGATCCTGATATTACAGGCTCCAGTCCTCCATACGTGTAACAGATCCTGATATTACAGGCTCCAGTCCTCCATACATGTAACAGATCCTGATATTACAGGCTCCAGTCCTCCATACATGTAACAGATCCTGATATTACAGGCTCCAGTCCTCCATACATGTAACAGATCCTGATATTACAGGCTCCAGTCCTCCATACATGTAACAGATCCAGACATTACAGGCTCCAGTCCTCCATACATGTAACAGATCCCGATATTACAGGCTCCAGTCCTCCATACATGTAACACATCCCGATATTACAGTCTCCAGTCCTCCATACATGTAACAGATCCTGATATTACAGGCTCCAGTCCTCCATACATGTAATAGATCCTGATATTACAGGCTCCTGTCCTCCATACATGTAACAGATCCCGATATTACAGGCTCTAGTCCTCCATACATGTAACAGATCCTGATATTACAGGCTCCAGTCCTCCATACATGTAACACATCCTGATATTACAGGCTCCAGTCCTCCATACATGTAACAGATCCCGATATTACAGGCTCCAGTCCTCCATACATGTAACAGATCCTGATATTACAGGCTCCAGTCCTCCATACATGTAACACATCCTGATATTACAGGCTCCAGTCCTCCATACATGTAACAGATCCCGATATTACAGGCTCCAGTCCTCCATACATGTAACAGATCCTGATATTACAGGCTCCAGTCCTCCATACATGTAATAGATCCTGATATTACAGGCTCCAGTCCTCCATACATGTAACAGATCCTGATATTACAGGCTCCAGTCCTCCATACATGTAACAGATCCTGATATTACAGGCTCCAGTCCTCCATACATGTAACAGATCCCAATATTACAGGCTCCAGTCCTCCATACATGTAACAGATCCTGATATTTCAGGCTGCAGTCCTCCATACATGTAAAAGATCCCGATATTACAGGCTCCAGTCCTCCATACATGTAACAGATCCTGATATTACAGGCTCCAGTCCTCCATACATGTAACAGATCCTGATATTACAGGCTCCAGTCCTCCATACATGTAACAGATCCTGATATTACAGGCTCCAGTTCTCCATACATGTAACAGATCCTGATATTACAGGCTCCAGTCCTCCATACATGTAACAGATCCTGATATTACAGGCTCCTGTCCTCCATACATGTAACAGATACTGATATTACAGGCTCCAGTCCTCCATACATGTAACAGATCCCGATATTACAGGCTTTAGTCCTCCATACATGTAACAGATCCCGATATTACAGGCTCCAGTCCTCCATACATGTAATACATCCTGATATTACAGGCTCCAGTCCTCCATACATGTAACAGATCCCGATATTACAGGCTCCAGTCCTCCATACATGTAACAGATCCCGATATTACAGGCTCCAGTCCTCCATACATGTAACAGATCCTGATATTACAGGCTCCAGTCCTCCATACATGTAACAGATCCTGATATTACAGGCTCCAGTCCTCCATACATGTAACAGATCCTGATATTACAGGCTCCAGTCCTCCATACATGTAACAGATCCTGATATTACAGGCTCTTGTCCTCCATACATGTAACAGATCCTGATATTACAGGCTCCAGTCCTCCATACATGTAACAGATCCTGATATTACAGGCTCCAGTCCTCCATACATGTAACAGATCCTGATATTACAGGCTCCAGTCCTCCATACATGTAACAGATCCAGATATTACAGGCTCCAGTCCTCCATACATGTAACAGATCCCGATATTACAGGCTCCAGTCCTCCATACATGTAATAGATCCCGATATTACAGGCTCCAGTCCTCCATACATGTAATAGATCCTGATATTACAGGCTCCAGTCCTCCATACATGTAACAGATCCCCGATATTACAGGCTCCAGTCCTCCATACATGTAACAGATCCAGATATTACAGTCTCCAGTCCTCCATACATGTAACAGATCCCGATATTACAGGCTCCAGTCCTCCATACATGTAATAGATCCTGATATTACAGGCTCCAGTCCTCCATACATGTAATAGATCCTGATATTACAGGCTCCAGTCCTCCATACATGTAACAGATCCCGATATTACAGGCTCCAGTCCTCCATACATGTAATAGATCCTGATATTACAGGCTCCAGTCCTCCATGCATGTAATAGGTCCTGATATTACAGGCTCCAGTCCTCCATACATGTAACAGATCCAGATATTACAGTCTCCAGTCCTCCATACATGTAACAGATCCTGATATTACAGGCTCCAGTCCTCCATACATGTAATAGATCCTGATATTACAGGCTCCAGTCCTCCATACATGTAACAGATCCTGATATTACAGGCTCCAGTCCTCCATACATGTAACAGATCCTGATATTACAGTCTCCAGTCCTCCATACATGTAACAGATCCTGATATTACAGGCTCCAGTCCTCCATTGATGTAATATATCCTGATATTACAGGCTCCAGTCGTCCATACATGTAATAGATCCTGATATTACAGGCTCCAGTCCTCCATACATGTAATAGATCCTGATATTACAGGCTCCAGTCCTCCATACATGTAACAGATCCTGATATTACAGGCTCCAGTCCTCCATACATGTAACAGATCCTGATATTACAGGCTCCAGTCCTCCATACATGTAACAGATCCTGATATTACAGGCTCCAGTCCTCCATACATGTAACAGATCATGATATTACAGGCTCCAGTCCTCCATACGTGTAACAGATCCTGATATTACAGGCTCCAGTCCTCCATACATGTAACAGATCCTGATATTACAGGCTCCAGTCCTCCATACATGTAACAGATCCTGATAATTCAGGCTGCAGTCCTCCATACATGTAACAGATCCTGATATTACAGGCTCCAGTCCTCCATACATGTAACACATCCTGATATTACAGGCTCCAGTCCTCCATACGTGTAACAGATCCTGATATTACAGGCTCCAGTCCTCCATACGTGTAACAGATCCTGATATTACAGGCTCCAATCCTCCATACGTGTAACAGATCCTGATATTACAGGCTCCAGTCCTCCATACATGTAACAGATCCTGATATTACAGGCTCCAGTCCTCCATACATGTAACAGATCCTGATATTACAGGCTCCAGTCCTCCATACATGTAACAGATCCTGATAATTCAGGCTGCAGTCCTCCATACATGTAACAGATCCTGATATTACAGGCTCCAGTCCTCCATACATGTAACACATCCTGATATTACAGGCTCCAGTCCTCCTGACATGTAACAGATCCCGATATTACAGGTTCCAGTCCTCCTGACATGTAACAGATCCCGATATTACAGGTTCCAGTCCTCCATACATGTAACAGATCCTGATATTACAGGTTCCAGTCTTCCATACATGTAACAGATCCTGATATTACAGGTTCCAGTCTTCCATACATGTAATAGATCCTGATATTACAGGCTCCAGTCCTCCATACATGTAACAGATCCTGATATTACAGGCTCCAGTCCTCCATACATGTAACAGATCCTGATATTACAGGCTCCAGTCCTCCATACATGTAACAGATCCCCGATATTACAGGCTCCAGTCCTCCATACATGTAACAGATCCTGATATTACAGGCTCCAGTCCTCCATACATGTAATAGATCCTGATATTACAGGCTCCAGTCCTCCATTCATGTAACAGATCCTGATATTACAGGCTCCAGTCCTCCATACCTGTAACAGATCCTGATATTACAGGCTCCAGTCCTCCATACATGTAACAGATCCCGATATTACAGGCTCCAGTCCTCCATACATGTAACAGATCCTGATATTACAGGCTCCAGTCCTCCATACATGTAACAGATCCTGATATTACAGGCTCCAGTCTTCCAGACATGTAACACATCCTGATATTACAGGCTCCAGTCCTCCATACATGTAACAGATCCTGATATTACAGGCTCCTGTCCTCCATACATGTAACAGATCCTGATATTACAGGCTCCAGTCCTCCATACATGTAACAGATCCCGATATTACAGGCTCCAGTCCTCCATACATGTAACAGATCCCGATATTACAGGCTTCAGTCCTCCATACATGTAACAGATCCCGATATTACAGGCTCCAGTCCTCCATACATGTAACAGATCCTGATATTACAGGCTTTAGTCCTCCTTACATGTAACAGATCCTGATATTACAGGCTCCAGTCCTCCATACATGTAACACATCCTGATATTACAGGCTCCAGTCCTCCATACATGTAACAGATGCCAATATTACAGGCTCCAGTCCTCCATACATGTAACAGATCCTGATATTACAGGCTCCAGTCCTCCATACATGTAACAGATCCCGATATTACAGGCTCCAGTCCTCCATACATGTAACAGATCCTGATATTACAGGCTCCTGTCCTCCATACATGTAACAGATCCCGATATTACAGGCTCCAGTCCTCCATACATGTAACAGATCCTGATATTACAGGCTCCTGTCCTCCATACATGTAACAGATCCTGATATTTCAGGCTGCAGTCCTCCTGACATGTAACAGATCCCGATATTACTGGTTCCAGTCCTCCATGCATGTAACAGATCCTGATATTACAGGCTCCAGTCCTCCATACATGTAACAGATCCTGATATTACAGGCTCCAGTCCTCCATACCTGTAACAGATCCTGATATTACAGGCTCCAGTCCTCCATACATGTAACAGATCCCTATATTACAGGCTCCAGTCCTCCATACATGTAACAGATCCCGATATTACAGGCTTTAGTCCTCCATACATGTAACAGATCCTGATATTACAGGCTCCAGTCTTCCAGACATGTAACACATCCTGATATTACAGGCTCCAGTCCTCCATACATGTAACAGATCCCAATATTACAGGCTCCAGTCCTCCATACATGTAACAGATCCTGATATTACAGGCTCCTGTCCTCCATACATGTAACAGATCCTGATATTACAGGCTCCAGTCCTCCATACATGTAACACATCCCGATATTACAGTCTCCAGTCCTCCATACATGTAACAGATCCTGATATTACAGTCTCCAGTCCTCCATACATGTAACAGATCCTGATATTACAGGCTCCAGTCCTCCATACATGTAACAGATCCTGATATTACAGGCTCCAGTCCTCCATACATGTAATAGATCCTGATATTACAGGCTCCAGTCCTCCATACATGTAACAGATCCTGATATTACAGGCTCCAGTCCTCCATACATGTAATAGATCCTGATATTACAGGCTCCAGTCCTCCATACATGTAATAGATCCTGATATTACAGGCTCCAGTCCTCCATACATGTAATAGATCCTGATATTACAGGCTCCAGTCCTCCATATGACGCGCCCCCTGGGCCGTGGGGTACTCGGTGCTGGGTCGGTCGTTGCTAGGGGCGATGTCACAGTGGCGGTGACCCGGTCCGTGACCCAGGGCGGTCAGTACAAAGGGGATATTTACAGGGGATTATAGTTTTTATATACAGTTAGTGATGCCACCTGTGGTATGCGGCTATATGGAGCCGCTGCTGCGGAGCAGATCCTCTGGAGCTGGTGTTAGTGCAGCAGAGTTGGTTCAGCTCTCCACAGGTAGAGCTTAGCTCCAGGGCAGTGTAGATGTTGCTGTTATGAAGTAGCACTCATGGTGCAGTGTAGTGCAGGGGGTGATGGCGCAGCAACAATAACTGACAGAGACGGTGGGGTGCAGTCTTCAGGGTTTTACTCACGGTTTTCAGACTCCAAGATACCAGGGCCAGGGTAACCTACCGTGTCGTCCTGTGCTTACTCAGGGAGGGGTTCAGCCAACCCTCAGGTACCTCCAGAGTACATAGCAGGACCCCCTTCTGTGTGTTCCTTCTGGCCGTCTCCCTGCACCTCACACCCAGTGTCCCAATCCAGTGACCGCGGACCTTGTCGGGCGACGTCTTCTCTGTCCCCTGGGTCCTCTATGGCCACCTTCTTGGTGAGACAGATGTGGATTGTGGCTGCAGTACCTGAAATACTACACTCTCCGGTTTCCTAGTTGAGACTTGAAGAACTCTGCTAGTTTAGGGACCGGTCCCCTCTGTGCGGCCTGACCCCTCCACCGCCTGGCAGATTCGGGCGTACGGGTGGCCTCCAGCACTTCCATTATCCCTGGGGTCCTTCCACGTTCCTGGAGCCTTTCTCCTGCTCCTCTCCTCCTCAGTCTGTCCTGGGCCTCTCTGGCCAGGCCCTCCTCCTGAGCAGAGCTCCTACAGAGCTCCTCTCCTCTCACTGTCCTCTTCTGACTGAGTGGCTACACACCCAAGATGGCTTCTCTATTTATAAGATTCCTAACAAGTGCTCCCCTGATTTACTTCCTCCACCCACACACACTACATGGTTCCCCCCACTCCAGCCAGGGACAGGGCTCAGCAGGAAGCGCGACGCATCTTGCCCCTCCTGCTGGTCTGGAGCAGTGTAGTGTTGGATGCAGGTGTTAGGGTCCCCGGCTGTACTCCTTCCTTACCTGATAGTGGGGCACCACACCTCTGTGTCGACCGAACCATCAGAGGTGCCACACAAACATGGAACAGATCCCGATATAGACTCCAGTCCTCCATATATGTAACAGATCCTGATATTACAGACTCCAGTCCTCCATACATGTAACAGATCCTGATATTACAGGCTCCAGTCCTCCATATATGTAACAGATCCTGATATTACAGACTCCAGTCCTCCATACATGTAACAGATCCTGATATTACAGGCTCCAGTCCTCCATACATGTAACAGATCCTGATATTACAGGCTCCAGTCCTCCATACATGTAACAGATCCTGATATTACAGACTCCAGTCCTCCATACATGTAACAGATCCTGATATTACAGACTCCAGTCCTCCAAACTATACTACATGAATGACTATGGCCTGTGCATTATACTACATGGAGGACTATGGGCTGTGCATTATACTACATGGATGACTATGGGCTGTGCATTATACTACATGGAGGACTATGGGCTGTGCATTATACTACATGAAAGACTATTGGCTGTGCATTATACTACATGGATGACTATGGGCTGTGCATTATTCTACATGGATGACAATGGGCTGTGCATTATACTACATGGATGACTATGGGCTGTGCATTATACTACATGAAAGACTATTGGCTGTGCATTATACTACATGGATGACTATGGGCTGTGCATTATTCTACATGGATGACTATTGGCTGTGCATTATACTACATGGATGACTATGGGCTGTGCATTATACTACATGGATGACTATGGGCTGTGCATTATACTACATGGATGACTATGGGCTGTGCATTATACTACATGGATGACTGTGGGCTCTGCATTATGCTACATGGATGACTATGGGCTGTGCATTATACTACATGGATGACTCTGGGCTGTGCATTATGCTACATGGATGACTATGGGCTGTGCATTATACTACATGGATGACTATGGGCTGTGCATTATACTACATGGATGACTATGGGCTGTGCATTATACTATATGGATGACTATGGGCTGTGCATTATACTACATGGATGGCTATGGGCTGTGCATTATGCTACATGGATGACTATGGGCTGTGCATTATACTACATGGATGACTATGGGCTGTGCATTATACTACATGGATGACTATGGGCTGTGCATTATACTACATGGAGGACTATGGGCTGTGCATTATACTGTATGGATGATTATGGGCTGTGCATTATACTACATGTATGACTATGGGCTGTGCATTATACTACATGGAGGACTATGGGCTGTGCATTATGCTACATGGATGACTATGGGCTGTGCATTATACTACATGGATGACTATGGGCTGTGCATTATACTACATGGATGACTGTGGGCTGTGCATTATACTACATGGATGACTATGGGCTGTGCATTATACTACATGGATGACTATGGCCTGTGCATTATACTGTATGGATGACTATGGGGAGAGCATTATACTACATGTATGACTATGGGCTGTGCATTATACTACATGGATGACTATGAGCTGTGCATTATACTACATGGATGACTGTGGGCTGTGCATTATACTACATGGATGACTATGGGCTGTGCATTATACTACAAGGATGATTATGGACTGTGCATTATACTACATGGATGACTATGGGCTGTGGATTATACTACATGGATGACTATGGGCTGTGCATTATACTACATGGATGACTATGGGCTGTGCATTATACTACATGGATGACTATGGGCTGTGCATTATACTACATGGATGACTATGGGCTGTGCATTATACTACATGGATGACTATGGGCTGTGCATTATACTACAAGGATGATTATGGACTGTGCATTATACTACATGGATGACTATGGGCTGTGGATTATACTACATGGATGACTATGGGCTGTGCATTATACTACATGGATGACTATGGGCTGTGCATTATACTACATGGATGACTATGGGCTGTGCATTATACTACATGGATGACTATGGGCTGTGCATTATACTACATGGATGACTGTGGGCTGGGCATTATACTACATGGATGACTATGGGCTGTGCATTATACTACATGGATGACTATGGGCTGTGCATTATACTACATGGATGACTATGGGCTGTGCATTATACTACAAGGATGATTATGGACTGTGCATTATACTACATGGATGACTATGGGCTGTGGATTATACTACATGGATGACTATGGGCTGTGCATTATACTACATGGATGACTATGGGCTGTGCATTATACTACATGGATGACTATGGGCTGTGCATTATACTACATGGATGACTATGGGCTGTGCATTATACTACATGGATGACTATGGGCTGTGCATTATACTACATGGATGACTATGGGCTGTGCATTATACTACATGAAAGACTATGGGCTGTGCATTATACTACATGAAAGACTATGGCCTGTGCATTATACTACATGGATGACTATGGGCTGTGCATTATACTACATGAAAGACTATGGGCTGTGCATTATACTACATGAAAGACTATTGGCTGTGTATTATACTACATGGACGACTATGGCCTGTGCATTATACTACATGGATGACTATGGGCTGTGCATTATACTACATGGAGGACTATGGGCTGTGCATTATACTACATGAAAGACTATTGGCTGTGCATTATACTACATGGATGACTATGGGCTGTGCATTATTCTACATGGATGACTATGGGCTGTGCATTATACTACATGGATGACTATGGGCTGTGCGTTATACTACATGGATGACTATGGGCTATGCATTATACTACATGTATGACTATGGGCTGTGCATTATACTACATGAAAGACTATTGGCTGTGCATTATACTACATGGATGACTATGGGCTGTGCATTATTCTACATGGATGACTATGGGCTGTGCATTATACTACATGGATGACTATGGGCTGTGCATTATACTATATGGATGACTATGGGCTGTGCATTATGCTACATGGATGACTATGGGCTGTGCATTATGCTACATGGATGACTATGGACTGTGCATTATACTACATGGATGACTATGGGCTGTGCATTATACTACATGGATGACTATGGGCTGTGCATTATACTACATGGATGAGTATGGGCTGTGCATTA
Source organism: Phyllobates terribilis (assembly GCF_046119375.1). Classification (NCBI taxonomy): domain Eukaryota; kingdom Metazoa; phylum Chordata; class Amphibia; order Anura; family Dendrobatidae; genus Phyllobates; species Phyllobates terribilis. The sequence goes on along the minus strand of NW_027362765.1, from coordinate 345,276,456 downwards.
TACTACATGGATGACTATGGGCTGTGCATTATACTACATGGATGAGTATGGGCTGTGCATTATACTACATGGATGACTGTGGGCTGTGCATTATACTACATGGATGACTATGGGCTGTGCATTATACTACATGGATGACTATGGGCTGCGCAATATACTACATGGATGACTGTGGGCTGTGCATTATACTACATGGATGACTGTGGGCTGTGCATTATACTACATGGATGACTATGGGCTGTGCATTATACTACATGGATGACTATGGGCTGTGCATTATACTACATGGATGACTATGGGCTGCGCAATATACTACATGGATGACTATGGGCTGTGCATTATACTACATGGATGACTATGGGCTGTGCATTATACTACATGGATGACTATGGGCTGTGCATTATACTACATGGATGACTATGGGCTGTGCATTATACTACATGGATGACTATGGGCTGTGCATTATACTACATGGATGACTATGGGATGTGCATTATACTACATGGATGACTATGGCCTGTGAATTATACTACATGGATGACTATGGCCTGTGAATTATACTACATGGATGACTATGGGCTGTGCATTATACTACGTGGATGACTATGGGCTGTGCATTATACTACATGGATGACTATGGGCTGTGCATTATACTACATGGATGACTATGGGCTGTGCAATATACTACATTGATGACAATGGGCTGTGCATTATACTACATGGACGACTATGGGCTGTGCATTATACTACAAGGATGATTATGGGCTGTGCATTAAACTACATGGATGACTATGGGCTGTGCATTATACTATATGGATGATTATGGACTGCGCAAGATAATACATGGATGATTATGGGCTGTGCATTATACTACATGAATGACTATGGGCTGTGCATTATACTACATGGATGACTATGGGCTGTGCATTATACTACATGGATGACTATGGGCTGTGCATTATACTACATGGATTACTATGGGCTGTGCATTATACTACATGGATGACTATGGGCTGTGCATTATACTACATGGACGACTATGGGCTGTGCATTATACTACAAGGATGATTATGGGCTGTGCATTAAACTACATGGATGACTATGGGCTGTGCATTATACTACATGGATGACTATGGGCTGTGCATTATACTACATAGATGACTATGGCCTGTGCAATATACTACATGGATGACTATGGGCTGTGCAATATACTACATTGATGACTATGGATTGTGCATTATACTAAGTGGATGACTATGGGCTGTGCATTATGCTACATGGATGACTATGGGCTGTGCATTATACTACATGGATGACTATGGGCTGTGCATTATACTACATGGATGACTATGGGCTGTGCATTATACTACATGGATGACTATGGGCTGTGCATTATACTACATGGATGACTATGGGCTGTGCATTATACTACATGGATGACTATGGGCTGTGCATTGTACTACATGGATGACTATGGGCTGTGCATTATACTACATGGATGATTATGGACTGCGCAATATACTACATGGATGACTGTGGGCTGTGCATTATACTACATGGATGACTATGGGCTGTGCATTATACTACATGGATGACTATGAGCTATGCATTGTACTACATCGATGACTATGGGCTGTGCATTATACTACATGGATGACTATGGGCTGTGCATTATACTACATGGATGACTACGGGATGTGCATCATACTACATGGATGACTATGGGCTGTGCATTGTACTACATGGATGGCTATGGGCTGTGCATTATACTACATGGATGACTATGAGCTATGCATTGTACTACATCGATGACTATGGGCTGTGCATTATACTACATGTATGACTATGGGCTGTGCATTATACTACATGGATGACTATGAGCTATGCATTGTACTACATCGATGACTATGGGCTGTGCATTATACTACATGGATGACTATGGGCTGTGCATTATACTACATGGATGACTATGAGCTATGCATTGTACTACATCGATGACTATGGACTGTGCATTATACTACATGGATGACTATGGGCTGTGCATTATACTACATGGATGACTATGAGCTATGCATTGTACTACATCGATGACTATGGGCTGTGCATTATACTACATGTATGACTATGGGCTGTGCATTATACTACATGGATGACTATGGACTGTGCATTATACTACATGGATGACTATGGGCTGTGCATTATACTACATGGATGACTATGAGCTATGCATTGTACTACATCGATGACTATGGGCTGTGCATTATACTACATGTATGACTATGGGCTGTGCATTATACTACATGGATGACTATGGGCTGTGCATTATACTACATGGATGACTATGGACTGTGCATTATACTACATGGATGACTATGGGCTGTGCATTATACTACATGGATGACTATGAGCTATGCATTGTACTACATCGATGACTATGGGCTGTGCATTATACTACATGGATGACTATGGGATGTGCATTATAATACATGGATGACTATGGGCTGTGCATTATCCTACATGGATGACTATGGGCTGTGCATTATATTACATGGATGACTATGGGCTGTGCATTATACTACATGGATGACTATGGGCTGTGCATTATATTATATGGATGACTATGGGCTGTGCATTATACTACATGGATGACTATGGGCTGTGCATTATACTACATGGATGACTATGGGCTGTGCATTATACTACATGGATGACTATGGGCTGTGCATTAAGCTACATGGATGACTATGGGCTGTACATTATACTACATGGATGACTATGGGCTGTGCGTTATACTACATGGATGACTATGGGCTGTGCATTATACTGTATGGATGACTATGGGCTGTGCATTATACTACACGAATGACTGGGCTGTTCATTATACTACATATATGACTATGGGCTGTGCATTATACTACATGGATGACTATGGGATGTGCATTATACTACATGGATGACTATGGGCTGTGCATTATACTACATGGATGACTATGGGCTGTGCATTATACTACATTGATGACTATGGGCTGTGCATTGTACTACATCGATGACTATGGGCTGTGCATTATACTACACGAATGACTGGGCTGTTCATTATACTACATGTATGACTATGTGCTGTGCATTATACTACATGGATGACTATGGGCTGTGCATTATACTACATGGATGACTATGAGCTATGCATTGTACTACATCGATGACTATGGGCTGTGCATTATACTACATGGATGACTATGGGATGTGCATTATACTACATGGATGACTATGGGCTGTGCATTATACTACATGGATGACTATGGGCTGTGCATTATATTACATGGATGACTATGGGCTGTGCATTATACTACATGGATGACTATGGGCTGTGCATTATATTATATGGATGACTATGGGCTGTGCATTATACTACATGGATGACTATGGGCTGTGCATTATACTACATGGATGACTATGGGCTGTGTATTATACTACATGGATGACTATGGGCTGTGCATTATACTACATCGATGACTATGGACTGTGCATTATACTACATGGATGACTATTGGCTGTGCATTATACTATATGGATGACTATGGACTGTGCATTATACTACATGGATGACTATGGGCTGTGCATTATACTGTATGGATGACTATGGGCTGTGCATTATGCTACATGGATGACTATGGGCTGTGCATTATACTACATGGATGACTATGGGCTGTGCAATATACTACATGAATGACTATGGGCTGCGCATTATACTGTATGGATGACTATGGGCTGCGCATTATACTACATGGATGACTATGGGCTGTGCATTATACTACATGGATGACTATGGGCTGTGCATTATACTACATGGATGACTATGGGCTGTGCATTATACTACATGGATGACTGTGGGCTGTGCATTATACTACATGGATGACTATGGGCTGTGCATTATACTACATGGATGACTATGGGCTGTGCATTATGCTACATGGATGACTATGGGCTGTGCATTATACTACATGGATGACTGTGGGCTGTGCATTATACTACATGGATGACTATGGGCTGTGCATTATACTACATGGATGACTATGGGCTGCGCATTATACTACATGGATGACTATGGGCTGTGAATTATACTACATGGATGACTATGGGCTGTGCATTATACTACATGGATGACTATGGGCTGCGCATTATACTACATGGATGACTATGGGCTGTGAATTATACTACATGGATGACTATGGGCTGTGCATTATACTACATGGATGACTATGGGCTGTGCATTATACTACATGGATGACTGTGGGCTGTGCATTATACTACATGGAGGACTATGGGCTGTGCATTATACTACATGGATGACTATGGGCTGTGCATTATACTACATGGATGACTGTGGGCTGTGCATTATACTACATGGATGACTATGGGCTGTGCATTATAGTACATGGATGACTATGGGCTGTGCATTATACTACATGGATGACTATGGGCTGTGCATTATTCTACATGGATGACTGTGGGCTGTGCATTATACTACATGGATGACTGTGGGCTGTGCATTATACTACATGGATGACTATGGGCTGTGCATTATACTACATGGATGACTGAGGGCTGTGCATTATACTACATGGATGACTATGGGCTGTGCATTATACTACATGGATGACTGTGGGCTGTGCATTATACTACATGGATGACTGTGGGCTGTGCATTATAGTACATGGATGACTGTGGGCTGTGCATTATACTACATGGATGACTATGGGCTGTGCATTATACTACATGGATGACTATGGGCTGTGCATTATACTACATGGATGACTATGGGCTGTGCATTATACTACATGGATGACTATGGGCTGTGCATTATACTACATGGATGACTGTGGGCTGTGCATTATACTACATGGATGACTGTGGGCTGTGCATTATACTACATGGATGACTGTGGGCTGTGCATTATACTACATGGATGACTATGGGCTGTGCATTATACTACATGGATGACTATGGGCTGTGCATTATACTACATGGATGACTATGGGCTGTGCATTATACTACATGGATGACTATGGGCTGTGCATTATACTACATGGATGACTGTGGGCTGTGCATTATACTACATGGATGACTATGGGCTGTGCATTATACTACATGGATGACTATGGGCTGTGCATTATACTACATGGATGACTATGGGCTGTGCATTATACTACATGGATGACTATGGGCTGTGCATTATACTACATGGATGACTATGGGCTGTGCATTATACTACATGGATGACTATGGGCTGTGCATTATGCTACATGGATGACTATGGGCTGTGCATTATACTACATGGATGACTATGGGCTGTGCGTTATACTACATGGATGACTATGGGCTGTGCATTATACTGTATGGATGACTATGGGCTGTGCAATATACTATATGGATGACTCTGGGCTGTGCATTATACTACATGGATGACTATGGGCTGTGCATTATACTACATGGATGACTGTGGGCTGTGCATTATACTACATGGAGGACTATGGGCTGTGCATTATACTACATGGATGACTATGGGCTGTGCATTATACTATATGGATGACTATGGGCTGTGCAATATACTATATGGATGACTCTGGGCTGTGCATTATACTACATGGATGACTATGGGCTGTGCATTATAGTACATCGATGACTATGGGCTGTGCATTATACTACATGGATGACTATTGGCTGTGCATTATACTATATGGATGACTATGGACTGTGCATTATACTACATGGATGACTATGGGCTGTGCATTATACTACATGGATGACTATGGGCTGTGCATTATACTACATAGATGACTATGGACTGTGCAATATACTACATGAATGACTATGGGCTGTGCATTATACTGTATGGATGACTATGGGCTGCGCATTATACTACATGGATGACTATGGGCTGTGAATTATACTACATGGATGACTATGGGCTGTGCATTATACTACATGTATGACTATGGGCTGTGCATTATACTATATGGATGACTATGGGCTGTGCATTATACTATATGGATGACTATGGGCTGTGCAATATACTACATGGATGACTCTGGGCTGTGCATTATACTACATGGATGACTATGGGCTGTGCATTATACTACATCGATGACTATGGGCTGTGCATTATACTACATGGATGACTATGAGCTGTGCATTATACTATATGGATGACTATGGACTGTGCATTATACTACATGGATGACTATGGGCTGTGCATTATACTACATGGATGACTATTGGCTGTGCATTATACTACATGGATGAGTATGGGCTGTGCATTATACTACATGGATGACTATGGGCTGTGCATTATACTACATGGATGAGTATGGGCTGTGCATTATACTACATGGATGACTGTGGGCTGTGCATTATACTACATGGATGACTATGGGCTGTGCATTATACTACATGGATGACTATGGGCTGTGCATTATACTACATGGATGAGTATGGGCTGTGCATTATACTACATGGATGACTATGGGCTGTGCATTATACTACATGGATGACTATGGGCTCCGCAATATACTACATGGATGACTGTGGGCTGTGCATTATACTACATGGATGACTGTGGGCTGTGCATTATACTACATGGATGGCTATGGACTGTGCATTATACTACATGGATGATTATGGGCTGCACAATATACTACATGGATGACTATGGGCTGTGCATTATACTACATGGATGACTATGGGCTGTGCATTATACTACATGGATGACTATGGGCTGTGCATTATACTACATGGATGACTATGGGCTGTGCATTATACTACATGGATGACTATGGGCTGTGCATTATACTACATGGATGATTATGGGATGTGCATTATACTACATGGATGACTATGGCCTGTGAATTATACTACATGGATGACTATGGCCTGTGAATTATACTACATGGATGACTATGGGCTGTGCATTATACTACATGGATGACTATGGGCTGCGCAATATACTACATTGATGACTATGGGCTGTGCATTATACTACATGGACGACTATGGGCTGTGCATTATACTACAAGGATGATTATGGGCTGTGCATTAAACTACATGGATGACTATGGGCTGTGCATTATACTACATGGATGATTATGGGCTGTGCATTATACTACATGGATGACTATGGGCTGTGCATTATACTACATGGATTACTATGGGCTGTGCATTATACTACATGGATGACTATGGGCTGTGCATTATACTACATGGACGACTATGGGCTGTGCATTATACTACAAGGATGATTATGGGCTGTGCATTAAACTACATGGATGACTATGGGCTGTGCATTATACTACATGGATGACTATGGGCTGTGCATTATACTACATAGATGACTATGGCCTGTGCAATATACTACATGGATGACTATGGGCTGTGCATTATACTACATGGATGACTATGGGCTGTGCATTATACTACATTGATGACTATGGATTGTGCATTATACTAAGTGGATGACTATGGGCTGTGCATTATGCTACATGGATGACTATGGGCTGTGCATTATACTACATGGATGACTATGGGCTGTGCATTACACTACATGGATGACTATGGGCTGTGCATTATACTACATGGATGACTATGGGCTGTGCATTATACTACATCGATGACTATGGGCTGTGCATTGTACTACATGGATGACTATGGGCTGTGCATTATACTACATGGATGATTATGGACTGCGCAATATACTACATGGATGACTGTGGGCTGTGCATTATACTACATGGATGACTATGGGCTGTACATTATACTACATGGAGGACTATGGACTGTGCATTATACTACATGGATGACTATGGGCTGTGCAATATACTACATGGATGGCTATGGGCTGTGCATTATACTACATGAATGACTATGAGCAATGCATTGTACTACATCGATGACTATGGGCTGTGCATTATACTACATGTATGACTATGGGCTGTGCATTATACTACATGGATGACTATGGGCTGTGCATTATACTACATGGATGACTATGGGCTGTGCATTATACTACATGGATGACTATGAGCTATGCATTGTACTACATCGATGACTATGGACTGTGCATTATACTACATGGATGACTATGGGCTGTGCATTATACTACATGGATGACTATGAGCTATGCATTGTACTACATCGATGACTATGGGCTGTGCATTATACTACATGTATGACTATGGGCTGTGCATTATACTACATGGATGACTATGGACTGTGCATTATACTACATGGATGACTATGGGCTGTGCATTATACTACATGGATGACTATAAGCTATGCATTGTACTACATCGATGACTATGGGCTGTGCATTATACTACATGTATGACTATGGGCTGTGCATTATACTACATGGATGACTATGGGCTGTGCATTATACTACATGGATGACTATGGACTGTGCATTATACTACATGGATGACTATGGGCTGTGCATTATACTACATGGATGACTATGAGCTATGCATTGTACTACATCGATGACTATGGGCTGTGCATTATACTACATGTATGACTATGGGCTGTGCATTATACTACATGTATGACTATGGGCTGTGCATTATACTACATGTATGACTATGGGCTGTGCATTATACTACATGGATGACTATGGGCTGTGCATTATAGTACATGGATGACTATGGACTGTGCATTATACTACATGGATGACTATGGGCTATGCATTATACTACATGGATGACTGTGGGCTGTGCATTATACTACATGGATGACTATGAGCTGTGCATTATACTACATGGATGACTGTGGGCTGTGCATTATACTGTATGGATGACTATGGGCTGTGCATTATACTACATGTATGACTATGGGCTGTGCATTATACTACATGGATGACTATGGGCTGTGCATTATACTACATGGATGACTATGGGCTGTGCATTATACTACATGGATGACTATGGGCTGTGCATTATACTACATGGATGACTGTGGGCTGTGCATTATACTGTATGGATGACTATGGGCTGTGCATTATACTACATGTATGACTATGGGCTGTGCATTATACTACATGGATGACTATGGGCTGTGCATTATACTACATGGATGACTATGGGCTGTGCATTATACTACATGGATGACTATGGGCTGTGCATTATACTGCATGAATGACTATGGGCTGTGCATTATACTACATGTATGACTGGGCTGTGCATTATACTACATGGATGACTATGGGCTGTGCATTTTACTACATGGATGACTATGGGCTGTGCATGATACTACATGGATGACTATGGGCTGTGCATTATACTACATGGATGACTATGGGCTGTGCATTATGCTACATGGATGACTATGGGCTGTGCATTATACTACATGGATGACTATGGGCTGTGCATTATGCTACATGGATGACTATGGGCTGTGCATTATACTACATGTATGACTATGGGCTGTGCATTATACTACATGGATGACTATGGGCTGTGCATTTTACTACATGGATGACTATGGGCTGTGCATGATACTACATGGATGACTATGGGCTGTGCATTATACTACATGGATGACTATGGGCTGTGCATTATACTACATGGATGACTATGGGCTGTGCATTATGCTACATGGATGACTATGGGCTGTGCATTATACTACATGGATGACTATGGGCTGTGCATTATACTACTTGGATGACTATGGGCTGTGCATTATACTGTATGGATGACTATGGGCTGTGCATTATACTACATGGATGACTATGGACTGTGCAATATACTACATGAATGACTATGGGCTGTGCATTATACTGTATGGATGACTATGGGCTGCGCATTATACTACATGGATGACTATGGGCTGTGCATTATACTACATGGATGACTGTGGGCTGTGCATTATACTACATGTATGACTATGGGCTGTGCATTATACTACATGGATGACTATGGGCTGTGCATTATGCTACATGGATGACTATGGGCTGTGCATTATACTACATGGATGACTATTGGCTGTGCATTATACTACATGTATGACTATGGGCTGTGCATTATACTACATCGATGACTATGGGCTGTGCATTGTACTACATGGATGACTATGGGCTGTGCATTATACTACATGGATGATTATGGACTGCGCAATATACTACATGGATGACTGTGGGCTGTGCATTATACTACATGGATGACTATGGGCTGTGCATTATACTACATGGATGACTATGGGCTGTGCAATATACTACATGGATGGCTATGGACTGTGCATTATACTACATGGATGACTATGGGCTGTGCAATATACTACATGGATGGCTATGGACTGTGCATTATACTACATGGATGACTATGGGGAGTGCATTATACTACATGGATGACTATGGGCTGTGCATTGTACTACATGGAGGACTATGGGCTGTGCATTATACTACATGGATGACTATGGGCTGTGCAACATACTACATGGATGGCTATGGACTGTGCATTATACTACATGGATGACTATGGGGAGTGCATTATACTACATGGATGACTGTGGGCTGTGCATTATACTACATGGATGACTATGGGGAGTGCATTATACTACATGGATGACTATGGGCTGTGCATTATACTACATGGATGACTATGGGCTGTGCATTATACTACATGGAGGACTATGGGCTGTGCATGATACTACATGGATGACTATGGGCTGTGCATTATACTACATGGATGACTATGGGCTGTGCATTATGCTACATGGATGACTATGGGCTGTGCATTATGCTACATGGATGACTATGGGCTGTGCAATATACTACATGGATGGCTATGGACTGTGCATTATACTACATGGATGACTATGGGGAGTGCATTATACTACATGGAAGACTGTGGGCTGTGCATTATACTACATGGATGACTATGGGGAGTGCATTATACTACATGGATGACTATGGGCTGTGCATTATACTACATGGAGGACTATGGGCTGTGCATTATACTACATGGATGACTATGGGCTGTGCATTATACTACATGGATGACTATGGGCTGTGCATTATACTACATGGATGGCTATGGACTGTACATTATACTACATGGATGACTATGGGGAGTGCATTATACTACATGGATGACTATGGGTTGTGCATTATACTACATGGATGACTATGGGCTGTGCATTGTACTACATGGATGACTATGGGCTGTGCATTATACTACATGGATGACTATGGGCTGTGCATTATACTACATGGATGGCTATGGACTGTGCATTATACTACATGGATGACTATGGGGAGTGCATTATACTACATGGATGACTATGGGTTGTGCATTATACTACATGGATGACTGTGGGCTGTGCATTATACTACATGGATGACTATGGGCTGTGCATTATACTACATGGATGACTATGGGCTGTGCATTATACTACATGGATGACTATGGGCTGTGCATTATACTACATGGATGACTATGGGCTGTGCATTATACTACATGGATGACTATGGGCTGTGCATTATACTACATGGATGACTATGGGCTGTGCATTATACTACATGGATGACTATGGGCTGTGCGTTATACTACATGGATGACTATGGGCTGTGCATTATACTGTATGGATGACTATGGGCTGTGCATTATGCTACATGGATGACTATGGGCTGTGCATTATACTACATGGATGACTATGGGCTGTGCAATATACTACATGAATGACTATGGGCTGTGCATTATACTGTATGGATGACTATGGGCTGCGCATTATACTACATGGATGACTATGGGCTGTGCATTATACTACATGGATGACTATGGGCTGTGCATTATACTACATGGATGACTATGGGCTGTGCATTATACTACATGGATGACTGTGGGCTGTGCATTATACTACATGGATGACTATGGGCTGTGCATTATACTACATGGATGACTATGGGCTGTGCATTATGCTACATGGATGACTATGGGCTGTGCATTATACTACATGGATGACTGTGGGCTGTGCATTATACTACATGGATGACTATGGGCTGTGCATTATACTACATGGATGACTATGGGCTGCGCATTATACTACATGGATGACTATGGGCTGTGAATTATACTACATGGATGACTATGGGCTGTGCATTATACTACATGGATGACTATGGGCTGTGCATTATACTACATGGATGACTGTGGGCTGTGCATTATACTACATGGAGGACTATGGGCTGTGCATTATACTACATGGATGACTATGGGCTGTGCATTATACTATATGGATGACTATGGGCTGTGCAATATACTATATGGATGACTCTGGGCTGTGCATTATACTACATGGATGACTATGGGCTGTGCATTATACTACATCGATGACTATGGGCTGTGCATTATACTACATGGATGACTATTGGCTGTGCATTATACTATATGGATGACTATGAACTGTGCATTATACTACATGGATGACTATGGGCTGTGCATTATACTACATGGATGACTATGGGCTGTGCATTATACTACATGGATGACTATGGACTGTGCAATATACTACATGAATGACTATGGGCTGTGCATTATACTGTATGGATGACTATGGGCTGCGCATTATACTACATGGATGACTATGGGCTGTGCATTATACTACATGGATGACTATGGGCTGTGCATTATACTACATGGATGAGTATGGGCTGTGCATTATACTACATGGATGACTATGGGCTGTGCATTATACTACATGGATGAGTATGGGCTGTGCATTATACTACATGGATGACTGTGGGCTGTGCATTATACTACATGGATGACTATGGGCTGTGCATTATACTACATGGATGACTATGGGCTGTGCATTATACTACATGGATGAGTATGGGCTGTGCATTATACTACATGGATGACTATGGGCTGTGCATTATACTACATGGATGACTATGGGCTGCGCAATATACTACATGGATGACTATGGGGAGTGCATTATACTACATGGATGACTATGGGCTGTGCATTATACTACATGGATGACTGTGGGCTGTGCATTATACTACATGGATGGCTATGGACTGTGCATTATACTACATGGATGACTATGGGCTGCGCAATATACTACATGGATGACTATGGGCTGTGCATTATACTACATGGATGACTATGGGCTGTGCATTATACTACATGGATGACTATGGGCTGTGCATTATACTACATGGATGACTATGGGCTGTGCATTATACTACATGGATGACTATGGGCTGTGCATTATACTACATGGATGATTATGGGATGTGCATTATACTACATGGATGACTATGGCCTGTGAATTATACTACATGGATGACTATGGCCTGTGAATTATACTACATGGATGACTATGGGCTGTGCATTATACTACATGGATGACTATGGGCTGCGCAATATACTACATTGATGACTATGGGCTGTGCATTATACTACATGGACGACTATGGGCTGTGCATTATACTACAAGGATGATTATGGGCTGTGCATTAAACTACATGGATGACTATGGGCTGTGCATTATACTATATGGATGATTATGGACTGCGCAATATACTACATGGATGATTATGGGCTGTGCATTATACTACATGGATGACTATGGGCTGTGCATTATACTACATGGATGACTATGGGCTGTGCATTATACTACATGGATGACTATGGGCTGTGCATTATACTACATGGATTACTATGGGCTGTGCATTATACTACATGGATGACTATGGGCTGTGCATTATACTACATGGACGACTATGGGCTGTGCATTATACTACAAGGATGATTATGGGCTGTGCATTAAACTACATGGATGACTATGGGCTGTGCATTATACTACATGGATGACTATGGGCTGTGCATTATACTACATAGATGACTATGGTCTGTGCAATATACTACATGGATGACTATGGGCTGTGCATTATACTACATGGATGACTATGGGCTGTGCATTATACTACATGGATGACTATGGGCTGTGCATTATACTACATGGATTACTATGGGCTGTGCATTATACTACATGGATGACTATGGGCTGTGCATTATACTACATGGACGACTATGGGCTGTGCATTATACTACAAGGATGATTATGGGCTATGCATTAAACTACATGGATGACTATGGGCTGTGCATTATACTACATGGATGACTATGGGCTGTGCATTATACTACATAGATGACTATGGCCTGTGCAATATACTACATGGATGACTATGGGCTGTGCATTATACTACATGGATGACTATGGGCTGTGCATTATACTACATGGATGACTATGGGCTGTGCATTATACTACATTGATGACTATGGATTGTGCATTATACTAAGTGGATGACTATGGGCTGTGCATTATGCTACATGGATGACTATGGGCTGTGCATTATACTACATGGATGACTATGGGCTGTGCATTACACTACATGGATGACTATGGGCTGTGCATTATACTACATGGATGACTATGGGCTGTGCATTGTACTACATGGATGACTATGGGCTGTGCATTATACTACATCGATGACTATGGGCTGTGCATTGTACTACATGGATGACTATGGGCTGTGCATTATACTACATGGATGATTATGGACTGCGCAATATACTACATGGATGACTGTGGGCTGTGCATTATACTACATGGATGACTATGGGCTGTACATTATACTACATGGAGGACTATGGACTGTGCATTATACTACATGGATGACTATGGGCTGTACATTATACTACATGGATGACTATGGGCTGTACATTATACTACATGGATGACTCTGGGCTGTGCATTATACTACATGGATGACTATGGGCTGTACTTTATACTACATGGAGGACTATGGACTGTGCATTATACTACATGGATGACTATGGGCTGTGCAATATACTACATGGATGGCTATGGGCTGTGCATTATACTACATGGATGACTATGGGCTGCGCAATATACTACATGAATGACTGTGGGCTGTGCATTATACTACTTGAATGACTATGAGCAATGCATTGTACTACATCGATGACTATGGGCTGTGCATTATACTACATGTATGACTATGGGCTGTGCATTATACTACATGGATGACTATGGGCTGTGCATTATACTACATGGATGACTATGGGCTGTGCATTATACTACATGGATGACTATGAGCTATGCATTGTACTACATCGATGACTATGGGCTGTGCATTATACTACATGTATGACTATGGGCTGTGCATTATACTACATGGATGACTATGGACTGTGCATTATACTACATGGATGACTATGGGCTGTGCATTATACTACATGGATGACTATAAGCTATGCATTGTACTACATCGATGACTATGGGCTGTGCATTATACTACATGTATGACTATGGGCTGTGCATTATACTACATGGATGACTATGGGCTGTGCATTATACTACATGGATGACTATGGACTGTGCATTATACTACATGGATGACTATGGGCTGTGCATTATACTACATGGATGACTATGAGCTATGCATTGTACTACATCGATGACTATGGGCTGTGCATTATACTACATGTATGACTATGGGCTGTGCATTATACTACATGTATGACTATGGACTGTGCATTATACTACATGTATGACTATGGGCTGTGCATTATACTACATGTATGACTATGGGCTGTGCATTATACTACATGGATGACTATGGGCTGTGCATTATACTACATGGATGACTATGGACTGTGCATTATACTACATGGATGACTATGGGCTATGCATTATACTACATGGATGACTATGGACTGTGCATTATACTACATGGATGACTATGGGCTATGCATTATACTACATGGATGACTGTGGGCTGTGCATTATACTACATGTATGACTATGAGCTGTGCATTATACTACATGGATGACTGTGGGCTGTGCATTATACTGTATGGATGACTATGGGCTGTGCATTATACTACATGGATGACTATGGGCTGTGCATTATACTACATGGATGACTATGGGCTGTGCATTATACTACATGGATGACTGTGGGCTGTGCATTATACTGTATGGATGACTATGGGCTGTGCATTATACTACATGTATGACTATGGGCTGTGCATTATACTACATGGATGACTATGGGCTGTGCATTATACTACATGGATAACTATGGGCTGTGCATTATACTACATGGATGACTATGGGCTGTGCATTATACTGCATGAATGACTATGGGCTGTGCATTATACTACATGTATGACTATGGGCTGTGCATTATACTACATGGATGACTATGGGCTGTGCATTTTACTACATGGATGACTATGGGCTGTGCATGATACTACATGGATGACTATGGGCTGTGCATTATACTACATGGATGACTATGGGCTGTGCATTATACTACATGGATGACTATGGGCTGTGCATTATACTGCATGAATGACTATGGGCTGTGCATTATACTACATGTATGACTATGGGCTGTGCATGATACTACATGGATGACTATGGGCTGTGCATTATACTACATGGATGACTATGGGCTGTGCATTATGCTACATGGATGACTATGGGCTGTGCATTATACTACATGGATGACTATGGGCTGTGCATTATACTACATGGATGACTATGGGCTGTGCATTATACTACATGGATGACTATGGGCTGTGCATTATACTGTATGGATGACTATGGGCTGTGCATTATGCTACATGGATGACTATGGGCTGTGCATTATACTACATGGATGACTATGGACTGTGCAATATACTACATGAATGACTATGGGCTGTGCATTATACTGTATGGATGACTATGGGCTGCGCATTATACTACATGGATGACTATGGGCTGTGCATTATACTACATGGATGACTGTGGGCTGTGCATTATACTACATGTATGACTATGGGCTGTGCATTATACTACATGGATGACTATGGGCTGTGCATTATGCTACATGGATGACTATGGGCTGTGCATTATACTACATGGATGACTATTGGCTGTGCATTATACTACATGTATGACTATGGGCTGTGCATTATACTACATCGATGACTATGGGCTGTGCATTGTACTACATGGATGACTATGGGCTGTGCATTATACTACATGGATGATTATGGACTGCGCAATATACTACATGGATGACTATGGGCTGTGCATTATACAACATGGATGACTATGGGCTGTGCATTATACTACATGGATGACTATGGGCTGTGCAATATACTACATGGATGGCTATGGACTGTGCATTATACTACATGGATGACTATGGGCTGTGCAATATACTACATGGATGGCTATGGACTGTGCATTATACTACATGGATGACTATGGGGAGTGCATTATACTACATGGATGACTATGGGTTGTGCATTGTACTACATGGAGGACTATGGGCTGTGCATTATACTACATGGATGACTATGGGCTGTGCAATATACTACATGGATGGCTATGGACTGTGCATTATACTACATGGATGACTATGGGGAGTGCATTATACTACATGGATGACTGTGGGCTGTGCATTATACTACATGGATGACTATGGGGAGTGCATTATACTACATGGATGACTATGGGCTGTGCATTATACTACATGGATGACTATGGGCTGTGCATTATACTACATGGAGGACTATGGGGAGTGCATTATACTACATGGATGACTGTGGGCTGTGCATTATACTACATGGATGACTATGGGGAGTGCATTATACTACATGGATGAATATGGGCTGTGCATTATACTACATGGATGACTATGGGCTGTGCAATATACTACATGGATGGCTATGGACTGTGCATTATACTACATGGATGACTATGGGGAGTGCATTATACTACATGGAAGACTGTGGGCTGTGCATTATACTACATGGATGACTATGGGGAGTGCATTATACTACATGGATGACTATGGGCTGTGCATTATACTACATGTATGACTATGGGCTGTGCATTATACTACATGGATGACTATGGGCTGTGCATTATACTACATGGATGACTATGGGCTGTGCATTATACTACATGGATGGCTATGGACTGTGCATTATACTACATGGATGACTATGGGGAGTGCATTATACTACATGGATGACTATGGGTTGTGCATTATACTACATGGATGACTATGGGCTGTGCATTGTACTACATCGATGACTATGGGCTGTGCATTATACTACATGGAGGACTATGGGCTGTGCATTATACTACATGGATGACTATGGGCTGTGCATTATACTACATGGATGACTATGGGCTGTGCATTATACTACATGGATGACTATGGGCTGTGCATTGTACTACATCGATGACTATGGGCTGTGCATTATACTACATGGATGACTATGGGCTGTGCATTATACAACATGGATGACTGTGCGCTGTGCATTATACTACATGGATGACTATGGGCTGTGCGTTATACTACATGGATGACTGTGGGCTGTGCATTATACTACATGGAGGACTATGGGCTGTGCAATATACCACATGGATGACTATGGGCTGTGCATTATACAACATGGATGACTATGGGCTGTGCATTATACTACATGGATGACTATGGGCTGTGCATTATACTACATGGATGACTATGGGCTGTGCATTATACACATTGGATGACTATGGGCTGTGCATTATACTATATGGATGACTATGGGCTGTGCATTATACTACATGGATGACTGTGGGCTGTGCATTATACTACATGGATGACTATGGGCTGTGCATTATACCACATGGATGACTATGGGCTGTGCATTATACAACATGGATGACTGTGGGCTGTGCATTATACTACATGGATGACTATGGTCTGTGCATTATACTATATGGATGACTATGGGCTGTGCATTATACTACATGGATGACTATGGGCTGTGCATTATACTACATGGATGACTATGGGCTGTGCATTATACTACATGGATGACTATGGGCTGTGCATTATACTACATGGAGGACTATGGGCTGTGCATTATACTACATGGAGGACTATGGGCTGTGCATTATACTACATGGAGGACTATGGGCTGTGCATTATACAACGTGGATGACTGTGGGCTGTGCATTATACTACATGGATGACTATGGGCTGTGCATTATACTACATGGATGACTATGAGCTGTGCAATATACTACATGGATGACTATGGGCTGTGCATTATACTACATGGAGGACTATGGGCTGTGCATTATACTACATGGAGGACTATGGGCTGTGCATTATACTACATGGAGGACTATGGGCTGTGCATTATACTACATGGAGGACTATGGGCTGTGCATTATACTACATGGAGGACTATGGGCTGTGCATTATACTACATGGAGGACTATGGGCTGTGCATTATACTACATGGAGGACTATGGGCTGTGCATTATACTACATGGAGGACTATGGGCTGTGCATTATACTAGATGGATGACTATGGGCTGTGCATTATACTACATGGATGACTATGGGCTGTGCATTATACTACATGGAGGACTATGGGCTGTGCATTATACTACATGGAGGACTATGGGCTGTGCATTATACTACATGGATGACTGTGGGCTGTGCATTATACTGCATGGATGACTATGGGCTGTGCATTATACTACATGGATGACTATGGGATGTACATTATACTACATGGATGACTGTGGGCTGTGCATTATACTGCATGGATGACTGTGGGCTGTGCATTATACTGCATGGATGACTATGGGCTGTGCATTATACTGCATGGATGACTATGGGCTGTACATTATGCTACATGGATGACTATGGGCTGTGCATTATACTACAAGGAGGACTATGGGCTGTGCATGATACTACATGGAGGACTATGGGCTGTGCATTATACTACATGGATGACTATGGGCTGTGCATTATACTACATGGATGACTATGGGCTGTGCATTATACTACATGGAGGACTATGGGCTGTGCATTATACTACATGGATGACTATGGGCTGTGCATTATACTACATGGAGGACTATGGGCTGTGCATTATACTACATGGATGACTATGGGCTGTGCATTATACTACATGGAGGACTATGGGCTGTGCATTATACTACATGGATGACTATGGGCTGTGCATTATACTACATGGAGGACTATAGGCTGTGCATTATACTACATGGATGACTATGGGCTGTGCATTATACTACATGGAGGACTATGGACTGTGCATTATACTACATGGATGATTATGGACTGCGCAATATACTACATGGATGACTATGGGCTGTGCATTATAATACATGGATGACTATGAGCTGTGCATTATACTACATGGATGACTATGGGCTGGGCATTATAATACATGGATGACTATGGGCTGTGCATTATACTACATGGAGGACTATGGGCTGTGCAATATACCACATGGATGACTATGGGCTGTGCATTATACTACATGGATGACTATGGGCTGTGCATTATACTACATGGATGACTGTGGGCTGTGCATTATACTGCATGGATGACTATGGGCTGTGCATTATGCTACATGGATGACTATGGGCTGTGCATTATGCTACATGGATGACTATGGGCTGTGCATTATACTACATGGATGACTATGAGCTGTGCATTATACTACATGGATGACTATGGGCTGTGCATTATGCTACATGGATGACTATGGGCTGTGCATTATACTACATGGAGGACTATGGGCTGTGCATGATACTACATGGAGGACTATGGGCTGTGCATTATACTACATGGAGGACTATGGGCTGTGCATTATACTACATGGAGGACTATGGGCTGTGCATTATACTACATGGAGGACTATGGGCTGTGCATTATACTACATGGAGGACTATGGGCTGTGCATTACACTACATGGATGACTATGGGCTGTGCATTATACTACATGGATGATTATGGACTGCGCAATATACTACATGGATGACTATGGGCTGTGCATTATAATACATGGATGACTATGAGCTGTGCATTATACTACATGGATGACTATGGGCTGTGCATTATAATACATGGATGACTATGGGCTGTGCATTATACTACATGGAGGACTATGGGCTGTGCAATATACCACATGGATGACTATGGGCTTTGCATTATACTACATGGATGACTATGGGCTGTGCATTATACTACATGGATGACTATGGGCTGTGCAATATACCACATGGATGACTATGGGCTGTGCATTATACTACATGGATGACTGTGGGCTGTGCATTATACTGCATGGATGACTATGGGCTGTGCATTATGCTACATGGATGACTATGGGCTGTGCATTATACTACATGGATGACTATGAGCTGTGCATTATACTACATGGAGGACTATGGGCTGTGCAATATACCACATGGATGACTATGGGCTTTGCATTATACTACATGGATGACTATGGGCTGTGCATTATACTACATGGATGACTATGGGCTGTGCAATATACCACATGGATGACTGTGGGCTGTGCATTATACTACATGGATGACTGTGGGCTGTGCATTATACTGCATGGATGACTATGGGCTGTGCATTATGCTACATGGATGACTATGGGCTGTGCATTATACTACATGGAGGACTATGGGCTGGGCATTATAATACATGGATGACTATGGGCTGTGCATTATACTACATGGAGGACTATGGGCTGTGCATTATACTACATGGATGATTATGGACTGCGCAATATACTACATGGATGACTATGGGCTGTGCATTATAATACATGGATGACTATGAGCTGTGCATTATACTACATGGATGACTATGGGCTGGGCATTATAATACATGGATGATTATGGACTGCGCAATATACTACATGGATGACTATGGGCTGTGCATTATAATACATGGATGACTTTGAGCTGTGCATTATACTACATGGATGACTATGGGCTGGGCATTATAATACATGGATGACTATGGGCTGTGCATTATACTACATGGAGGACTATGGGCTGTGCAATATACCACATGGATGACTATGGGCTGTGCATTATACCACATGGATGACTATGGGCTGTGCATTATACTACATGGATGACTATGGGCTGTGCAATATACTACATGGATGACTATGGGCTGTGCATTATACTACATGGATGACTGTGGGCTGTGCATTATACTACATGGATGACTATGGACTGTGCATTATACTACATGGATGACTGTGGGCTGTGCATTATACTACATGGATGACTATGGGCTGTGCATTATACTACATGGATGACTATGGGCTGTGCATTATACTACATGGAGGACTATGGGCTGTGCATTATACTACATGGATGACTATGGGCTGTGCATTATGCTACATGGATGACTATGGGCTGTGCATTATACTACATGGAGGACTATGGGCTGTGCATGATACTACATGGAGGACTATGGGCTGTGCATTATACTACATGGATGACTATGGGCTGTGCATTATACTACATGGAGGAGTATGGGCTGTGCATTATACTACATGGATGACTATGGGCTGTGCAATTTACTACATGGAGGACTATGGGCTGTGCATGATACTATATGGAGGACTATGGGCTGTGCATTATACTACATGGATGACTATGGGCTGTGCATTATACTACATGGAGGACTATGGGCTGTGCATTATACTACATGGATGACTATGGGCTGTGCAATATACTACATGGAGGACTATGGGCTGTGCATTATACTACATGGATGACTATGGGCTGTGCATTATACTACATGGAGGACTATGGGCTGTGCATTATACTACATGGAGGACTATGGGCTGTGCATTATACTACATGGATGACTATGGGCTGTGCATTATACTATATGGATGATTATGGGCTGTGCATTATACTACATGGATGATTATGGACTGCGCAATATACTACATGGATGACTATGGTCTGTGCATTATAATACATGGATGATTATGGACTGCGCAATATACTACATGGATGACTATGGCCTGTGCATTATAATACATGGATGACTATGAGCTGTGCATTATACTACATGGATGACTATGGGCTGTGCATTATAATACATGGATGACTATGGGCTGTGCATTATAATACATGGATGACTATGGGCTGTGCATTATACTACATGGAGGACTATGGGCTGTGCATTATACTACATGTATGACTATGGGCTGTGCATTATACTACATGGATGACTATGGGCTGTGCATTATACTACATGGATGACTATGGGCTGTGCATTATACTGTATGAATGACTATGGGCTGTGCATTATACTACATGGAGGACTATGGGCTGTGCATTATACTATATGGATGACTATGGGCTGTGCATTATACTACATGGATGACTATGGGCTGTGCATTATACTACATGGAGGACTATGGGCTGTGCATTATACTATATGGATGACTATGGGCTGTGCATTATACTACATGTATGACTATGGGCTGTGTATTATACTACATGGATGACTATGGGCTGTGCATTATACTACATGGAGGACTATGGGCTGTGCATTATACTACATGGATGACTATGGGCTGTGCATTATACTACATGGAGGACTATGGGCTGTGCATTATACTACATGGATTACTATGGGCTGTGCATTATACTTCATGGATGACTATAGGGCGAGCATTATACTACATGGATGACTATGGGCTGTGCATTATACTACATGTATGACTATGGGCTGTGCATTATACTACATGCATGACTATGGGCTGTGCATTATACTACATGGATGACTATGGGCTGCGCAATATACTACATTGATGACTATGGGCTGTGCATTATACTATATGGATGACAATGGGCTGTGAATTATACTACATGGATGACTATGGGCTGTGCATTATTCTACATGGATGGCTATGGACTGTGCATTATACTACATGGATGACTATGGGCTGTGCATTATACTACATGGATGACTGTGGGCTGTGCATTATACTACATGGATGACTATGGGCTGTGCATTATACTACATGGATGACTATGGGCTGTGCATTATACTACATGGATGACTATGGGCTGTGCATTATACTACATGGATGTCTATGGGCTGTGCATTATACTACATGGATGACTATGGGCTGTGCATTATACTACATGGATGGCTATGGACTGTGCATTATACTACATGGATGACTGGGCTGTGCATTATACAACATGGATGACTATGGGCTGTGCATTATACTACATGGATGACTGTGGGCTGTGCATTATACTACATGGATGACTGTGGGCTGTGCATTATACTACATGGATGACTATGGGCTGTGCATTATACTACATGGATGACTATGGGCTGTGCATTATACTACATGGATGACTATGGGCTGTGCATTATACTACATGTATGGACTATGGGCTGTGCATTATACTACATGGATGACTATGGCCTGTGAATTATACTACATGGATGACTATGGGCTGTGCATTATTCTACATGGATGGCTATGGACTGTGCATTATACTACATGGATGACTATGGGCTGTGCATTATACTACATGGATGACTGTGGGCTGTGTATTATACTACATGGAGGACGATGGGCTGTGCAATATACCACATGGATGACTATGGGCTGTGCATTATACAACATGGATTACTGTGGGCTGGGCATTATACTACATGGATGACTATGGGCTGTGCATTATACTACATGGATGACTATGGGCTGTGCATTATACAACATGGATGACTATGGGCTGTGCATTATACTACATGGATGACTATGGGCTGTGCATTATAATACATGGATGACTGTGGGCTGTGCATTATACTACATGGATTACTGTGGGCTGGGCATTATACTACATGGATGACTATGGGCGGTGCATTATACTACATGGATGACTATGGGCTGTGCATTATACAACATGGATGACTATGGGCTGTGCATTATACAACATGGATGACTATGGGCTGTGCATTATACTACATGGATGACTATGGGCTGTGCATTATACAACATGGATGACTATGGGCTGTGCATTATACTACATGGATGACTATGGGCTGTGCATTATAATACATGGATGACTGTGGGCTGTGCATTATACTACATGGATGACTATGGGCTGTGCATTATACTACATGGATGACTATGGGCTGTGCATTATACTACATGGATGACTATGGGCTGTGCATTATACTACATGGATGACTATGGGCTGTACATTATACTACATGGATGACTATGGGCTGTGCATTATACTACATGGATGACTATGGGCTGTGCATTATACTACATGGATGACTATGGGCTGTGCATTATACTACATGGATGACTATGGGCTGTGCATTATACTACATGGATGGCTATGGACTGTGCATTATACTACATGGATGACTATGGGCTGTGCATTATACTACATGGATGACTATGGGCTGTGCATTATACTACATGGATGACTGGGCTGGGCATTATACTACATGGATGACTATGGGCTGTGCATTATACTACATGCATGACTATGGGCTGTGCATTATACTACATGTATGACTATAGGCTGTGCATTATACTACATGGATGATTATGGGCTGTGCATTATACTACATGGATGACTGTGGGCTGTGCATTATACTACATGGATGACTATGGGCTGTGCATTATACTACATGGATGACTATGGGCTGTGCATTATACTACATGTATGGACTATGGGCTGTGCATTATACTACATGGATGACTATGGGCTGTGCATTATACTACATGGATGACTATGGGCTGTGCATTATAATACATGGATGACTATGGGCTGTGCATTATACCACATGTATGACTATGGGCTGTGCATTATACTACATGGATGACTATTGGCTGTGCATTATACTACATGTATGACTATGGGCTGTGCATTATACTACATGGATGATTATGGGCTGTGCATTATAATACATGGATGACGATGGGCTGTGCATTATACTACATGGATGACTATGGGCTGTGCATTATACTACATGGATGACTATGGGCTGTGCATTATACTACATGGATGACTATGGACTCTGCATTATACTACATGGATGACTATGGGCTGTGCATTATACTACATGGATGACTATGGACTGTGCATTATACTACATGGATGACTGGGCTGTGCATTATACTACATGGATGACTATGGGCTGTGCATTATACTACATGGATGACTGTGGACTGTGCATAATACTACAAGGACGTCTGCTGGCTGTGCATTATACTACATGGATGACTGGGCTGTGCATTATACTACATAGGTGACTATGGGCTGTGCGTTAAACTACATGGATGACTATGGGCTGTGCATTATACTACATGGATGACTATGGGCTGTGCATTATACTACATGGATGACTATGGGCTGTGCATTATACTACATGGATGACTATGGGCTGTGCATTATACTACATGGATGACTATGGGCTGTGCATTATACTACATGGATGACTATGGGCTGTGCATTATACTACATGGATGACTGTGGGCTGTGCATTATACTACATGGATGACTATGGGCTGTGCATTATACTACATGGATGACTGGGCTGTGCATTATACTACATGGATGACTATGGGCTGTGCATTATACTACATGGATGACTATGGGCTGTGCATTATACTACATGGATGACTATGGGGAGAGCATTATACTATATGGAGGACTATGGGCTGTGCATTATACTACATGGATGACTGTGGGCTGTGCATTATACTGTATGGATGACTATGGACTGTGCATTATACTACATGGATGACTATGGGCTGTGCATTATACTACATGGATGACTATGGGCTGTGTATTATACTACTTGGATGACTGTGGGCTGTGCATTATACTACATGGATGACTATGAGCTGTGTATTATACTACATGGATGACTATGTTCTGTGTATTATACTACATGGATGACTATGGGCTGTGCATTATACTACATGGATGACTATGGGCTGTGCATTATACTACATGGATGACTATGGGCTGTGCATTATACTACATGGATGACTATGGGCTGTGCATTATACTACATGGATGACTATGGGCTGTGCATTATACTACATGGATGACTATGGACTGTGCATTATACTACATGGATGACTATGGGCTGTGCATTATACTACATGGATGACTATCGGCTGTGCATTATACTACATGGATGACTATCGGCTGTGCATTATACTACATGGATGACTATGGGCTGTGCATTATACTACATGGATGACTATGGGCTGTGCATTATACTACATGGATGACTATGGGCTGTGCATTAAACTACATGGATAACTATGGGCTGTGCATTATACTACATGGATGACTATGGGCTGTGCATTATACTACATGGATGACTATGGGCTGTGCATTATACTACATGGATGACTATGGGCTGTGCATTATACTACATGGATGACTATGGGCTGTGCATTATACTACATGGATGACTATGGGCTGTGCATTATACTACATGGATGACTATGGGCTGTGCATTATACCATATGGATGACTATGGGCTGTGCAATATACTACATGGATGACTATGGGCTGTGCATTATACTACATGGATGATTATGGGCTGTGCATTATACTATATGGATGACTATGGGCTGTGCAATATACTACATGGATGACTATGGGCTGTGCATTATACTACATGGATGACTATGGGCTGTGCATTATACTACATGGATGACTATGGCCTGTGCATTATACTACATGGATGACTGTGGGCTGTGCATTATACTACATCGATGACTATGGGCTGTGCATTATACTACATGGATGACTATGGGCTGTGCATTATACTACATGGATGACTATGGCCTGTGCATTATACTACATGGATGACTATGGCCTGTGCATTATACTACATGGATGACTATGGACTGTGCATTATACTACATGGATGACTGTGGGCTGTGCATTATACTACATCGATGACTATGGGCTGTGCATTACACTACATGGATGACTGTGGGCTGTGCATTATACTACATGGATGACTATGGGCTGTGCATTATACTGCATGGATGACTATGGGCTGAGCATTATACTACATGGATGACCATGGGCTGAGCATTATACTACATGGATGACTATGGGCTGTGCATTATACTACATGCATGACCATGGGCTGAGCATTATACTACATGTATGACTGTGGGCTGTACATTATACTACATGGATGACTATGGGCTGTGCATTATACTACATGGATGACTATGGGCTGTGCATTATACTACATGGATGACTATGGGCTGTGCATTATACTACATGGATGACTATGGGCTATGCATTATACTACATGGATGACTATGGGCTGTGCATTATACTGCATGGATGACTATGGGCTGTGCAATATACTACATGCATGACCATGGGCTGAGCATTATACTACATGGATGACCGTGGGCTGTGCATTATACTACATGGATGACTATGGGCTGTGCATTATACTACATGGATGACTGTGGGCTGTGCATTATACTACATGGAGGACTGTGGGCTGTGCATTATACTACATGGATGACTATGGACTGTGCATTATACTACATGGAGGACTATGGGCTGTGCATTATACTACATGGATGACTATGGGCTGTGCATTATACTACATGGATGACCATGGGCTGAGCGTTATACTACATGGATGACTGTGGGCTGTGCATTATACTACATGGATGACTATGGGCTGTGCATTATGCTACATGCATGACCATGGGCTGAGCATTATACTACATGGATGACTGTGGGCTGTGCATTATACTACATGCATGACCATGGGCTGTGCATTATACTACATGGATGACTATGGGTTGTGCATTATACTAAATGGATGACTGTGGGCTGTGCATTATACTACATGGATGACTATGGTCTGTGCATTATGCTACATGCATGACCATGGGCTGAGCATTATACTACATGCATGACCATGGGCTGTGCATTATACTACATGGATGACTATGGGTTGTGCATTATACTACATGGATGACTGTGGGCTGTGCATTATACTACATGGATGACTGTGGGCTGTGCATTATACTACATGGATGACTATGGGCTGTGCATTATACAACATGGATGACTGTGGGCTGTGCATTATACTACATGGATGACAATGGGCTGTGCATTATACTACATGGAGGACTGTGGGCTGTGCATTATACTACATGGATGGCTATGGACTGTGCATTATACTACATGGATGACTATGGGCTGTGCATTATACTATATGGATGACTATGGGCTGTGCATTATACTATATGGATGACTATGGGCTGTGCAATATACTACATGGATGACTATGGACTGTGCATTATACTACATGGAGGACTATGGGCTGTGCATTATACTACATGGAGGACTATGGGCTGTGCATTATACTATATGGAGGACTATGGGCTGTGCAATATACTACATGGATGACTATGGACTGTCCATTATACTACATGGATGACTATGGGCTGTGCATTATACTACATGGATGACTATGGGCTGTGCATTATACTATATGGATGACTATGGGCTGTGCAATATACTACATGGATGACTATGGGCTGTGCATTATACTACATGGATGACTATGGGCTGTGCATTATACTATATGGATGACTATGGACTGTGCATTATACTACATTGATGACTATGGGCTGTGCATTATACTACATGGATGACTATGGGCTGTGCATTATACTACATGGATGACTATGGGCTGTGCATTATACTACATGGATGGCTATGGACTGTGCATTATACTACATGGATGACTATGGGCTGTGCATTATACTACATGGATGACTATGGGCTGTGCATTATACTACATGGATGGCTATGGACTGTGCATTATACTACATGGATGATTATGGGCTGTGCATTATAATATATGGATGACTATAGGCTGTGCATTATACTACATGGATGACTATGGGCTGTGCATTATACTACATGGATGGCTATGGACTGTGCATTATACTACATGGATGAATGGGCTGGGCATTATACTACATGTATGACTATGGGCTGTGCATTATACTACATGGATGATTATGGGCTGTGCATTATATTACATGGATGACTATGGGCTGTGCATTATACTACATGGATGACTATGGGCTGTGCATTATACTACATGGATGACTATGGGCTGTGCATTATACTACATGGATGACTATGGGCTGTGCATTATACTACATGGATGGCTATGGACTGTGCATTATACTACATGGATGACTGGGCTGGGCATTATACTACATGTATGACTATGGGCTGTGCATTATACTACATGGATGATTATGGGCTGTGCATTATAATACATGGATGACTATGGGCTGTGCATTATACTACATGGATGACTATGGGCTGTGCATTATACTACATGGATGACTATGGGCTGTGCATTATACTACATGGATGACTATGGGCTGTGCATTATACTACATGGATGACTGTGGGCTCGGCATTATATTACATGGATGACTATGGGCTGTGCATTATACTACATGGATGACTGGGCTGGTCATTATACTACATGTATGACTATGGGCTGTGCATTATACTACATGGATGATTATGGGCTGTGCATTATAATACATGGATGACTATGGGCTGTGCATTATACTACATGGATGACTATGGGCTGTGCATTATACTACATGGATGACTATGGACTGTGCATTATACTACATGGATGACTATGGGCTGTGCATTATACTACATGGATGACTATGGACTGTGCATTATACTACAAGGACGTCTGCTGGCTGTGCATTATACTACATGGATGACTGTGGGCTGTGCATTATACTACATGGATGACTATGGGCTGTGCATTATACTACATGGATGACTGTGGGCTGTGCATTATACTACATAGGTGACTATGGGCTGTGCATTATACTACATGGATGACTATGGGCTGTGCATTATACTACATGGATGACTATGGGCTGTGCATTATACTACATGGATGACTATGGGCTGTGCATTATACTACATGGATGACTATGGGCTGTGCATTATACTACATGGATGACTGTGGGCTGTGCATTATACTACATGGATGACTGTGGGCTGTGCATTATACTACATGGATGACTATGGGCTGTGCATTATACTACATGGATGACTGGGCTGTGCATTATACTACATGGATGACTATGGGGAGAGCATTATACTATATGGAGGACTATGGGCTGTGCATTATACTACATGGATGACTATGGGGAGAGCATTATACTATATGGAGGACTATGGGCTGTGTATTATACTACATGGATGACTGTGGGCTGTGCATTATACTACATGGATGACTATGGGCTGTGCATTATACTACATGGATGACTATGGACTGTGCATTATACTACATGGATGACTATGGGCTGTGCATTATACTACATGGATGACTATGGGCTGTGCATTATACTACATGGATGACTATGGGCTGTGCATTATACTACATGGATGACTATGGGGAGAGCATTATACTATATGGAGGACTATGGGCTGTGCATTATACTACATGGATGACTGTGGGCTGTGCATTATACTACATGGATGACTATGGACTGTGCATTATACTACATGGATGACTATGGGCTGTGCATTATACTACATGGATGACTATGGGCTGTGTATTATACTACATGGATGACTGTGGGCTGTGCA
The DNA here is from genome assembly GCF_046119375.1 of Phyllobates terribilis. Lineage (NCBI taxonomy): Eukaryota > Metazoa > Chordata > Amphibia > Anura > Dendrobatidae > Phyllobates > Phyllobates terribilis. The sequence goes on along the minus strand of NW_027362765.1, from coordinate 345,244,830 downwards.
TTATACTACATGGATGACTATGGGCTGTGTATTATACTACATGGATGACTATGGGCTGTGTATTATACTACATGGATGACTATGAGCTGTGCATTATACTACATGGATGACTATGGGCTGTGCATTATACTACATGGATGACTATGGGCTGTGCATTATACTATATGGATGACTATGGGCTGTGCATTATAGTACATGTATGACTATGGGCTGTGCATTATACTACATGGATGACTATGGGGAGAGCATTATACTATATGGAGGACTTTGGGCTGTGCATTATACTACATGGATGACTATGGGCTGTGCATTATACTACATGGATGACTGGGCTGTGCATTATACTACATGGATGACTGGGCTGTGCATTATACTACATGGATGACTGTGGACTGTGCATTATACTACATGGATGACTATGGGCTGTGCATTATACTACATGGATGACTGGGCTGTGCATTATACTGTATGGATGACTATGGACTGTGCATTATACTACATGGATGACTATGGGCTGTGCATTATACTACATGGATGACTATGGGCTGTGCATTATACTACATGGATGACTGTGGGCTGTGCATTATACTACATGGATGACTACGGGATGTGCATTATACTACATGGATGACTATGGGCTGTGCACTATACTACATGGATGACTACGGGATGTGCATCATACTACATGGATGACTATGGGCTGTGCAGTATACTACATGGACGACTATGGGCTGTGCATTATACTACATCGATGACTATGGGCTGTGCAATATACTACATGAATGACTATTGGCTGTGCATTATACTACATGGATGACTATGGGCTGTGCATTATACTACATGTATGACTATGGGCTGTGCATTATACTACATGGATGACTATGGGCTGTGCATTATACTACATGGATGACAATGGGCTGTGCATTATGCTACATGGATGACTATGAGCTGTGCATTATACTACATGGATGACTATGGGCTGTGCATTATACTACATGGATGACTATGGGCTGTGCATTATACTACATGGATGACTATGGGCTGTGCATTATACTACATGGATGACTAGGGGCTGTGCATTATACTGTATGGATGACTATGGGCTGTGCATTATACTGTATGGATGACTATGGACTGTGCATTATACTACATGGATGACTATCGGCTCTGCATTATACTACATGGATGACTATGGGGAGAGCATTATACTATATGGAGGACTATGGGCTGTGTATTATACTACATGGATGACTGTGGGCTGTGCATTATACTGTATGGATGACTATGGACTGTGCATTATACTACATGGATGACTATGGGCTGTGCATTATACTACATGGATGACTATGGGCTGTGCATTATACTACATGGATGACTGTGGGCTGTGCATTATACTACATGGATGACTACGGGATGTGCATCATACTACATGGATGACTATGGGCTGTGCATTATACTACATGGACGACTATGGGCTGTGCATTATACTACATGGATGACTATGGGCTGTGCATTATACTACATCGATGACTATGGGCTGTGCAATATACTACATGAATGACTATTGGCTGTGCATTATACTACATGGATGACTATGGGCTGTGCATTATACTACATGTATGACTATGGGCTGTGCATTATACTACATGGATGACTATGGGCTGTGCATTATACTACATGGATGACAATGGGCTGTGCATTATGCTACATGGATGACTATGAGCTGTGCATTATACTACATGGATGACTATGGGCTGTGCATTATACTACATGGATGACTAGGGGCTGTGCATTATACTACATGGATGACTATCGGCTGTGCATTATACTACATGGATGACTAGGGGCTGTGCATTATAATACATAGATGACTATGGGCTGTGCATTATACTACATGGATGACTATGGGCTGTGCATTATACTACATGGAGGACTATGGGCTGTGCATTATACTACATGGATGAATATGGGTTGTGCATTATACTACATGGATGACTATGGGCTGTGCATTATACTATATGGATGACTATGGGCTGTGCAATATACTACATGGATGACTAGGGGCTGTGCATTATACTACATGGATGACTATCGGCTGTGCATTATACTACATGGATGACTATGGGCTCTGCATTATACTACATGGATGACTATGGGCTGTGCATTATACTACATGGATGACTAGGGGCTGTGCATTATACTACATGGATGACTATCGGCTGTGCATTATACTACATGGATGACTAGGGGCTGTGCATTATACTACATAGATGACTATGGGCTGTGCATTATACTACATGGATGACCATGGGCTGTGCATTATACTACATGGATGACTATGGGCTGTGCATTATACTACATGGATGACTATGGGCTGTGCATTATACTACATGGATGACTATGGGCTGTGCATTATACTACATGGAGGACTATGGGCTGTGCATTATACTACATGGATGACTATGGGCTGTGCATTATACTACATGGATGACTATGGGCTGTGCATTATACTACATCGATGACTATGGGCTGTGCATTATACTACATGGATGACTATGGGCTGTGCATTATACTACATGGATGACTATGGCCTGTGCATTATACTACATGGATGACTATGGGCTGTGCATTATACTACATGGACGACTGTGGGCTGTGCATTATACTACATCGATGACTATGGGCTGTGCATTATACTACATGGATGACTGTGGGCTGTGCATTATACTACATGGATGACTGGGCTGTGCATTATACTACATGGATGACTGTGGGCTGTGCATTATACTACATGGATGACTGGGCTGTGCATTATACTACATGGATGACTATGGGCTGTGCATTATACTACATGGATGACTGGGCTGTGCATTATACTACATGGATGACTATGGGGAGAGCATTATACTATATGGAGGACTATGGGCTGTGCATTATACTACATGGATGACTATGGGGAGAGCATTATACTATATGGAGGACTATGGGCTGTGTATTATACTACATGGATGACTGTGGGCTGTGCATTATACTACATGGATGACTATGGGCTGTGCATTATACTACATGGATGACTATGGGCTGTGCATTATACTACATGGATGACTATGGGGAGACCATTATACTATATGGATGACTATGGGCTGTGCATTATACTACATGGATGACTGTGGGCTGTGCATTATACTGTATGGATGACTATGGACTGTGCATTATACTACATGGATGACTATGGGCTGTGCATTATACTACATGGATGACTATGGGCTGTGCATTATACTACATGGATGACTATGGGCTGTGCATTATACTACATGGATGACTATGGGGAGAGCATTATACTATATGGATGACTATGGGCTGTGTATTATACTATATGGATGACTGTGGGCTGTGCATTATACTACATGGATGACTATGGGCTGTGTATTATACTACATGGATGACTATGGACTGTGCAATATACTACATGAATGACTATGGGCTGTGCATTATACTACATGGATGACTATGGGCTGTGCATTATACTACATGGATGACTATGGGCTGTGCATTATACTACATGGATGACTATGGGGAGAGCATTATACTATATGGATGACTATGGGCTGTGCATTATACTACATGGATGACTGTGGGCTGTGCATTATACTGTATGGATGACTATGGACTGTGCATTATACTACATGGATGACTATGGGCTGTGCATTATACTACATGGATGACTATGGGCTGTGTATTATACTATACGGATGACTGTGGGCTGTGCATTATACTACATGGATGACTATGGGCTGTGTATTATACTACATGGATGACTATGGGCTGTGTATTATACTACATGGATGACTATGGGCTGTGCATTATACTACATGGATGACTATGGGCTGTGCATTATACTACATGGATGACTATGGGCTGTGCATTATACTACATGGATGACTATGGGCTGTGCATTATACTACATGGATGACTATGGGCTGTGCATTATACTACATGGATGACTGTGGGCTGTGCATTATACTACATGGATGACTATGGGCTGTGCATTATACTATATGGATGACTATGGGCTGTGCATTATAGTATATGTATGACTATGGGCTGTGCATTATACTACATGGATGACTATGGGCTGTGCATTATACTACATGGATGACTATGGGGAGAGCATTATACTATATGGAGGACTTTGGGCTGTGTATTATACTACAGGGATGACTGTGAGCTGTGCATTATACTGTATGGATGACTATGGACTGTGCATTATACTACATGGATGACTATGGGGAGAGAATTATACTATATGGAGGACTATGGGCTGTGTATTATACTACATGGATGACTATGGACTGTGCATTATACTACATGGATGACTATGGGCTGTGCATTATACTACATGGATGACTATGGGCTGTGCATTATACTACATGGATGACTATGGGCTGTGCATTATACTACATGGATGACTGTGGGCTGTGCATTATACTACATGGATGACTACGGGATGTGCATCATACTACATGGATGACTATGGGCTGTGCATTATACTACATGGATGACTATGGGCTGTGCATTATACTACATGGATGACTATGGGCTGTGCATTATACTACATGGATGACTATGGGCTGTGCATTATACTACATGGATGACTGTGGGCTGTGCATTATACTACATGGATGACTATGGGCTGTGCATTATACTACATGGATGACTATGGGCTGTGCATTATACTACATGGATGACTATGGGCTCTGCATTATACTACATGGATGACTATGGGGAGAGCATTATACTATATGGAGGACTATGGGCTGTGTATTATACTACATGGATGACTATGGACTGTGCATTATACTACATGGATGACTATGGGCTGTGCATTATACTACATGGATGACTATGGGCTGTGCATTATACTACATGGATGACTATGGGCTGTGCATTATACTACATGGATGACTGTGGGCTGTGCATTATACTACATGGATGACTATGGGCTGTGCATTATACTACATGGATGACTATGGGGAGAGCATTATACTATATGGAGGACTATGGGCTGTGTATTATACTACATGGATGACTATCGACTGTGCATTATACTACATGGATGACTATGGGCTCTGCATTATACTACATGGATGACTATGGGGAGAGCATTATACTATATGGAGGACTATGGGCTGTGTATTATACTACATGGATGACTATTTACTGTGCATTATACTACATGGATGACTATGGGCTGTGCATTATACTACATGGATGACTATGGGCTGTGCATTATACTACATGGATGACTACGGGATGTGCATCATACTACATGGATGACTATGGGCTGTGCATTATACTACATGGACGACTATGGGCTGTGCATTATACTACATCGATGACTATGGGCTGTGCATTATACTACATGGATGACTATGGGCTGTGCATTATACTACATGGATGACAATGGGCTGTGCATTATGCTACATGGATGACTATGAGCTGTGCATTATACTACATGGATGACTATGGGCTGTGCATTATACTACATGGATGACTATAGGCTGTGCATTATACTACATGGATGACTATGGGCTGTGCATTATACTACATGGATGACTAGGGGCTGTGCATTATACTACATGGATGACTATCGGCTGTGCATTATACTACATGGATGACTAGGGGCTGTGCATTATACTACATAGATGACTATGGGCTGTGCATTATACTACATGGATGACTATGGGCTGTGCATTATACTACATGGATGACTATGGGCTGTGCATTATACTACATGGATGACTAGGGGCTGTGCATTATACTACATGGATGACTATGGGCTGTGCATTATACTACATGGATGACTAGGGGCTGTGCATTATACTACATGGATGACTATCGGCTGTGCATTATACTACATGGATGACTAGGGGCTGTGCATTATACTACATAGATGACTATGGGCTGTGCATTATACTACATGGATGACCATGGGCTGTGCATTATACTACATGGATGACTATGGGCTGTGCATTATACTACATGGATGACTATGGGCTTTGCATTATACTACATGGATGACTATGGGCTGTGCATTATACTACATGGAGGACTATGGGCTGTGCATTATACTACATGGATGACTATGGGCTGTGCATTATACTACATGGATGACTATGGGCTGTGCATTATACTACATCGATGACTATGGGCTGTGCATTATACTACATGGATGACTATGGGCTGTGCATTATACTACATGGATGACTATGGCCTGTGCATTATACTACATGGATGACTATGGGCTGTGCATTATACTACATGGACGACTGTGGGCTGTGCATTATACTACATCGATGACTATGGGCTGTGCATTATACTACATGGATGACTGTGGGCTGTGCATTATACTACATGGATGACTGGGCTGTGCATTATACTACATGGATGACTGTGGGCTGTGCATTATACTACATGGATGACTGGGCTGTGCATTATACTACATGGATGACTATGGGCTGTGCATTATACTACATGGATGACTGGGCTGTGCATTATACTACATGGATGACTATGGGGAGAGCATTATACTATATGGAGGACTATGGGCTGTGCATTATACTACATGGATGACTATGGGGAGAGCATTATACTATATGGAGGACTATGGGCTGTGTATTATACTACATGGATGACTGTGGGCTGTGCATTATACTACATGGATGACTATGGGCTGTGCATTATACTACATGGATGACTATGGGCTGTGCATTATACTACATGGATGACTATGGGGAGACCATTATACTATATGGATGACTATGGGCTGTGCATTATACTACATGGATGACTGTGGGCTGTGCATTATACTGTATGGATGACTATGGACTGTGCATTATACTACATGGATGACTATGGGCTGTGCATTATACTACATGGATGACTATGGGCTGTGCATTATACTACATGGATGACTATGGGCTGTGCATTATACTACATGGATGACTATGGGGAGAGCATTATACTATATGGATGACTATGGGCTGTGTATTATACTATATGGATGACTGTGGGCTGTGCATTATACTACATGGATGACTATGGGCTGTGTATTATACTACATGGATGACTATGGACTGTGCAATATACTACATGAATGACTATGGGCTGTGCATTATACTACATGGATGACTATGGGCTGTGCATTATACTACATGGATGACTATGGGCTGTGCATTATACTACATGGATGACTATGGGGAGAGCATTATACTATATGGATGACTATGGGCTGTGCATTATACTACATGGATGACTGTGGGCTGTGCATTATACTGTATGGATGACTATGGACTGTGCATTATACTACATGGATGACTATGGGCTGTGCATTATACTACATGGATGACTATGGGCTGTGTATTATACTATACGGATGACTGTGGGCTGTGCATTATACTACATGGATGACTATGGGCTGTGTATTATACTACATGGATGACTATGGGCTGTGTATTATACTACATGGATGACTATGGGCTGTGCATTATACTACATGGATGACTATGGGCTGTGCATTATACTACATGGATGACTATGGGCTGTGCATTATACTACATGGATGACTATGGGCTGTGCATTATACTACATGGATGACTATGGGCTGTGCATTATACTACATGGATGACTGTGGGCTGTGCATTATACTACATGGATGACTATGGGCTGTGCATTATACTATATGGATGACTATGGGCTGTGCATTATAGTATATGTATGACTATGGGCTGTGCATTATACTACATGGATGACTATGGGCTGTGCATTATACTACATGGATGACTATGGGGAGAGCATTATACTATATGGAGGACTTTGGGCTGTGTATTATACTACAGGGATGACTGTGAGCTGTGCATTATACTGTATGGATGACTATGGACTGTGCATTATACTACATGGATGACTATGGGGAGAGAATTATACTATATGGAGGACTATGGGCTGTGTATTATACTACATGGATGACTATGGACTGTGCATTATACTACATGGATGACTATGGGCTGTGCATTATACTACATGGATGACTATGGGCTGTGCATTATACTACATGGATGACTATGGGCTGTGCATTATACTACATGGATGACTGTGGGCTGTGCATTATACTACATGGATGACTACGGGATGTGCATCATACTACATGGATGACTATGGGCTGTGCATTATACTACATGGATGACTATGGGCTGTGCATTATACTACATGGATGACTATGGGCTGTGCATTATACTACATGGATGACTATGGGCTGTGCATTATACTACATGGATGACTGTGGGCTGTGCATTATACTACATGGATGACTATGGGCTGTGCATTATACTACATGGATGACTATGGGCTGTGCATTATACTACATGGATGACTATGGGCTCTGCATTATACTACATGGATGACTATGGGGAGAGCATTATACTATATGGAGGACTATGGGCTGTGTATTATACTACATGGATGACTATGGACTGTGCATTATACTACATGGATGACTATGGGCTGTGCATTATACTACATGGATGACTATGGGCTGTGCATTATACTACATGGATGACTATGGGCTGTGCATTATACTACATGGATGACTGTGGGCTGTGCATTATACTACATGGATGACTATGGGCTGTGCATTATACTACATGGATGACTATGGGGAGAGCATTATACTATATGGAGGACTATGGGCTGTGTATTATACTACATGGATGACTATCGACTGTGCATTATACTACATGGATGACTATGGGCTCTGCATTATACTACATGGATGACTATGGGGAGAGCATTATACTATATGGAGGACTATGGGCTGTGTATTATACTACATGGATGACTATTTACTGTGCATTATACTACATGGATGACTATGGGCTGTGCATTATACTACATGGATGACTACGGGATGTGCATCATACTACATGGATGACTATGGGCTGTGCATTATACTACATGGACGACTATGGGCTGTGCATTATACTACATCGATGACTATGGGCTGTGCATTATACTACATGGATGACTATGGGCTGTGCATTATACTACATGGATGACAATGGGCTGTGCATTATGCTACATGGATGACTATGAGCTGTGCATTATACTACATGGATGACTATGGGCTGTGCATTATACTACATGGATGACTATAGGCTGTGCATTATACTACATGGATGACTATGGGCTGTGCATTATACTACATGGATGACTAGGGGCTGTGCATTATACTACATGGATGACTATCGGCTGTGCATTATACTACATGGATGACTAGGGGCTGTGCATTATACTACATAGATGACTATGGGCTGTGCATTATACTACATGGATGACTATCGGCTGTGCATTATACTACATGGATGACTAGGGGCTGTGCATTATACTACATAGATGACTATCGGCTGTGCATTATACTACATGGATGACTAGGGGCTGTGCATTATACTACATAGATGACTATGGGCTGTGCATTATACTACATGGATGACTATGGGCTGTGCATTATACTACATGGATGACTATGGGCTGTGCATTATACTACATGGATGACTATGGGCTGTGCATTATACTACATGGAGGACTATGGGCTGTGCAATATACTACATGGATGACTATGGGCTGTGCATTATACTACATGGATGATTATGGGCTGTGCATTATACTATATGGATGACTATGGGCTGTGCATTATACTACATGGATGACTATGGGCTGTGCATTATACTACATGGATGACTATGGGCTGTGCATTATACTACATGGATGACTATGGGCTGTGCAATATACTACATGGATGACTATGGGCTGTGCATTATACTACATGGATGACTATGGGCTGTGCATTATACTACATGGATGACTATGGGCTGTGCATTATACTACATGGATGACTATGGGCTGTGCATTATACTACATGGATGACTATGGGCTGTGCATTATTCTACATGGATGACTATGGGCTGTGCATTATACTACATGGATGACTATGGCCTGTGCATTATACTACATGGATGACTATGGGCTGTGCATTATACTACATGGACGACTGTGGGCTGTGCATTATACTACATCGATGACTATGGGCTGTGCATTATACTACATGGATGACTATGGGCTGTGCATTATACTACATGGATGACTATGGCCTGTGCATTATACTACATGGATGACTATGGACTGTGCATTATACTACATGGATGACTATGGACTGTGCATTATACTACATGGATGACTGTGGGCTGTGCGTTATACTACATCGATGACTATGGGCTGTGCATTATACTACATGGATGACTGTGGGCTGTGCATTATACTACATGGATGACTGTGGGCTGTGCATTATACTACATGGATGATTATGGGCTGTGCATTATACTGCATGGATGACTATGGGCTGAGCATTATACTACATGGATGACCATGGGCTGAGCATTATACTACATGGATGACCGTGGGCTGTGCATTATACTACATGGATGACCGTGGGCTGAGCATTATACTACATGGATGACTGTGGGCTGTGCATTATACTACATGGATGACTATGGACTGTGCATTATACTATATGCATGACCATGGACTGTGCATTATACTACATGCATGACCATGGGCTGTGCATTATACTACATGGATGACTATGGGTTGTGCATTATACTACATGGATGACTGTGGGCTGTGCATTATACTACATGGATGACTATGGGCTGTGCATTATACTACATGGATGACTGTGGGCTGTGCATTATACTACATGGATGACTATGGGCTGTGCATTATACTACATGGAGGACTGTGGGCTGTGCATTATACTACATGGATGGCTATGGACTGTGCATTATACTACATGGATGACTATGGGCTGTGCATTATACTATATGGATGACTATGGGCTGTGCATTATACTATATGGATGACTATGGGCTGTGCAATATACTACATGGATGACTATGGACTGTGCATTATACTACATGGATGACTATGGGCTGTGCATTATACTACATGGATGACTATGGGCTGTGCATTATACTATATGGATGACTATGGGCTGTGCAATATACTACATGGATGACTATGGGCTGTGCAATATACTACATGGATGACTATGGGCTGTGCATTATACTACATGGATGACTATGGGCTGTGCATTATACAACATGGATGACTATGGGCTGTGCATTATACTACATGGATGACTATGGGCTGTGCATTATACTACATGGATGACTATGGGCTGTGCATTATACTACATGGACGACTGTGGGCTGTGCATTATACTACATCGATGACTATGGGCTGTGCATTATACTACATGGATGATTATGGGCTGTGCATTATACTACATGGATGACTATGGCCTGTGCATTATACTACATGGATGACTATGGACTGTGCATTATACTACATGGATGACAGTGGGCTGTGCATTATACTACATCGATGACTATGGGCTGTGCATTATACTACATGGATGACTATGGGCTGTGCATTATACTACATGGATGATTGTGGGCTGTGCATTATACTACATGGAGGACAGTGGGCTGTGCATTATACTACATCGATGACTATGGACTGTGCATTATACTACATGGATGACTATGGACTGTGCATTATACTACATGGATGACAGTGGGCTGTGCATTATACTACATCGATGACTATGGGCTGTGCATTATACTACATGGATGACTATGGGCTGTGCATTATACTACATGGATGACTATGGGCTGTGCATTATACTACATGGATGACTATGGACTGTGCATTATACTACATGGATGACTATGGGCTGTGCATTATACTACATGGATGACTATGGACTGTGCATTATACTACATGGATGACAGTGGGCTGTGCATTATACTACATCGATGACTATGGGCTGTGCATTATACTACATGGATGACTATGGGCTGTGCATTATACTACATGGATGACTATGGGCTGTGCATTATACTACATGGATGACTATGGACTGTGCATTATACTACATGGATGACTATGGGCTGTGCATTATACTGCATGGATGACTATGGGCTGAGCATTATACTATATGGATGACCATGGGCTGAGCATTATACTACATGGATGACTATGGGCTGTGCATTATACTACATGCATGACCATGGGCTGAGCATTATACTACATGTATGACTGTGGGCTGTACATTATACTACATGGATGACTATGGGCTGTGCATTATACTACATGGATGACTATGGGCTGTGCATTATACTACATGGATGACTATGGGCTGTGCATTATACTGCATAGATGACTATGGGCTGTGCATTATACTACATGCATGACCATGGGCTGAGCATTATACTACATGGATGACTGTGGGCTGTGCATTATACTACATGGATGACTATGGGCTGTGCATTATACTGCATGGATGAGTGTGGGCTGTGCATTATACTACATGGAGGACTGTGGGCTGTGCATTATACTACATGGAGGACTATGGACTGTGCATTATACTACATGGAGGACTATGGGCTGTGCATTATACTACATGGATGACTATGGGCTGTGCATTATACTACATGCATGACCATGGGCTGAGCATTATACTACATGGATGACTGTGGGCTGTGCATTATACTAAATGGATGACCATGGGCTGAGCATTATACTACATGGATGACTGTGGTCTGTGCATTATACTACATGGATGACTATGGGCTGTGCATTATACTACGCATAGGACTATGGATTGTGCATTATACTATATGGATGACTATGGGCTGTGCATTATACTACATGGATGACTATGGGCTGTGCCTTAGACTGTATGGAGGACTATGGGTGTGCATTATACTACATGGATGACTATGGGTTGTGCATTATACTACATGGAAGACTATGGGCTGTGCATTATACTACATGGAAGACTATGGGCTGTGCATTATACTACATGGATGACTATGGCAGTGCATTATATTACATGGATGCCTATGGGCTGTGCATTATACTACATGGATGGCTATGAGCTGTGCATTATAATACATGGATGACTATGGGCTGTGCATTATACTATATGGATGACTATGGGCTGTGCATTATACTACATGGAAGACTATGGGCTGTGCATTATACTACATGGATGACTATGGCAGTGCATTATATTACATGGATGCCTATGGGCTGTGCATTATACTACATGGATGGCTATGAGCTGTGCATTATAATACATGGATGACTATGGGCTGTGCATTATACTACATGGATGACTATGGGCTGTGCATTATACTACATGGATGGCTATAATCTGTCCATTATACTATATGGATGACTGTGGGCTGTGCATTATACTACATGGATGACTATGAGCTGTGCATTATACTACATGGATGACTATGAGCTGTGCATTATACTACATGGATGACTATGGGCTGTGCATTATACTACATGGATGACTATGAGCTGTGCATTATACTACATGGATGACTATGGGCTGTGCATTATACTACATGGATGACTATGAGCTGTGCATTATGCTACATGGATGACTATGGGCTGTGCATTATACTACATGGATGACTATGGGCTGTGCATTATACTACATGGATGACTATGAGCTGTGCATTATACTACATGGATGACTATGGACTGTGCATTATACTACATGGAGGACTATGGGCTGTGCATTATACTACATGGATGACTATGGGCTGTGCATTATACTACATGGATGACTATGAGCTGTGCATTATACTACATGGATGACTATGAGCTGTGCATTATACTACATGGATGACTATGGGCTGTGCATTATACTACATGGATGACTATGAGCTGTGCATTATACTACATGGATGACTATGGAATGTGCATTATACTACATGGATGACTATGGACTGTGCATTATACTACATGGATGGCTATGAGCTGTGCGTTATACTACATGGAGGACTATGGGCTGTGCATTATACTACATGGATGACTATGGGCTGTGCATTATGCTACATGGATGACTATGGGCTGTGCATTATACTACATGGATGGCTATGAGCTGTGCGTTATACTACATGGAGGACTATGGGCTGTGCATTATACTACATGGATGACTGTGGGCTGTGCATTATGCTACATGGATGACTATGGGCTGTACGTTATACTATATGGATGACTATGAGCTGTGCATTATACTACATGGATGACTATGGGCTGTGCATTATACAACATGGATGACTATGGGCTGTGCATTATACTACATGGATGACTATGGGCTGTGCATTATACTACATGGAGGACTATGGGCTGTGCATTATGCTACATGGATGACTATGGGCTGTGCATTATACTACATGGATGACTATGGGCTGTGCATTATACTACATGGATGACTATGAGCTGTGCATTATGCTACATGGATGACTATGGGCTGTGCTTTATACTACATGGATGACTATGGGCTGTGCATTATACTGCATGGATGACTAGGGGCTGTGCATTATACTGCATGGATGACTATGGGCTGTGCATTATACTACATGGATGACTATGGGCTGTGCATTATACTGCATGGATGACTAGGGGCTGTGCATTATACTACATGGATGACTATGGGCTGTGCATTTTACTGTATGGAGGATTATGGGGTGTACATTATACTACATGGATGACCATGGGCTGTGCATTATACTGTATGGATGACTATTGGCTGTGCAATATACTACATGGATGACTATTGGCTGTATATTTTACTGTATGGAGGATTATGGGCTGTGCATTATACTACATGAATGACTATGGGCTGTGCATTATACTACATGGATGACTATGGGCTGTGCATTATACTACATGGATGACTGTGGGTTGTGCATTATACTACATGCATGACTATGGGCTGTGCATTATACTACATGGATGACTATGGGCTGTGCATAATGCTGCATGGATGACTATGGGTTGTGCATTATACTACATGGATGACTATGGGCTGTGCATAATGCTACATGGAGGACTATGGGCTGTGCATTATACTACATGGATGACTATGGGGAGTGCATTATACTACATGGATGACTATGGGCTGTGCATTATACTACATGGATGACTATGGGCTGTGCATTATACTACATGGATGACTATGAGCTGTGCATTATGCTACATGGATGACTATGGGCTGTGCATTATACTACATGGATGACTATGGGCTGTGCATTATACTGCATGGATGACTAGGGGCTGTGCATTATACTGCATGGATGACTATGGGCTGTGCATTATACTACATGGATGACTATGGGCTGTGCATTATACTGCATGGATGACTAGGGGCTGTGCATTATACTACATGGATGACCATGGGCTGTGCATTTTACTGTATGGAGGATTATGGGGTGTACATTATACTACATGGATGACTGTGGGTTGTGCATTATACTACATGCATGACTATGGGCTGTGCATTATACTACATGGATGACTATGGGCTGTGCATAATGCTACATGGATGACTATGGGTTGTGCATTATACTACATGGATGACTATGGGCTGTGCATAATGCTACATGGAGGACTATGGGCTGTGCATTATACTACATGGATGACTATGGGGAGTGCATTATACTATATGGAGGACTATGGGGAGTGCATTATACTATATGGAGGACTATGGGCTGTGCATTATACTACATGGATGACTATGGGGAGTGCATTATACTATATGGAGGACTATGGGGAGTGCATTATACTATATGGAGGACTATGGGCTGTGCATTATACTACATGGATGACTATGGGTTGTGCATTATACTATATGGATGACTGTGGGCTGTGCATTATACTATATGGATGACTATGGGCTGTGCATTATACTGTATGGATGACTATGGGCTGTGCATTATACTACATGGATGACTATGGGTTGTGCATTATACTACATGGAAGACTATTGGCTGTGCATTATACTACATGGATGACTATGGGCTGTGCATAATGCTACATGGATGACTATGGGCTGTGCATAATGCTACATGGATGACTATGGGCTGTGCATTATACTACATGGATGACAATGGGCTGTGCATTGCACTGTATGGAGGAGTATGAGGAGTGTATTATACTATATGGAGGAATATGGGGAGTGCATTATACTATATGGAGGACTATGGGGAGTGCATTATACTATATGGAGGACTAAGGGGAGTGCATTATACTACGCATATGACTATGGACTGTGCATTATACTACATGGATGACTATGGGCTGTGCATTATACTACATGGATGACTATGGGCTGTGCATTATACTACATGGATGACTATGGGCTGTGCATTATACTCTATGGATGACTATGGACTGTGCATTATGCTACATGGATGACTATGGGTTGTGCATTATACTACATGGAAGACTATTGGCTGTGCATTTTACTGTATGGATAACTGTGGGTTGTGAATTATACTGTATGTATGACTTTGGGCTGTGCATTATACTACTTGGATGACTATGGCTGTGCATCATACTATATGGAGGAATATGGGGAGTGCATTATACTACATGGATGACTATGGGCTGTGCATTATACTACATGGGTGACTATGGGCTGTGCATTATACTGTATGGATGACTATGGACTACACATTATACTGTATGGATGACTGTGGTCTGTGCATTATATTACATGGAGGACTATGGGGAGTGAATTATACTGTATGGAGGACTATGGGGTGTGCATTATACTAAATGGAGGACTATGGGGTGTGCATTATACTATTTGGATGACTATGGGCTGTGCAATATACTACATGGAGGACTATGGGGAGTGAATTATACTGTATGGAGGAATATGGGGAGTGAATTATACTGTATGGATGACTATGGGCTGTGCATTTTACTGTATGAATAACTGTGGGTTGTGAATTATACTGTATGTATGACTTTGGGCTGTGCATTATACTACATGGATGACTATGGGCTGTGCATTATACTACATGGATGACTATGGGCTGTGCATTATACTATATGGATGGCTATGGGCTGTGCATTATAATACATGGATGACTATGGGCTGTGCATTATACTATATGGATGACAATGGGCTGTGCATTATGCTACATGGATGACTATGGGCTGTGCATTATACTACATGGATGACTATGGGCTGTGCATTTTACTGTATGGATAACTGTGGGTTGTGAATTATACTGTATGTATGACTGTGGGCTGTGCATTATACTACATGGATGGCTATGGACTGTGCATTATACTACATGGATGACTATGGGCTGTGCAATATACTACATGGATGACTATGGGCTGTGCATTTTACTGTATGGATAACTGTGGGTTGTGAATTATACTGTATGTATAACTGTGGGCTGTGCATTATACTACATGGATGGCTATGGACTGTGCATTATACTACATGGATGACTATGGGCTGTGCATTATACTATATGGATGACAATGGGCTGTGCATTATGCTACATGGATGACTATGGGCTGTGCATCATACTACATGGATGACTATGGGCTGTGCAATATACTACATGGATGACTATGGGCTGTGCATTTTACTGTATGGATAACTGTGGGTTGTGAATTATACTGTATGTATGACTGTGGGCTGTGCATTATACTACATGGATGGCTATGGACTGTGCATTATACTACATGGATGACTATGAGCTGTGCATTATACTACATGGATGACTATGGGCTGTGCATTATACTACATGGATGATTATGGGCTGTGCATTATACTACATGGATGACTATGGGCTGTGCATTATACTACATGGATGACTATGGGCTGTGCATTATTCTACATGGATGACTATGGGCTGGGCATTATACTACATGGATGACTATGGGCTGTGCATTATACTACATGGATGGCTATGGGCTGTGCATTATAATACATGGATGACTGGGCTGTGCATTATACTACATGGATGGCTATGGGCTGTGCATTAAAATACATGGATGACTGGGCTGTGCATTATGCTACATGGATGGCTATGGGTTGTGCATTATACTACATGGATGACTGGGCTGTGCATTATGCTACATGGATGGCTATGGGTTGTGCATTATACTACATGGATGACTATGGGCTGTGCATTAAACTACATGGATGACTATGGGCTGTGCATTATACTACATTGATGACTGTGGGCTGGGCATTATACTACATGGATGACTATGGGCTGTGCATTATACTACATGGACGACTGTGGGCTGTGCATTATACTACATGGATGACTGTGGGCTGTGCATTATACTACATGGATGACTGTGGGCTGTGCATTATACTACATGGATGATTGTGGGCTGGGCATTATACTACATGGATGACTGTGGGCTGTGCATTATACTACATGGATGATTGTGGGCTGGGCATTATACTACATGGATGACTATGGGCTGTGCATTATACCACATGGATGAATGTGGGCTGGGCATTATACTACATGGATGACTGTGGGCTGTGCATTATACTACATGGATGACTATGAGCTGTGCATTATACTACATGGATGACTATGAGCTGTGCATTATACTACATGGGTGACTATGGGCTGTGCATTATACTGTATGGATGACTATGGGCTATACATTATACTACATGGATGACTGTGGGCTGTGCATTATACTACATGGAGGACTGTGGGCTGTGCATTATACTACATGGATGACTATGAGCTGTGCATTATACTACATGGGTGACTATGGGCTGTGCATTATACTGTATGGATGACTATGGGCTGTGCATTATACTGTATGGATGACTATGGGCTACACATTATACTACATGAATGACTGTGGGCTGTGCATTATACTGTATGGATGACTATGGGCTACACATTATACTACATGGATGACTATGGGCTGTGCATTATACTACATGGATGACTATGGGCTGTGCATTATACTGTATGGATGACTATGGGCTACACATTATACTACATGGATGACTATGGGCTGTGCATTATACTACATGGATGACTATGGGCTGTGCATTATACTGTATGGATGACTATGGGCTGTGCATTATACTGTATGGATGACTAAGGGCTGTGCATTATACTACATGGATGACTATGGGCTGTGCATTATACTACATGGATGACTATGGGCTGTGCATTATACTGTATGGATGACTATGGGCTGTGCATTATACTGTATGGATGACTAAGGGCTGTGCATTATACTACATGGATGACTATGGGCTGTGCATTATACTACATGGATGACTATGGGCTGTGCATTATACTGTATGGATGACTATGGGCTGTGCATTATACTGTATGGATGACTAAGGGCTGTGCATTATACTACATGGATGACTATGGGCTGTGCATTATACTGTATGGATGACTATGGGCTGTGCATTATACTGTATGGATGACTATGGGCTACACATTATACTACATGGATGACTGTGGGCTGTGCATTATACTACATGGATGACTATGGGCTGTGCATTATACTGTATGGATGACTATGGGCTGTGCATTATACTGTATGGATGACTAAGGGCTGTGCATTATACTACATGGATGACTATGGGCTGTGCATTATACTACATGGATGACTATGGGCTGTGCATTATACTACATGGATGACTATGGGCTGTGCATTATACTACATGGATGACTGTGGGCTGTGCATTATACTACATGGATGACTATGGGCTGTGCATTATACTACATGGATGACTATGGGCTGTGCATTATACTACATGGTTGACTGTGGGCTGTGCATTATACTACATGGATGACTATGGGCTGTGCATTATACTACATGTATGACTATGGGCTGTGCATTATACTACATGGATGACTATGGGCTGTGCATTATACTACATGGATGACTGTGGGCTGTGCATTATACTACATGGATGACTATGGACTGTGCATTATACTACATGGATGACTATGGGCTGCGCAATATACTACATGGATGACTATGGGCTGCGCAATATACTACATGGATGACTGTGGGCTGTGGATTATACTACATGGATGACTGTGGGCTGTGCATTATACTACATGGATGACTATGGACTGTGCATTATACTACATGGATGACTATGGGCTGTGCATTATACTACATGGATGACTATGGGCTGTGCATTATACTACATGGATGACTGTGGGCTGTGGATTATACTACATGGATGACTGTGGGCTGTGCATTATACTACATGGATGACTGTGGGCTGTGCATTATACTACATGGATGACTATGGGCTGTGCATTATACTACATGGATGACTGTGGGCTGTGCATTATACTACATGGATGACTATGGGATGTGCATTATACTACATGGATGACTATGGGCTGTGCATTATACTACATGGTTGACTGTGGGCTGTGCATTATACTACATGGATGACTATGGGCTGTGCATTATACTACATGGATGACTATGGGCTGTGCATTATACTGTATGGATGACTATGGGCTACACATTATACTACATGGATGACTGTGGGCTGTGCATTATACTGTATGGATGACTATGGGCTACACATTATACTACATGGATGACTATGGGCTGTGCATTATACTACATGGATGACTATGGGCTGTGCATTATACTACATGGATGACTATGGGCTGTGCATTATACTACATGGATGACTGTGGGCTGTGCATTATACTACATGGATGACTATGGGCTGTGCATTATACTGTATGGATGACTATGGGCTACACATTATACTACATGGATGACTGTGGGCTGTGCATTATACTGTATGGATGACTATGGGCTACACATTATACTACATGGATGACTATGGGCTGTGCATTATACTACATGGATGACTATGGGATGTGCATTATACTGTATGGATGACTATGGGCTGTGCATTATACTACATGGATGACGGTGGGCTGTGCATTATACTACATGGATGACTATGGGCTGTGCATTATACTACATGGATGACTATGGGCTGTGCATTATACTGTATGGATGACTATGGGCTGTGCATTATACTGTATGGATGACTAAGGGCTGTGCATTATACTACATGGATGAGTATGGGCTGTGCATTATACTACATGGATGACTATGGGCTGTGCATTATACTACATGGATGACTATGGGCTGTGCATTATACTACATGGATGACTATGGGCTGTGCATTATACTACATGGATGACTGTGGGCTGGGCATTATACTACATGGATGACTATGGGCTGCGCAATATACTACATGGATGACTATGGGCTGCGCAATATACTACATGGATGACTGTGGGCTGTGCATTATACTACATGGATGACTGTGGGCTGGGCATTATACTACATGGATGACTATGGGCTGCGCAATATACTACATGGATGACTATGGGCTGCGCAATATACTACATGGATGACTATGGGCTGTGCATTATACTACATGGATGACTGTGGGCTGGGCATTATACTACATGGATGACTATGGGCTGCGCAATATACTACATGGATGACTATGGGCTGTGCATTATACTACATGTATGACTATGGGCTGTGCATTATACTACATGGATGACTGTGGGCTGTGCATTATACTACATGGATGACTGTGGGCTGGGCATTATACTACATGGATGACTATGGGCTGCGCAATATACTACATGGATGACTATGGGCTGCGCAATATACTACATGGATGACTATGGGCTGTGCATTATACTACATGGATGACTGTGGGCTGGGCATTATACTACATGGATGACTATGGGCTGCGCAATATACTACATGGATGACTATGGGCTGTGCATTATACTACATGGATGACTATGGGCTGTGCATTATACTATATGGATGACTATGGGCTGTGCATTATACTACATGGATGACTATGGACTGTGCATTATACTACATGTATGACTATGGGCTGTGCATTATACTACATGGATGACTGTGGGCTGTGCATTATACTACATGGATGACTATGGACTGTGCATTATACTACATGGATGACTATGGGCTGTGCATTATACTGTATGGATGACTGTGGGCTGTGCATTATACTACATGTAAGAGTGTGGGCTGTGCATTATACTACATGGATGACTATGGGCTGTGCATTATACTACATGGATAACTATGGGCTGTGCATTATACTACATGGATGACTATGGGCTGTGCATTATACTACATGGATGACTGTGGGCTGTGCATTATACTACATGGATGACTATGGGCTGTGCATTATACTACATGGATGACTATGGGCTGTGCATTATACTACATGGATGACTATGGGCTGTGCATTATACTACATGGATGACTGTGGGCTGGGCATTATACTACATGGATGACTATGGGCTGCGCAATATACTACATGGATGACTATGGGCTGCGCAATATACTACATGGATGACTGTGGGCTGTGGATTATACTACATGGATGACTGTGGGCTGTGCATTATACTACATGGATGACTATGGACTGTGCATTATACTACATGGATGTCTATGGGCTGTGCATTATACTACATGGATGACTGTGGGCTGTGCATTATACTACATGGATGACTATGGACTGTGCATTATACTACATGGATGACTATGGGCTGTGCATTATACTACATGGATGACTGTGGGCTGTGCATTATATTACATGGATGACTATGGGCTGTGCATTATACTACATGGATGACTATGGGCTGTGCATTATACTGTATGGATGACTATGGGCTGTGCATTATACTGTATGGATGACTATGGGCTGTGCATTATACTACATGGATGACTATGGGCTGTGCATTATACTACATGTAAGAGTGTGGGCTGTGCATTATACTACATGGATGAATATGGGCTGTGCATTAGACTACATGGATGACTATGGGCTGTGCATTATACTACATGGATGACTATGGGCTGTGCATTATACTACATGGATGAATATGGGCTGTGCATTAGACTACATGGATGACTATGGGCTGTGCATTATACTACATGGATGACTATGAGCTGTGCATTATACTACATGGATGACTATGGGCTGTGCATTATACTACATGGATGACTATGAGCTGTGCATTATGCTACATGGATGACTATGGGCTGTGCATTATACTACATGGAGGACTATGGGCTGTGCATTATGCGACATGGATGACTATGGGCTGTGCATTATACTACATGGATGACTATGGGCTGTGCATTATACTACATGGATGACTATGGGCTGTGCATTATACTATATGGATGACTATGAGCTGTGCATTATGCTACATGGATGACTATGGGCTGTGCATTATACTACATGGATGACTATGGGCTGTGCATTATGCTACATGGATGACTATGGGCTGTGCATTATACTACATGGATGACTATGGGCTGTGCATTATACTACATTGATGACTATGGGCTGTGCATTATACTACATGGATGACTATGGGCTGTGCATTATATTACATGGATGACTGTGGGCTGTGCATTATACTACATGGATGACTATGGACTGTGCATTATACTTCATGGATGACTATGGGCTGTGCATTATACTACATGGATGACTATGGGCTGTGCATTATACTACTTGCATGACTATGGGCTGTGCATTATATTACATGGATGGCTATGGGCTGTGCATTATACTACATGGATGACTATGGACTGTGCATTATACTTCATGGATGACTATGGGCTGTGCATTATACTACATGGATGACTATGGGCTGTGCATTATACTACATGGATGACTATGAGATGTGCATTATACTACATGGATGACTATGGGCTGTGCATTATACTACATGGATGACTATGGGCTGTGCATTATATTACATGGATGGCTATGGGCTGTGCATTATACTACATGGATGACTATGGACTGTGCATTATACTATATGGATGACTATGGGCTGTGCATTATACTACATGGATGACTATGGGTTGTGCATTATACTACATGGATGACTATGGGCTGTGCATTATACTACAAGGATGACTATGGGCTGTGCATTATACTACATGGATGACTATGGGCTGTGCATTATACTACATGGATGACTATGGGCTGTGCATTATACTACATGGATGACTATGGGCTGTACATTATGCTACATGGATGACTATGGGCTGTGCATTATACTACATGGAGGACTATGGGCTTTGCATTATGCTACATGGATGACTATGGGCTGGGCATTATACTACATGGATGACTATGGGCTGTGCATTATACTATATGGATGACTATGAGCTGTGCATTATACTACATGGATGACTATGGGCTGTGCATTATACTACATGGATGACTATGAGCTGTGCATTATGCTACATGGATGACTATGGGCCGTGCATTATACTACATGGAGGACTATGGGCTTTGCATTATGCTACATGGATGACTATGGGCTGTGCATTATACTACATGGATGACTATGGGCTGTGCATTATACTATATGGATGACTATGAGCTGTGCATTATACTACATGGATGACTATGGGCTGTGCATTATACTACATGGATGACTATGGGCTGTGCATTATACTACATGGATGACTATGGACTGTGCATTATACTACATGGATGACTATGGGCTGTGCATTATACTACATGGATGACTGTGGGCTGTGCATTATGCTACATGGATGACTATGGGCTGTGCATTATACTACATGGATGACTATGGGCTGTGCATTATACTACATGGATGACTATGGGCTGTGCATTATACTACATGGATGACTATGGGCTGTGCATTATACTACATGGATGACTATGGGCTGTGCATTATACTACATGGATGACTATGGGCTGTGCATTATACTACATGGATGACTATGGGCTGTGCATTATACTACATGGATGACTATGGGCTGTGCATTATACTACATGGATGACTATGGGCTGTGCATTTTACTGTATGGAGGATTATGGGGTGTACATTATACTACATGGATGACTATGGGCTGTGCATTATACTATATGGATGACTATGGGCTGTGCATTATACTATATGGATGACTATGGGCTGTGCATTATACTACATGGATGACTATGGGTTGTGCATTATACTACATGGATGACTATGGGCTGTGCATTATACTACATGGATGACTATGGGCTGTGCATTATACTACATGGATGACTATGGGCTGTGCATTATACTACATGGATGACTATGGGCTGTACATTATACTATATGGATGACTATGAGCTGTGCATTATACTACATGGATGACTATGGGCTGTGCATTATACTACATGGATGACTATGAGCTGTGCATTATGCTACATGGATGACTATGGGCTGTGCATTATACTACATGGAGGACTATGGGCTGTGCATTATGCTACATGGAGGACTATGGGCTGTGCATTATACTACATGGATGACTATGGGCTGTGCATTATACTACATGGATGACTATGGGCTGTGCATTATACTACATGGATGACTATGGGCTGTGCATTATACTACATGGATGACTATGGGCTGTGCATTATACTACATGGATGACTGTGGGCTGTGCATTATGCTACATGGATGACTATGGGCTGTGCATTATACTACATGGATGACTATGGGCTGTGCATTATACTACATGGATGACTATGGGCTGTGCATTATACTACATGGATGACTATGGGCTGTGCATTATACTACATGGATGACTATGGGTTGTGCATTATACTACATGGATGACTATGGGCTGTGCATTATACTACATGGAGGACTATGGGCTGTGCATTATGCTACATGGATGACTATGGGCTGTGCATTATACTACATGGATGACTATGGGCTGTGCATTATACTATATGGATGACTATGAGCTGTGCATTATACTACATGGATGACTATAGGCTGTGCATTATACTACATGGATGACTATGGGCTGTGCATTATACTACATGGATGACTATGGGCTGTGCATTATACTACATGGATGACTATGGGCTGTGCATTATACTACATGGATGACTGTGGGCTGTGCATTATGCTACATGGATGACTATGGGCTGTGCATTATACTACATGGATGACTATGGGCTGTGCATTATACTACATGGATGACTATGGGCTGTGCATTATACTACATGGATGACTATGGGCTGTGCATTATACTACATGGATGACTATGGGCTGTGCATTTTACTGTATGGAGGATTATGGGGTGTACATTATACTACATGGATGACTATGGGCTGTGCATTATACTACATGGATGACTATGGGCTGTGCATTATACTACATGGATGACTATGGGCTGTGCATTTTACTGTATGGAGGATTATGGGGTGTACATTATACTACATGGATGACTATGGGCTGTGCATTATACTGTATGGATGACTATTGGCTGTGCAATATACTACATGGATGACTATTGGCTGTGCATTATACTACATGGATGACTATGGGCTGTGCATTTTACTGTATGGATGACTATTGGCTGTGCAATATACTACATGGATGACTATGGGCTGTGCATTATACTACATGGATGACTATGGGCTGTGCATTTTACTGTATGGAGGATTATGGGGTGTACATTATACTACATGGATGACTATGGGCTGTGCATTATACTACATGGATGACTATGGGCTGTGCATTATACTACATGGATGACTATGGGCTGTGCATTTTACTGTATGGAGGATTATGGGCTGTGCATTATACTACATGGATGACTATTGGCTGTGCATTATACTGTATGGATGACTATGGGCTGTGCATTATACTACATGGATGACTATGGGCTGTGCATTATACTACATGGATGACTGTGGGTTGTGCATTATACTACATGCATGACTATGGGCTGTGCATTATACTACATGGATGACTATGGGCTGTGCATAATGCTACATGGATGACTATGGGTTGTGCATTATACTACATGGATGACTATGGGCTGTGCATTATACTACATGGATGACTATGGGCTGTGCATTATACTACATGGATGACTATGGGCTGTGCATTATACTACATGGATGACTATGGACTGTGCATTAAACTATATGGATGACTATGGGCTGTGCATTATACTACATGGATGACTATGGGTTGTGCATTATACTACATGGATGACTATGGGCTGTGCATTATACTACAAGGATGACTATGGGCTGTGCATTATACTACATGGATGACTATGGGCTGTGCATTATACTACATGGATGACTATGGGCTGTGCATTATACTACATGGATGACTATGGGCTGTACATTATGCTACATGGATGACTATGGGCTGTGCATTATACTACATGGAGGACTATGGGCTTTGCATTATGCTACATGGATGACTATGGGCTGGGCATTATACTACATGGATGACTATGGGCTGTGCATTATACTATATGGATGACTATGAGCTGTGCATTGTACTACATGGATGACTATGGGCTGTGCATTATACTACATGGATGACTATGAGCTGTGCATTATGCTACATGGATGACTATGGGCTGTGCATTATACTACATGGAGGACTATGGGCTTTGCATTATACTACATGGATGACTATGGGCTGTGCATTATACTACATGGATGACTATGGGCTGTGCATTATACTACATGGATGACTATGGGCTGTGCATTATACTACATGGATGACTATGGGCTGTGCATTATACTACATGGATGACTGTGGGCTGTGCATTATGCTACATGGATGACTATGGGCTGTGCATTATACTACATGGATGACTATGGGCTGTGCATTATACTACATGGATGACTATGGGCTGTGCATTATACTACATGGATGACTATGGGCTGTGCATTATACTACATGGATGACTATGGGTTGTGCATTATACTACATGGATGACTATGGGCTGTGCATTATACTACATGGAGGACTATGGGCTGTGCATTATGCTACATGGATGACTATGGGCTGTGCATTATACTACATGGATGACTATGGGCTGTGCATTATACTATATGGATGACTATGAGCTGTGCATTATACTACATGGATGACTATAGGCTGTGCATTATACTACATGGATGACTATGGGCTGTGCATTATACTACATGGATGACTATGGGCTGTGCATTATACTACATGGATGACTATGGGCTGTGCATTATACTACATGGATGACTGTGGGCTGTGCATTATGCTACATGGATGACTATGGGCTGTGCATTATACTACATGGATGACTATGGGCTGTGCATTATACTACATGGATGACTATGGGCTGTGATTTATACTACATGGATGACTATGGGCTGTGCATTATACTACATGGATGACTATGGGCTGTGCATTTTACTGTATGGAGGATTATGGGGTGTACATTATACTACATGGATGACTATGGGCTGTGCATTATACTACATGGATGACTATGGGCTGTGCATTATACTACATGGATGACTATGGGCTGTGCATTTTACTGTATGGAGGATTATGGGGTGTACATTATACTACATGGATGACTATGGGCTGTGCATTATACTGTATGGATGACTATTGGCTGTGCAATATACTACATGGATGACTATTGGCTGTGCATTATACTACATGGATGACTATGGGCTGTGCATTTTACTGTATGGATGACTATTGGCTGTGCAATATACTACATGGATGACTATGGGCTGTGCATTATACTACATGGATGACTATGGGCTGTGCATTTTACTGTATGGAGGATTATGGGGTGTACATTATACTACATGGATGACTATGGGCTGTGCATTATACTACATGGATGACTATGGGCTGTGCATTATACTACATGGATGACTATGGGCTGTGCATTTTACTGTATGGAGGATTATGGGCTGTGCATTATACTACATGGATGACTATTGGCTGTGCATTATACTGTATGGATGACTATGGGCTGTGCATTATACTACATGGATGACTATGGGCTGTGCATTATACTACATGGATGACTGTGGGTTGTGCATTATACTACATGCATGACTATGGGCTGTGCATAATACTACATGGATGACTATGGGCTGTGCATAATGCTACATGGATGACTATGGGTTGTGCATTATACTACATGGATGACTATGGGCTGTGCATTATACTACATGGATGACTATGGGCTGTGCATTATACTACATGGATGACTATGGGCTGTGCATTATACTACATGGATGACTATGGACTGTGCATTATACTATATGGATGACTATGGGCTGTGCATTATACTACATGGATGACTATGGGTTGTGCATTATACTACATGGATGACTATGGGCTGTGCATTATACTACAAGGATGACTATGGGCTGTGCATTATACTACATGGATGACTATGGGCTGTGCATTATACTACATGGATGACTATGGGCTGTGCATTATACTACATGGATGACTATGGGCTGTACATTATGCTACATGGATGACTATGGGCTGTGCATTATACTACATGGAGGACTATGGGCTTTGCATTATGCTACATGGATGACTATGGGCTGGGCATTATACTACATGGATGACTATGGGCTGTGCATTATACTATATGGATGACTATGAGCTGTGCATTATACTACATGGATGACTATGGGCTGTGCATTATACTACATGGATGACTATGAGCTGTGCATTATGCTACATGGATGACTATGGGCTGTGCATTATACTACATGGAGGACTATGGGCTTTGCATTATGCTACATGGATGACTATGGGCTGTGCATTATACTACATGGATGACTATGGGCTGTGCATTATACTATATGGATGACTATGAGCTGTGCATTATACTACATGGATGACTATGGGCTGTGCATTATACTACATGGATGACTATGGGCTGTGCATTATACTACATGGATGACTATGGACTGTGCATTATACTACATGGATGACTATGGGCTGTGCATTATACTACATGGATGACTGTGGGCTGTGCATTATGCTACATGGATGACTCTGGGCTGTGCATTATACTACATGGATGACTATGGGCTGTGCATTATACTACATGGATGACTATGGGCTGTGCATTATACTACATGGATGACTATGGGCTGTGCATTATACTACATGGATGACTATGGGCTGTGCATTATACTACATGGATGACTATGGGCTGTGCATTATACTACATGGATGACTATGGGCTGTGCATTATACTACATGGATGACTATGGGCTGTGCATTATACTACATGGATGACTATGGGCTGTGCATTTTACTGTATGGAGGATTATGGGGTGTACATTATACTACATGGATGACTATGGGCTGTGCATTATACTATGTGGATGACTATGGGCTGTGCATTATACTATATGGATGACTATGGGCTGTGCATTATACTACATGGATGACTATGGGTTGTGCATTATACTACATGGATGACTATGGGCTGTGCATTATACTACATGGATGACTATGGGCTGTGCATTATACTACATGGATGACTATGGGCTGTGCATTATACTACATGGATGACTATGGGCTGTACATTATACTATATGGATGACTATGAGCTGTGCATTATACTACATGGATGACTATGGGCTGTGCATTATACTACATGGATGAGTATGAGCTGTGCATTATGCTACATGGATGACTATGGGCTGTGCATTATACTACATGGAGGACTATGGGCTGTGCATTATGCTACATGGAGGACTATGGGCTGTGCATTATACTACATGGATGACTATGGGCTGTGCATTATACTACATGGATGACTATGGGCTGTGCATTATACTACATGGATGACTATGGGCTGTGCATTATACTACATGGATGACTATGGGCTGTGCATTATACTACATGGATGACTGTGGGCTGTGCATTATGCTACATGGATGACTATGGGCTGTGCATTATACTACATGGATGACTATGGGCTGTGCATTATACTACATGGATGACTATGGGCTGTGCATTATACTACATGGATGACTATGGGCTGTGCATTATACTACATGGATGACTATGGGTTGTGCATTATACTACATGGATGACTATGGGCTGTGCATTATACTACATGGAGGACTATGGGCTGTGCATTATGCTACATGGATGACTATGGACTGTGCATTATACTACATCGATGACTATGGGCTGTGCATTATACTATATGGATGACTATGAGCTGTGCATTATACTACATGGATGACTATAGGCTGTGCATTATACTACATGGATGACTATGGGCTGTGCATTATACTACATGGATGACTATGGGCTGTGCATTATACTACATGGATGACTATGGGCTGTGCATTATACTACATGGATGACTGTGGGCTGTGCATTATGCTACATCGATGACTATGGGCTGTGCATTATACTACATGGATGACTATGGGCTGTGCATTATACTACATGGATGACTATGGGCTGTGCATTATACTACATGGATGACTATGGGCTGTGCATTATACTACATGGATGACTATGGGCTGTGCATTTTACTGTATGGAGGATTATGGGGTGTACATTATACTACATGGATGACTATGGGCTGTGCATTAAACTACATGGATGACTATGGGCTGTGCATTATACTACATGGATGACTATGGGCTGTGCATTTTACTGTATGGAGGATTATGGGGTGTACATTATACTACATGGATGACTATGGGCTGTGCATTATACTGTATGGATGACTATTGGCTGTGCAATATACTACATGGATGACTATTGGCTGTGCATTATACTACATGGATGACTATGGGCTGTGCATTTTACTGTATGGATGACTATTGGCTGTGCAATATACTACATGGATGACTATGGGCTGTGCATTATACTACATGGATGACTATGGGCTGTGCATTTTACTGTATGGAGGATTATGGGGTGTACATTATACTACATGGATGACTATTGGCTGTGCATTATACTACATGGATGACTATGGGCTGTGCATTATACTACATGGATGACTATGGGCTGTGCATTTTACTGTATGGAGGATTATGGGCTGTGCATTATACTACATGGATGACTATTGGCTGTGCATTATACTGTATGGATGACTATGGGCTGTGCATTATACTACATGGATGACTATGGGCTGTGCATTATACTACATGGATGACTGTGGGTTGTGCATTATACTACATGCATGACTATGGGCTGTGCATTATACTACATGGATGACTATGGGCTGTGCATAATGCTACATGGATGACTATGGGTTGTGCATTATACTACATGGATGACTGTGGGTTGTGCATTATACTACATGCATGACTATGGGCTGTGCATTATACTACATGTAGTATAATGCACAGCCCATAGTCATCCATGTAGTATAATGCCCAGCCCACAGTCATCCATGTAGTATAATGCACAGCCCATAGTCATCCATGTAGTATAATGCACAGCCCATAGTCATCCATGTAGTATAATGCACAGCCCATAGTCATCCATGTAGTATAATGCCCAGCCCACAGTCATCCATGTAGTATAATGCACAGCCCATAGTCATCCATGTAGTATAATGCACAGCCCACAGTCATCCATGTAGTATAATGCACAGCCCATAGTCATCCATGTAGTATAATGCACAGCCCACAGTCGTCCATGTAGTATAATGCACAGCACATAGCGATCCATGTAGTATAATGCACAGCCCATAGTCATCCATGTAGTATAATGCACAGCCCATAGTCATCCATGTAGTATAATGCACAGCCCACAGTCATCCATGTAGTATAATGCACAGCCCATAGTCATCCATGTAGTATAATGCACAGCCCATGGTCATCCATGTAGTATAATGCACAGCCCATAGTCATCCATGTAGTATAATGCCCAGCCCACAGTCATCCATGTAGTATAATGCACAGCCCATAGTCATCCATGTAGTATAATGCACAGCCCATAGTCATCCATGTAGTATAATGCACAGCCCATAGTCATCCATGTAGTATAATGCACAGCCCATAGTCATCCATGTAGTATAATGCACAGCACATAGCGATCCATGTAGTATAATGCACAGCCCATAGTCATCCATGTAGTATAATGCACAGCCCATAGTCATCCATGTAGTATAATGCACAGCCCATAGTCCTCCATGTAGTATAATGCACAGCCCATAGTCCTCCATGTAGTATAATGCACAGCACATAGCGATCCATGTAGTATAATGCACAGCCCATAGTCATCCATGTAGTATAATGCACAGCCCATAGTCATCCATGTAGTATAATGCACAGCCCACAATCATCCATGTAGTATAATGCACAGCCCATAGTCCTCCATGTAGTATAATGCACAGCACATAGCGATCCATGTAGTATAATGCACAGCCCATAGTCATCCATGTAGTATAATGCACAGCCCATAGTCATCCATGTAGTATAATGCACAGCCCATAGTCATCCATGTAGTATAATGCACAGCCCATAGTCATCCATGTAGTATAATGCCCAGCCCACAGTCATCCATGTAGTATAATGCACAGCTCATAGTCATCCATGTAGTATAATGCCCAGCCCACAGTCATCCATGTAGTATAATGCACAGCCCATAGTCATCCATGTAGTATAATGCCCAGCCCACAGTCATCCATGTAGTATAATGCACAGCCCATAGTCATACATGTAGTATAATGCACAGCCCATAGTCATCCATGTAGTATAATGCCCAGCCCACAGTCATCCATGTAGTATAATGCACAGCCCATAGTCCTCCATGTAGTATAATGCACAGTCCATAGTCATCCATGTAGTATAATGCATAGCCCATAGTCATCCATGTAGTATAATGCACAGCCCATAGTCATACATGTAGTATAATGCACAGCCCATAGTCATCCATGTAGTATAATGCCCAGCCCACAGTCATCCATGTAGTATAATGCACAGCCCATAGTCATACATGTAGTATAATGCACAGCCCATAGTCATCCATGTAGTATAATGCCCAGCCCACAGTCATCCATGTAGTATAATGCACAGCCCATAGTCCTCCATGTAGTATAATGCACAGTCCATAGTCATCCATGTAGTATAATGCATAGCCCATAGTCATCCATGTAGTATAATGCACAGCCCATAGTCATACATGTAGTATAATGCACAGCCCATAGTCATCCATGTAGTATAATGCCCAGCCCACAGTCATCCATGTAGTATAATGCACAGCCCACAGTCATCCATGTAGTATAATGCACAGCCCATAGTCATCCATGTAGTATAATGCACAGCCCAAAGTCGTCCATGTAGTATAATGCCCAGCCCACAGTCATCCATGTAGTATAATGCACAGCCCATAGTCATCCATGTAGTATAATGCCCAGCCCATAGTCATCCATGTAGTATAATGCACAGCCCATAGTCATCCATGTAGTATAATGCACAGCCCATACTCATCCATGTAGTTTAATGCACAGCCCATAGTCATCCATGTAGTATAATGCACAGCCCATAGTCATCCATGTAGTTTAATGCACA
The DNA here is from genome assembly GCF_046119375.1 of Phyllobates terribilis. NCBI lineage: Eukaryota > Metazoa > Chordata > Amphibia > Anura > Dendrobatidae > Phyllobates > Phyllobates terribilis. Next base: position 345,210,422 of record NW_027362765.1, on the reverse strand, counting down.
GCCCATAGTCATCCATGTAGTATAATGCACAGCCCATAGTCAACCATGTAGTATAATGCACAGCCCATAGTCCTCCATGTAGTATAATGCACAGTCCATAGTCATCCATGTAGTATAATGCATAGCCCATAGTCATCCACGTAGTATAATGCACAAGCCCATAGTCATCCATGTATTATAATGCACAGCCCATAGTCATCCATGTAGTATAATGCCCAGCCCACAGTCATCCATGTAGTATAATGCACAGCCCATAGTCATCCATGTAGTATAATGCACAGCCCATAGTCATCCATGTAGTATAATGCACAGCCCATAGTCATCCATGTAGTATAATGCCCAGCCCACAGTCATCCATGTAGTATAATGCACAGCCCACAGTCGTCCATGTAGTATAATGCCCAGCCCACAGTCATCCATGTAGTATAATGCACAGCCCATAGTCATCCATGTAGTATAATGCACAGCCCAAGGTCATCCATGTAGTATAATGCACAGCCCATAGTCATCCATGTAGTATAATGCACAGCCCACAGTCATCCATGTAGTATAATGCACAGCCCATAGTCATCCATGTAGTATAATGCTCTCCCCATAGTCATCCATGTAGTATAATGCACAGCCCAGTCATCCATGTAGTATAATGCACAGCCCAGTCATCCATGTAGTATAATGCACAGCCCACAGTCATCCATGTAGTATAATGCACAGCCCACAGTCATCCATGTAGTATAATGCACAGCCCACACTCTTACATGTAGTATAATGCTCTCCCCATAGTCATCCATGTAGTATAATGCACAGCCCACACTCTTACATGTAGTATAATGCCCAGCCCACAGTCATCCATGTAGTATAATGCATACCCCATAGTCATCCATGTAGTATAATGCACAGCCCACAGTCATCCATGTAGTATAATGCACAGCCCATAGTCATCCATGTAGTATAATGCACAGCCCACAGTCATCCATGTAGTATAATGCACAGCCCACAGTCATCCATGTAGTATAATGCACAGACCACAGTCATCCATGTAATATAATTCACAGCCCATAGTCATCCATACAGTATAATGCACAGTCCATAGTCATCCATACAGTATAATGCACAGCCCATAGTCATCCATGTAGTATAATGCACAGCCCATAGTCATCCATGTAGTATAATGCACAGCCCATAGTCATCCATGTAGTATAATGCACAGCCCATAGTCATCCATGTAGTATAATGCACAGCCCATAGTCATCCATGTAGTATAATGCACAGCCCATAGTCATCCATGTAGTATAATGCACAGCCCATAGTCATCCATGTAGTATAATGCACAGCCCATAGTCATCCATGTAGTATAATGCACAGCCCATAATCATCCATGTAGTATAATGCACAGCCCATAGTCATCCATGTAGTATAATGCACAGCCCATAGTCATCCATGTAGTATAATGCACAGCCCACAGTCATCCATGTAGTATAATGCACAGTCCATAGTCATCCATACAGTATAATGCACAGCCCATAGTCATCCATGTAGTATAATGCACAGCCCATAGTCATCCATGCAGTATAATGCACAGCCCATAGTCATCCATATAGTATAATGCACAGTCCATAGTCATATGCGTAGTATAATGCACTCCCCTTAGTCCTCCATATAGTATAATGCACTCCCCATAGTCCTCCATATAGTATAATGCACTCCCCATAGTCCTCCATATAGTATAATACACTCCTCATACTCCTCCATACAGTGCAATGCACAGCCCATTGTCCTCCATGTAGCATTATGCACAGCCCATAGTCATCCATGTAGTATAATGCACAGCCCATAGTCCTCCATGTAGCATTATGCACAGCCCATAGTCATCCATGTAGTATAATGCACAGCCCATAGTCATCCATACAGTATAATGCACAGCCCATAGTCATCCATATAGTATAATGCACAGTCCATAGTCATATGCGTAGTATAATGCACTCCCCTTAGTCCTCCATATAGTATAATGCACTCCCCATAGTCATCCATGTAGTATAATGCACAGCCCATAGTCCTCCATATAGTATAATGCACAGCCCATAGTCATCCATGTAGTATAATGCACAGCCCATAGTCATCCATGTAGTATAATGCACAGCCCATAGTCCTCTATGTAGCATTATGCACAGCCCATAGTCATCCATGTAGTATAATGCACAACCCATAGTCATCCATGTAGCATTATGCACAGCCCATAGTCATCCATGTAGTATAATGCACAGCCCATAGTCATGCATGTAGTATAATGCACAACCCACAGTCATCCATGTAGTATAATGCACAACCCATAGTCATCCATGTAGCATTATGCACAGCCCATAGTCATCCATGTAGTATAATGCACAGCCCATAGTCATGCATGTAGTATAATGCACAACCCACAGTCATCCATGTAGTATAATGCACAGCCCATAGGCATCCATGTAGTATAATGCACACCCCATAATCCTCCATACAGTAAAATGTACAGCCAATAGTCATCCATGTAGTATATTGCACAGCCAATAGTCATCCATACAGTATAATGCACAGCCCATAGTCATCCATGTAGTATAATGCACAGCCCATAGTCATCCATGTAGTATAATGTACACCCCATAATCCTCCATACAGTAAAATGCACAGCCCATAGTCATCCATGTAGTATAATGCACAGCCCATAGTCATCCATGTAGTATAATGCACAGCCCACAGTCATCCATGTAGTATAATGCACAGTCCATAGTCATCCATACAGTATAATGCACAGCCCATAGTCATCCATGTAGTATAATGCACAGCCCATAGTCATCCATGTAGTATAATGCACAGCCCATAGTCATCCATATAGTATAATGCACAGTCCATAGTCATATGCGTAGTATAATGCACTCCCCTTAGTCCTCCATATAGTATAATGCACTCCCCATAGTCCTCCATATAGTATAATGCACTCCCCATAGTCCTCCATATAGTATAATACACTCCTCATACTCCTCCATACAGTGCAATGCACAGCCCATTGTCCTCCATGTAGCATTATGCACAGCCCATAGTCATCCATGTAGTATAATGCACAGCCCATAGTCCTCCATGTAGCATTATGCACAGCCCATAGTCATCCATGTAGTATAATGCACAGCCCATAGTCATCCATACAGTATAATGCACAGCCCATAGTCATCCATATAGTATAATGCACAGTCCATAGTCATATGCGTAGTATAATGCACTCCCCTTAGTCCTCCATATAGTATAATGCACTCCCCATAGTCATCCATGTAGTATAATGCACAGCCCATAGTCCTCCATATAGTATAATGCACAGCCCATAGTCATCCATGTAGTATAATGCACAGCCCATAGTCATCCATGTAGTATAATGCACAGCCCATAGTCCTCTATGTAGCATTATGCACAGCCCATAGTTATCCATGTAGTATAATGCACAACCCATAGTCATCCATGTAGCATTATGCACAGCCCATAGTCATCCATGTAGTATAATGCACAGCCCATAGTCATGCATGTAGTATAATGCACAACCCACAGTCATCCATGTAGTATAATGCACAACCCATAGTCATCCATGTAGCATTATGCACAGCCCATAGTCATCCATGTAGTATAATGCACAGCCCATAGTCATGCATGTAGTATAATGCACAACCCACAGTCATCCATGTAGTATAATGCACAGCCCATAGGCATCCATGTAGTATAATGCACACCCCATAATCCTCCATACAGTAAAATGTACAGCCAATAGTCATCCATGTAGTATATTGCACAGCCAATAGTCATCCATACAGTATAATGCACAGCCCATAGTCATCCATGTAGTATAATGCACAGCCCATAGTCATCCATGTAGTATAATGTACACCCCATAATCCTCCATACAGTAAAATGCACAGCCCATAGTCATCCATGTAGTATAATGCACAGCCCATAGTCATCCATGTAGTATAATGCACAGCCCATAGTCATCCATGTAGTATAATGTACACCCCATAATCCTCCATACAGTATAATGCACAGCCCATAGTCATCCATGTAGTATAATGCACAGCCCATAGTCATCCATGTAGTATAATGCACAGCCCATAGTCATCCATGTAGTATAATGCACAGCCCATAGTCATCCATGTAGTATAATGCACAGCCCATAGTCATCCATGTAGCATAATGCACAGCCTACAGTCATCCATGTAGTATAATGCACAGCCCATAGTCATCCATGTAGTATAATGCACAGCCCATAGTCATCCATGTAGTATAATGCACAGCCCATAGTCATCCATGTAGTATAATACACAGCCTATAGTCATCCATGTAGTATAATGCACAGCTCATAGTCATCCATATAGTATAATGCACAGCCCATAGTCATCCATGTAGTATAATGCACAGCCCATAGTCATCCATGTAGCATAATGCACAGCCCATAGTCCTCCATGTAGTATAATGCACAGCCCATAGTCATCCATGTAGTATAATGTAAACCCCATAATCCTCCATACAGTAAAATCACAGCCCATAGTCATCCATGTAGTATAATGCACAACCCATAGTCATCCATGTAATATAATGCACAGCCCATAGTCATCCATGTAGTATAATGCACAGCCCATAGTCATCCATGTAGTATAATGCACAGACCATAGTCATCCATGTAGTATAATGCACAGCCCATAGTCATCCATGTAGCATAATGCACAGCCCACAGTCATCCATGTAGTATAATGCACAGCCCATAGTCATCCATGTAGTATAATGCACAGCCCATAGTCATCCATGTAGTATAATGCACAGCCCATAGTCATCCATGTAGTATAATGCACAGCCCATAGTCATTCATGTAGTATAATGCACAGCTCATAGTCATCCATATAGTATAATGCACAGCCCATAGTCATCCATGTAGTATAATGCACAGCCCATAGTCCTCCATGTAGCATAATGCACAGCCCATAGTCCTCCATGTAGTATAATGCACAGCCCATAGTCATCCATGTAGCATAATGCACAGCTCATAGTCATCCATGTAGTATAATGCACAGCCCATAGTCATCCATGTAGTATAATGCACAGCTCATAGTCATCCATATAGTATAATGTACAGCCCATAGTCATCCATGTAGTATAATGCACAGCCCATAGTCATCCATGTAGTATAATGCACAGCCCATAGTCATCCATGTAGTATAATACACAGCCTATAGTCATCCATGTAGTATAATGCACAGCTCATAGTCATCCATATAGTATAATGCACAGCCCATAGTCATCCATGTAGTATAATGCACAGCCCATAGTCATCCATGTAGCATAATGCACAGCCCATAGTCCTCCATGTAGTATAATGCACAGCCCATAGTCATCCATGTAGTATAATGTACACCCCATAATCCTCCATACAGTAAAATCACAGCCCATAGTCATCCATGTAGTATAATGCACAACCCATAGTCATCCATGTAATATAATGCACAGCCCATAGTCATCCATGTAGTATAATGCACAGCCCATAGTCATCCATGTAGTATAATGCACAGACCATAGTCATCCATGTAGTATAATGCACAGCCCATAGTCATCCATGTAGCATAATGCACAGCCCACAGTCATCCATGTAGTATAATGCACAGCCCATAGTCATCCATGTAGTATAATGCACAGCCCATAGTCATCCATGTAGTATAATGCACAGCCCATAGTCATCCATGTAGTATAATGCACAGCCCATAGTCATTCATGTAGTATAATGCACAGCTCATAGTCATCCATATAGTATAATGTACAGCCCATAGTCATCCATGTAGTATAATGCACAGCCCATAGTCATCCATGTAGTATAATGCACAGCCCATAGTCATCCATGTAGTATAATGCACAGCCCATAGTCATCCATGTAGCATAATGCACAGCTCATAGTCATCCATGTAGTATAATGCACAACCCATAGTCATCCATGTAGTATAATGCACAGCCCATAGTCATCCATATAGTATAATGCACAGCCCATAGTCATCCATGTAGTATAATGCACAGCCCATAGTCATCCATGTAGTATAATGCACAGCCCATAGTCATCCATGTAGTATAATGCACAGCCCACAGTCATCCATGTAGTATAATGCACAGCCCACAGTCATCCATGTAGTATAATGCACAGCCCACAGTCATCCATGTAGTATAATGCACAGACCACAGTCATCCATGTAATATAATTCACAGCCCATAGTCATCCATACAGTATAATGTGTAGCCCATAGTCATCCATACAGTATAATGCACAGCCCATAGTCATCCATGTAGTATAATGCACAGCCCATAGTCATCCATGTAGTATAATGCACAGCCCATAGTCATCCATGTAGTATAATGCACAGCCCATAGTCATCCATGTAGTATAATGCACTCCCCTTAGTCCTCCATATAGTATAATGCACTCCCCATAGTCCTCCATATAGTATAATGCACTCCCCATAGTCCTCCATATAGTATAATACACTCCTCATACTCCTCCATACAGTGCAATGCACAGCCCATTGTCCTCCATGTAGCATTATGCACAGCCCATAGTCATCCATGTAGTATAATGCACAGCCCATAGTCCTCCATGTAGCATTATGCACAGCCCATAGTCATCCATGGATGACTATGGGCTGTGCATTATACTACATGGATGACTATGGGATGTGCATTATACTACATGGATGACTATGGGCTGGGCATTATACTACATGGATGACTATGGGCTGTGCATTATACTACATGGATGACTATGGGCTGGGCATTATACTACATGGATGACTATGGGATGTGCATTATACTACATGGATGACTATGGGCTGGGCATTATACTACATGGATGACTATGGGATGTGCATTATACTACATGGATGACTGTGGGCTGTGCATTATACTACATGGATGACTATGGGCTGTGCATTATACTACATGGACGACTTTGGGCTGTGCATTATACTACATGGATGACTATGGGCTGTGCATTATACTACATGGATGACTGTGGGCTGTGCATTATACTACATGGATGACTATGGGCTGTGCATTATACTACATGGATGACTATGGGCTGTGCATTATACTACATGGATGACTGTGGGCTGTGCATTATACTACATGGATGACTATGGGCTGTGCATTATACTACATGTATGACTATGGGCTGTGCATTATACTACATGGATGACTATGGGCTATGCATTATACTACATGGATGACTATGGACTGTGCATTATACTACATGGAGGACTATGGGCTGTGCATTATACTACATGGATGACTGTGGGCTGGGCATTATACTACATGGATGACTATGGGCTGTGCATTATACTACATGTATGACTATGGGCTGTGCATTATACTACATGGATGACTGTGGGCTGGGCATTATACTACATGGATGACTATGGGCTGTGCATTATACTACATGGATGACTGTGGGCTGGGCATTATACTACATGGATGACTATGGGCTGTGCATTATACTACATGGATGACTGTGGGCTGGGCATTATACTACATGGATGACTATGGGCTGTGCATTATACTACATGGAGGACTATGGGCTGTGCATTATACTACATGGATGACTATGGGCTGTGCATTATACTATATGGATGACTATGGGCTGTGCATTATACTACATGGATGACTGTGGGCTGTGCATTATACTACATGGAGGACTATGGGCTGTGCATTATACTACATGTATGACTATGGGCTGTGCATTATACTACATGGAGGACTATGGGCTGTGCATTATACTACATGGATGACTGTGGGCTGTGCATTATACTACATGGATGACTATGGGCTGTGCATTATACTACATGTATGACTATGGGCTGTGCATTATACTACATGGAGGACTATGGGCTGTGCATTATACTACATGGATGACTATGGGCTGTGCATTATACTACATGTATGACTATGGGCTGTGCATTATACTACATGGATGACTATGGGCTGTGCATTATACTACATGGATGACTGTGGGCTGTGCATTATACTACATGTATGACTATGGGCTGTGCATTATACTACATGGATGACTATGGGCTGTGCATTATACTACATGGTTGACTGTGGGCTGTGCATTATACTGTATGGATGACTATGGGCTGTGCATTATACTACATGGATGACTATGGGCTGTGCATTATACTACATGGATGACTGTGGGCTGTTCATTATACTACATGGATGACTATGGGCTGTGCATTATACTACATGGATGACTATGGGCTGTGCATTATACTACATGTATGACTATGGGCTGTGCATTATACTACATGGATGACTATGGGCTGTGCATTATACTACATGGTTGACTGTGGGCTGTGCATTATACTGTATGGATGACTATGGGCTGTGCATTATACTACATGGATGACTATGGGCTGTGCATTATACTACATGGATGACTGTGGGCTGTTCATTATACTACATGGATGACTATGGGCTGTGCATTATACTACATGGATGACTATGGGCTGTGCATTATACTACATGGATGACTGTGGGCTGGCATTATACTACATGGATGACTATGGGGTGTGCATTATACTACATGGATGACTATGGGCTGTGCATTATACTGTATGGATGACTATGGGCTGTGCATTATACTACATGGATGACTGTGGGCTGGGCATTATACTACATGGATGACTATGGGCTGTGCATTATACTACATGGATGACTATGGGCTGTGCATTATACTACATGGATGACTATGGGCTGTGCATTATACTACATGGATGACTATGGGCTGTGCATTATACTACATGGATGACTGTGGGCTGGGCATTATACTACATGGATGACTGTGGGCTGGGCATTATACTACATGGATGACTATGGGCTGTGCATTATACTGTATGGATGACTATGGGCTGTGCATTATACTACATGGATGACTATGGGCTGTGCATTATACTACATGGATGACTATGGGCTGTGCATTATGCTACATGGATGACTATGGGCTGTGCGTTATACTACATGGATGACTATGGGCTGTGCATTATGCTACATGGATGACTATGGGCTGTGCGTTATACTACATGGATGACTATGGGCTGTGCATTATGCTACATGGATGACTATGGGCTGTGCGATATACTACATGGATGACTATGGGCTGTGCATTATACTGTGTGGATGACTATGGGCTGTGCATTATACTACATGGATGACTATGGGCTGTGCATTATACTACATGGATGACTATGGGCTGTGCATTATGCTACATGGATGACTATGGGCTATGCGTTATACTACATGGATGACTATGGGCTGTGCATTATACTACATGGACGACTGTGGGCTGTGCATTATACTACATGGATGACTGTGGGCTGTGCATTATACTACATGGAGGACTATGGGCTGTGCATTATACTACATGGATGACTATGGGCTGTGCATTATACTACATGGACGACTGTGGGCTGTGCATTATACTACATGGATGACTGTGGGCTGTGCATTATACTACATGGATGACTATGGGCTGTGCATTATACTACATGGATGACTATGGGCTGTGCGTTATACTACATGGATGACTATGGGCTGTGCATTATGCTACATGGATGACTATGGGCTGTGCGTTATACTACATGGATGACTATGGGCTGTGCATTATACTGTGTGGATGACTATGGGCTGTGCATTATACTACATGGATGACTATGGGCTGTGCATTATATTACATGGATGACTATGGGCTGTGCATTATGCTACATGGATGACTATGGGCTATGCGTTATACTACATGGATGACTATGGGCTGTGCATTATACTACATGGACGACTGTGGGCTGTGCATTATACTACATGGATGACTGTGGGCTGTGCATTATACTACATGGAGGACTATGGGCTGTGCATTATACTACATGGATGACTATGGGCTGTGCATTATACTACATGGATGACTGGGGGCTGTGCATTATACTACATGGATGACTATGGGCTGTGCATTATACTACATGGATGACTATGAGCTGTGCATTATGCTGCATGGATGACTATGGGCTGTGCATTATACTACATGGACGACTGTGGGCTGTGCATTATACTACATGGATGACTATGAGCTGTGCATTATGCTGCATGGATGACTATGGGCTGTGCATTATACTACATGGACGACTGTGGGCTGTGTATTATACTACATGGATGACTATGGGCTGGGCATTATACTGCATGGATGACTATGGGCTGTGCATTATACTACATGGACGACTGTGGGCTGTGCATTATACTACATGGATGACTGTGGGCTGTGCATTATACTGCATGGATGACTATGAGCTGTGCATTATGCTGCATGGATGACTATGAGCTATGCATTGTACTGTATGGATGACTATTAACTGTGCATTATACTACATGGATGACTATGGGCTGTGCATTATACTACATGGATGACTATGGACTGTGCATTATACTACATGGATGACTATGAGCTGTGCATTATGCTGCATGGATGACTGAGCTGTGCATTATACTACATGGATGACTATGGGCTGTGCATTATACTACATGGATGACTATGGGCTGTGCATTATACTACATGGATGACTATGGGCTGTGCATTATACTACATGGATGACTATGGGCTGTGCATTATACTACATGGATGACTATGAGCTGTGCATTATACTACATGGATGACTATGAGCTGTGCATTATACTACATGGATGACTATGGGCTGTGCATTATACTACATGGATGACTATGGGCTGTGCATTATACTACATGGATGACTATGAGCTGTGCATTATACTACATGGATGACTATGAGCTGTGCATTATACTACATGGATGACTATGAGCTGTGCATTATACTACATGGATGACTATGAGCTGTGCATTATACTACATGGATGACTATGAGCTGTGCATTATACTACATGGATGACTATGAGCTGTGCATTATACTACATGGATGACTATGAGCTGTGCATTATACTACATGGATGACTATGGGCTGTGCATTATACTACATGGATGACTATGAGCTGTGCATTATACTACATGGATGACTATGGCCTGTGAATTATACTACATGGATGACTATGGGCTGTGCATCATTCTACATGGATGACTATGAGCTGTGCATTATACTACATGGATGACTATGAGCTGTGCATTATACTACATGGATGACTAAGAGCTGTGCATTATACTACATGGATGACTATGAGCTGTGCATTATACTACATGGATGACTATGGGCTGTGCATTATACTACATGGATGACTATGAGCTGTGCATTATACTACATGGATGACTATGGGCTGTGCATTATACTACATGGATGACTGGGCTGTGCATTATACTACATGGATGACTATGAGCTGTGCATTATACTACATGGATGACTATGGGCTGTGCATTATACTATATGGATGACTGGGCTGTGCATTATACTACATGTATAACTATGGGCTGTGCATTATACTGCATGGATGATTATGGGCTGTGCATTATACTACATGGATGACTATGGACTGTGCATTATACTACATGGAGGACTATGGGCTGTGCATTATACTACATGGATGACTATGGGCTGTGCATTATACTGTATGGATGACTATTGGCTGTGCATTATACTGTATGGATGACTATGGGCTGTGCATTATACTACATGGATGACTATGGGCTGTGCATTATACTGTATGGATGACTATGAGCTGTGCATTATACTACATGGAGGACTATGGACTGTGCATTATACTACATGGATAACTGGGCTGTGCATTATACTATATGGATGACTGGGCTGTGCATTATACTACATGTATAACTATGGGCTGTGCATTATACTACATGGATGACTATGGGCTGTGCATTATACTACATGGAGGACTATGGACTGTGCATTATACTACATGGATGACTATGGGCTGTGCATTATACTACATGGATGACTGTGGGCTGGGCATTATACTACATGGATGACTATGGGCTGTGCATTATACTACATGGAGGACTATGGGCTGTGCATTATACTACATGGATGACTATGGGCTGTGCATTATACTATATGGATGACTATGGGCTGTGCATTATACTACATGGATGACTGTGGGCTGTGCATTATACTACATGGAGGACTATGGGCTGTGCATTATACTACATGTATGACTATGGGCTGTGCATTATACTACATGGAGGACTATGGGCTGTGCATTATACTACATGGATGACTGTGGGCTGTGCATTATACTACATGGATGACTATGGGCTGTGCATTATACTACATGTATGACTATGGGCTGTGCATTATACTACATGGAGGACTATGGGCTGTGCATTATACTACATGGATGACTATGGGCTGTGCATTATACTACATGTATGACTATGGGCTGTGCATTATACTACATGGATGACTATGGGCTGTGCATTATACTACATGGATGACTGTGGGCTGTGCATTATACTACATGTATGACTATGGGCTGTGCATTATACTACATGGATGACTATGGGCTGTGCATTATACTACATGGTTGACTGTGGGCTGTGCATTATACTGTATGGATGACTATGGGCTGTGCATTATACTACATGGATGACTATGGGCTGTGCATTATACTACATGGATGACTGTGGGCTGTTCATTATACTACATGGATGACTATGGGCTGTGCATTATACTACATGGATGACTATGGGCTGTGCATTATACTACATGTATGACTATGGGCTGTGCATTATACTACATGGATGACTATGGGCTGTGCATTATACTACATGGTTGACTGTGGGCTGTGCATTATACTGTATGGATGACTATGGGCTGTGCATTATACTACATGGATGACTATGGGCTGTGCATTATACTACATGGATGACTGTGGGCTGTTCATTATACTACATGGATGACTATGGGCTGTGCATTATACTACATGGATGACTATGGGCTGTGCATTATACTACATGGATGACTGTGGGCTGGCATTATACTACATGGATGACTATGGGGTGTGCATTATACTACATGGATGACTATGGGCTGGTCATTATACTGTATGGATGACTATGGGCTGTGCATTATACTACATGGATGACTGTGGGCTGGGCATTATACTACATGGATGACTATGGGCTGTGCATTATACTACATGGATGACTATGGGCTGTGCATTATACTACATGGATGACTATGGGCTGTGCATTATACTACATGGATGACTATGGGCTGTGCATTATACTACATGGATGACTGTGGGCTGGGCATTATACTACATGGATGACTGTGGGCTGGGCATTATACTACATGGATGACTATGGGCTGTGCATTATACTGTATGGATGACTATGGGCTGTGCATTATACTACATGGATGACTATGGGCTGTGCATTATACTACATGGATGACTATGGGCTGTGCATTATGCTACATGGATGACTATGGGCTGTGCGTTATACTACATGGATGACTATGGGCTGTGCATTATGCTACATGGATGACTATGGGCTGTGCGTTATACTACATGGATGACTATGGGCTGTGCATTATGCTACATGGATGACTATGGGCTGTGCGATATACTACATGGATGACTATGGGCTGTGCATTATACTGTGTGGATGACTATGGGCTGTGCATTATACTACATGGATGACTATGGGCTGTGCATTATACTACATGGATGACTATGGGCTGTGCATTATGCTACATGGATGACTATGGGCTATGCGTTATACTACATGGATGACTATGGGCTGTGCATTATACTACATGGACGACTGTGGGCTGTGCATTATACTACATGGATGACTGTGGGCTGTGCATTATACTACATGGAGGACTATTGGCTGTGCATTATACTACATGGATGACTATGGGCTGTGCATTATACTACATGGACGACTGTGGGCTGTGCATTATACTACATGGATGACTGTGGGCTGTGCATTATACTACATGGATGACTATGGGCTGTGCATTATACTACATGGATGACTATGGGCTGTGCGTTATACTACATGGATGACTATGGGCTGTGCATTATGCTACATGGATGACTATGGGCTGTGCGTTATACTACATGGATGACTATGGGCTGTGCATTATACTGTGTGGATGACTATGGGCTGTGCATTATACTACATGGATGACTATGGGCTGTGCATTATACTACATGGATGACTATGGGCTGTGCATTATGCTACATGGATGACTATGGGCTATGCGTTATACTACATGGATGACTATGGGCTGTGCATTATACTACATGGACGACTGTGGGCTGTGCATTATACTACATGGATGACTGTGGGCTGTGCATTATACTACATGGATGACTGTGGGCTGTGCATTATACTACATGGAGGACTATGGGCTGTGCATTATACTACATGGATGACTATGGGCTGTGCATTATACTACATGGACGACTGTGGGCTGTGCATTATACTACATGGATGACTGTGGGCTGTGCATTATACTACATGGATGACTATGGGCTGTGCATTATACTACATGGATGACTGGGGGCTGTGCATTATACTACATGGATGACTATGGGCTGTGCATTATACTACATGGATGACTGTGGGCTGGGCATTATACTGCATGGATGACTATGGGCTGTGCATTATACTACATGGACGACTGTGGGCTGTGCATTATACTACATGGATGACTGTGGGCTGTGCATTATACTACATGGATGACTATGAGCTGTGCATTATGCTGCATGGATGACTATGAGCTATGCATTGTACTGTATGGATGACTATTAACTGTGCATTATACTACATGGATGACTATGGGCTGTGCATTATACTACATGGATGACTATGGACTGTGCATTATACTACATGGATGACTATGAGCTGTGCATTATGCTGCATGGATGACTGAGCTGTGCATTATACTACATGGATGACTATGGGCTGTGCATTATACTACATGGATGACTATGGGCTGTGCATTATACTACATGGATGACTATGGGCTGTGCATTATACTACATGGATGACTATGGGCTGTGCATTATACTACATGGATGACTATGAGCTGTGCATTATACTACATGGATGACTATGAGCTGTGCATTATACTACATGGATGACTATGGGCTGTGCATTATACTACATGGATGACTATGGGCTGTGCATTATACTACATGGATGACTATGAGCTGTGCATTATACTACATGGATGACTATGAGCTGTGCATTATACTACATGGATGACTATGAGCTGTGCATTATACTACATGGATGACTATGAGCTGTGCATTATACTACATGGATGACTATGAGCTGTGCATTATACTACATGGATGACTATGAGCTGTGCATTATACTACATGGATGACTATGAGCTGTGCATTATACTACATGGATGACTATGGGCTGTGCATTATACTACATGGATGACTGGGCTGTGCATTATACTACATGGATGACTATGAGCTGTGCATTATACTACATGGATGACTATGGCCTGTGAATTATACTACATGGATGACTATGGGCTGTGCATCATTCTACATGGATGACTATGAGCTGTGCATTATACTACATGGATGACTATGAGCTGTGCATTATACTACATGGATGACTAAGAGCTGTGCATTATACTACATGGATGACTATGAGCTGTGCATTATACTACATGGATGACTATGGGCTGTGCATTATACTACATGGATGACTATGAGCTGTGCATTATACTACATGGATGACTATGGGCTGTGCATTATACTACATGGATGACTGGGCTGTGCATTATACTACATGGATGACTATGAGCTGTGCATTATACTACATGGATGACTATGGGCTGTGCATTATACTATATGGATGACTGGGCTGTGCATTATACTACATGTATAACTATGGGCTGTGCATTATACTGCATGGATGATTATGGGCTGTGCATTATACTACATGGATGACTATGGACTGTGCATTATACTACATGGAGGACTATGGGCTGTGCATTATACTACATGGATGACTATGGGCTGTGCATTATACTGTATGGATGACTATTGGCTGTGCATTATACTGTATGGATGACTATGGGCTGTGCATTATACTACATGGATGACTATGGGCTGTGCATTATACTGTATGGATGACTATGAGCTGTGCATTATACTACATGGAGGACTATGGACTGTGCATTATACTACATGGATAACTGGGCTGTGCATTATACTATATGGATGACTGGGCTGTGCATTATACTACATGTATAACTATGGGCTGTGCATTATACTACATGGATGACTATGGGCTGTGCATTATACTACATGGAGGACTATGGACTGTGCATTATACTACATGGATGACTATGGGCTGTGCATTATACTACATGGAGGACTATGGACTGTGCATTATACTATATGGATGACTATGGACTGTGCATTATACTATATGGATGACTATGGGCTGTGCATTATACTACATGGATGACTATGGGCTGTGCGTTATACTACATGGATGACTATGGGCTATGCATTATACTACATGGATGACTATGGGCTGTGCATTATACTACATGGAGGACTATGGACTGTGCATTATACTACATGGATGACTATGGGCTGTGCATTATACTACATGGAGGACTATGGACTGTGCATTATACTATATGGATGACTATGGACTGTGCATTATACTATATGGATGACTATGGGCTGTGCATTATACTACATGGATGACTATGGGCTGTGCGTTATACTACATGGATGACTATGGGCTATGCATTATACTACATGGATGACTATGGGCTGTGCATTATACTACATGGAGGACTATGGGCTGTGCATTATACTACATGGATGACTATGGGCTGTGCATTATACTACATGGAGGACTATGGGCTGTGCATTATACTACATGGATGACTATGGGCTGTGCATTATACTACATGGATGACTATGGGCTGTGCATTATACTACATGGAGGACTATGGGCTGTGCATTATACTACATGGATGACTATGGGCTGTGCATTATACTACATGGAGGACTATGGGCTTCGCATTATACTACAGGTATGAATATGGGCTGATGTTCAGGTGATACATGATCTGCTGGTGTCGGGGGGGTGCACATGAGCTGCCGGTGTCGGGGGGGCACATGAGTTACTGGTGTTGGGCTCATGAGTTGCTGGTGTTGGGCTCATGAGTTGCTGGTGTCTGGGGGCACATGAGCTGCAGCTGCGGGCGCACATGAGCTGCCCATGTTTGGGGGGGTGCATATGAGCTGCTGGTTTCTTGGAGGCACATGAATTGTCGGCGTTGGGGGGTACATGAGCTGCTGGTGTTCGGGGAGGGGCACATGAGCAGCTGGTTTTGGGGGGCACATGAGTTGCTGGTGTTGGGGGGATATGAGCTGCTGGTGTCAAGGGGGGTGCACATGAGCTGATTATGTCGGGGGCACATGAGCTGCTGGTGTCGGGGGGGCACATGAACTGCTGTTATGGAGCAGGACACATGAGTTTCTGGTGTTGAGGGGTACATGAGCTGATGGTGTTGGGTGGTGCATGAGCTGCTGGTGTCAGAAGGGGGCACATGAGCTTCCTTGCATGGTGGCACATGAGTGCTGGTGTTGGAAGGCACATGAACTGCGAGCTTTGGGGGGGGGCACATGAGCTGCAGGTGTCAGGGGCACATGAGCTGCAGGTATCGGGGGACACATGAGCTGCAGGTATCGGGGGGCACATGAGCTGCTGTTGTCAGGAGGGGGGAACACATAAGCTGCTGGTGTCGGGGTGCAGATGAGCTGCTGGTGTTGGGAGCTGGGAACACATAAGCTGCTGGTGTCGGGGTGCACATGAGCTGCTGGTGTCGGGGTGCACATGAGCTGCTGGTGTCGGGGGCACATGAGCTGCTGGTGTCGGGGTGCACATGAGCTGCTGGTGTCGGGGGGCACATGTGCTGCCCGTGTTGGGGGGCACATGAGCTGCTGGTGTTGGAGGCACATGAATTGCTGGTGTTGGGGGAGCACCGGAGTTGCTGATGTCAAGGGGGGGGCACATCAGCTGCTGGTGTCGGGTGGCACATGAGCTGCAGGTAATATATTGACCTCCTATATCTAAACCTACTGCCCAAATCAAATTTTTCTTAATATGTGAGATCAAAGGAAGGAAACCCCATGCGGAGGTGGAGAGGCCACGATCATGTGTCCCTCCCTGGTCAACCATGAAGATTTGGAGTAACCTGGAAGGTCTTGGTGTTTGGTCCTCATGCTCACAGGTGGTGCCACAGACTGGTCAGTGATGGGTTAAGGTCTTCTCTTGTTCCTACATTTTTTACAGTCTTCTCCAGGTCTGGAATAAGGAGGGGATTTCCTCGCCCCTCCTGAAAGGCTCTATCTCTCCTTAAATTGATCTTCAAAGCTGCAACGGGCCAGTGGCTAAAAGTACAAAGAGAAGATTGATGTCCGCCCTGGTGTCCTTCTCCCAGTATCTGCACACGCGTTCTGCTGAGTGACTCCCTTATTGCAGTCCTATATGTTCAGGCCTATCTCCCTCCACAACACACACAGCTCTTTGAAAAGGCAATGTCTCCAGTAAACAGGCAATCGTTGCTTTGTTTTTTTCTGACGAGTTTTGATCTTAATTCAAAGAAGTTAAAAAAAAAGGGAAAAAAAAATCTTAAAAAGGAACATGGAAGATTTACACGGTGACACAGCAATGAGGTGTTTCCCGCTGCACAAGTGAAGGGACGAGGAATCAGCGGAGAACATAGTGCGGCGGAGAAAGACGTACCGAGGACCAGGGCACCATGGGAACATGCGTGTGACCTGCGGCCTACATGGGGCTGCCATGGATCCCACTGACGCTAGGGACTACGGAGGTCTCCTGAGGGTTTAGAAAGTAAATGATAGAGAAAAAATGTAGACTGCGTTTCTTTACCTCCAGATATCTAGAGAAATTTGGGGGGATTGGAGACCTCCGCGGATAGGACTCTGTCAGGACAAGGTCCATCACTGCGCATCACGTCGGCTCCTACAGCATTCTGTTCAATGCTGGCAGATATCACGTCATCTTTGAAGGAATCCAGCCATCTTTTTTCTAGTCTTATGGCCATGTTTGAAAGTTTTTTGTCTTTGCGCCTAATTCTTGGTTGACTAATCTTCCGTCTGGTAGATGTTAGTGTGACACCCCAGGGGTCTGGTTGCCACAGTAACGTAATGTTATGTCTGAGAGCAGGTGGGAGGTCCTTTAGTCAGGGATCCTGTGCATGCCACACCTCCTGCCCAGTCTTGGGAGGGGAAGAACTTCCCCTATATAAACCTGGGGCTGAGGCAGGGTGAGTGAGTAGAAGAAGAGAAGAAGTAGAGACAGCATAGGAAGAAACAGCAGTTACAAGGAGTCAGGGGCTGGCAGCTGCAGAGTTCGCCCTGACTAAGAAGACTTTTTACCGGACCCGGAGTCCGAGGCTGTGGGGACTAATTCCTGCCCAGCAGCAGAATCCGTCAGGCAGGGGATTTCAGGTCCTCTGGCCCAGAAGCCCGAAGGCTCGGTCACACGCGTGGGACCAGCACCGCCATCGTGGAGCGGAAGCCATTAGAAGGCCCCGAGTCACCGGCCATACGGGTGAGCACCACACGGTACACTCAGGGACGTGGGCTACTTACATCAGCTCCTAGCAAGGTAGCCAGAAGAGTACAGTCAGTTTGGGAGGCCTACAACTACGCCTGGCCAGGGGAGATCCCATCTGCTCAAGGACTGACCAGGCCCCATCCGCTAGCAAGTACTCCGGGAGGGTCTTTTGTTGTTACCAGTAAAGACCCTGAACTACACCGTACCGTCTCTGAGTGGTTCCTGCTACCCCCATCATCCACGTCGGCTGCCCTGAGGCCATACCCCTCCCGTTGGGGGTTATACTATCACGCTGCACAATCCCACCATCGGCCTCAGCGGTCTGCCCTGCAGCAGCAGCCCCCTGGCTGCACTCAACGGGTGGCGTAGTCATCAACCATTTACTACTAATGGACTGCCGTCTAGTTTGACTCCCTGGGCACGGACCGGGTCACCGCCACGAGACTACAACCCTCCACAGATCCGGCTCCGGGTAAGCTCCCGCATGCGCAGCGCAGCGCGACACAGGCCCTGGGGCGCGTCAACTTTGGCGTAGTCGGCAGGATTTCGTGCCCGCAACCACCGGGTACTGCGTGCCTGAAAAGCAAAGACTGTTCAAACTTACCAGTGGTGAAGATTCCCGCTATCCGTGGAGGTTTCCCGCCATCCGGCGCCATCTTCTACCTTCTTCCCGCCATCCGCGAAGTTTTCCCGCCATCCGGCGCCATCTTCGACCTTCTTCCCGCCATCCGTGGAGTTTTCCCGCCATTGGACGCCATCTTGAGGACGCCGCGCGGGAAGAAGAGGGGCGTGGACTCCGAAAGCGCGCGAGAACTGAAGCCCCGCCTCACGTCCGGACGTTGCGTAAGGTCCTGGAAGGAGCCCAGCAGACGCCGACGTCACAGGAGCGCGACGGAAGGTCCTCAACCCTGACGATCCACTGCGGAGCCGCGGCCTACGGAAGAGGATCATCGCAAGGTAGGCCACGGTCCACTAGGGGGGAGGAAGATGTCGGATACGGAGGAGAGCTTCACTGCCTCAACCCCCGCCAGCGCTACCGCTGCTGCAGTTATGCCCTTCACCATGCCCTATATCCCGAGAGCAGCTTGGCTACCCCAGTACTCAGGGGAGTCACATACCCTGCATGACTTTAGAGAAAAGCTGGATAGCCTCTTCCAGGTGTACCCCCTCACAGAAGAGCAAAAAGTGAGCATCCTGGTGGCCCAACTAACCGGGGCAGCCAAAAGAGAAGTAAAATCTTGGCCACCTGGGAGGAGGACTGTCGCAGAGATACTAACCCGGCTGAGGGACACCTTCGATACCCGCACCTCAGCCGAGATCAAGCTTAGATTCTACGGGTGCAAGCAGCGAGCGCATGAGAGTATAAGGGACTATGCACTAAACCTACAAGAGGCCCTGAGGGCCATAAAGCAGACCGACCCTGATGGGGTGGGAAACGAGGACAGGCTGTTGACTGAACAATTTATAGAGGGTTTATATTGCAATGCCCACCGAACCCAGTTGCGGGCAATGGCCTTACAGGATCCCCATCTGGACTTTGCACAGTTCAAGGATAGAGCTATCCGGGTGCTCCGAGAACCAGCACCGGGTGGCGTTGTGACCCACAGGCGCCCAGCTATCACTTACCACCAGGAGGCGGCGCCCTTGTCGACAGGGCCTGTGGGAGCTCATGCGCAGGCTTTGGACAATGACCCGGCTCCAGACCTACACCATCAGGTCCAAGAGCTAGCTAAGAGCGTTGCTGCGCTAACCCGAACTGTGCAGTCTTTACAGGTTTCCACCCCAGGGAAGATCCAGCTGGCATCCGGACCGGAGGACATCCCGTGGCGTCGACCAAGGAGGACCCCACCGGCCAGAGGAAGACCCAGTGACCGATACAGCGAGGACGGACGACCCATCTGCCGCCGCTGCAATCAACCCGGACATATGGAAAGGTACTGTTCTTTAAACGGGCACAACCTGGGGTAGAGGGCCAACCCCCAGGAAAAAGATCACCAGGCCCATCGAACTGGCGCGACAGATATGTGGGAGGACGTCCAGTCTTGCCTGTGGTACTGGATGGCATTCCCATGAGTGCCCTACTGGATACCGGGTCACAGGTCACCACCATCCCGTACGTGCTCTTCAAGCAGTACTGGAATGACTCGGATATTACCCGCTACCCTGACGACGACTTGAGTATCATCGCCAGCAATGGCCAGCCCGTGCCACAGATCGGATTTAAAGAGGTGACCCTCAAAATCGGTAGAGTCGAACTGGCCGCACAGGAACTGATCATTGTAGATATTGATAAACATGAGAGTCACCCAAAAATAACTCTAGGAACTAACGTAATTGAAAATTGTCTTGCAGAGGTGATTTTCCTTTTACAGCAGGTTGCCAAGAACGCCAGCTCCGGCGAGCAGCGGGTGCTCCAGAAAGAGATCCGGGCACTGATGCAACGGCAACAAGTGGAACTCTCCGGCGGTGAGATTGGTAGCGTAAGAATGTGTGACCCTTTTCCTATTGCCATGCCCCCAAAAAGTGAAATGATGATTTGGTGCCGGGCAGCTATTGGTCTGAGAGGTAGAGATTACCAGGCAATGGTAGAACCAGTTTACTCAGACAGTAGGCCCACCATTTTGACAGCACGGGGGGTGGTCAATGTACGCCATGGGAGGGTGCCCGTTCGCATAATAAATATCGGGGAGAGGGAAGTGTACCTGCCCCGGTATGCCACGCTAGCCAAATTATATACCACTAATCAAAATTCTATACAATCTGTGGAACCCTTGCCTCCATCTCACCCGGAGGAAGGTAACGGCTCTAAGAAAGACATGGAGGACTGGTGTCAGCAACTACATCTGGGTACTGACTCCACTCCCTCACATCAGAAACAAGGAGTCTATCGGGTGGTTCAAGAGTATGAGAGAGTGTTTAGTAAACACCCGTTAGACTTCGGGCGAGTCAAGGGGGTAGAACACCGCATCCCCACGGGAGATCATCCTCCCATAAAAGAGAGGTATCGACCCGTACCCCCTGCACATTACCAACACGCCAAGGGGATGCTTAGAGACATGAAGGAGGCTGGGGTAATCCGGGATAGCTGTAGCCCCTGGGCAGCCCCACTAGTTTTAGTCAAAAAGAAAGACAACACCATGAGGATGTGTGTAGATTACCGGAAAATCAACCGTATCACACACAAGGATGCGTACCCCTTACCAAGGATAGAGGAGTCATTGGCTGCTTTAAGATCTGCTAACTTCTTCTCTACCTTGGATCTCACTAGCGGGTACTGGCAGGTTCCTGTAGCAGAGGCGGACCGGGAGAAGACCGCATTCACCACCCCGATGGGACTTAGCGAATTCACCTGCATGCCGTTCGGACTCTGCAACGCCCCAGGAACCTTCCAACGATTAATGGAGTGCTGTCTGGGCCACAGAAACTTCGAGACGGTCCTGTTGTACCTGGACGATGTCATCGTATACTCCAAAACTTATGAGGACCACCTGAAACACCTGGCGGAGGTGTTCGAAGCTCTGGCGAGTTACGGCCTAAAGGTGAAACCCTCCAAGTGTCACCTCCTGAAACCAAAGGTGCAATACCTGGGACACGTGGTGAGCGCTGACGGAGTGGCTCCCGACCCCGATAAGATCACCGCAATTAAGGGATGGCCAAGCCCCTCCAGCGTAAAAGAAGTGCGGCAGTTCCTAGGGTTGGTAGGCTACTACCGAAGGTTTATTCCCGGTTTCACCAAAAAGGCAGCACCTATGCAGGACCTCCTGATAGGCCAGTCCCGGAAGGCCAAGAACCAGAAGCCGCCCTTCAAATGGGAAAAGCTAGAAGAAGAGTCCTTCCGCCAGCTGAAGATGGCCCTCACGGGGGATGAAATCTTGGCGTACCCGGACTATAGCCAGCCCTTCATCCTCTACACCGACGCCAGTAACATCGGGCTAGGAGCCGTACTGTCCCAGATTCAGCAGGGGAGAGAACGAGTAATCTCCTATGCCAGCCGAAAACTGCGACCCACCGAAAGGAACCCCGAAAATTACAGCTCATTTAAGCTAGAGTTCCTGGCCGTGGTATGGGCAGTCACCGAGCGCTTTAGGCATTACCTCGCTTCTTCCCGGTTCACCGTATACACGGATAACAACCCGTTGACACACCTGGACACGGCAAGACTCGGTGCCCTGGAGCAGAGGTGGATGGCCCGTCTGTCCAACTACGAGTTCACAATCAAATACCGGGCAGGACGCTCCAATACTAACGCGGACGCCCTGTCCAGGATGCCCAACCTGCCGGACGAAGGAGAAGATCCGGAGGGACTGGAAGAAGTTGAACTCCCTGCGTTCCACCGTCATGGGACTATCCAGTATTCCCACCGGGTAAGGGGTAAGCAGGCTGCTACGTTGAACCCCTTACCCCACTACAACTGGGCGGAAACGCAAGACAGCGACCCTGCCGTCCGACTGGTGAAGGAGATGCTGACTCGGCCGGAGGCTCGCCTTGAACCAGACGCTCCGGAGGAAGCCAAACAACTATGGGCGGAGAAGAGTCGACTATTCCTTTACAAGGGGAAGTTGTGCCGCAGAATGGTCAACTCCCGGACGCATGAACTACTCTGGCAAGTAGTGGTGCCCCGAAGAGACGCAGCCATGGTGATGGAGGCATACCACGACGGAGCTGGACACTTCGGGTGGAAAAAGCTGGAGTTCCTGCTGCGCGAGCGGTTCCACTGGGTAGGCATGAGGGGAACCATCGAGAAGTGGTGCAGAGACTGTGGCCCGTGCAATCTGAGAAGGAAGGACCGGGCCAGCCAGAAGACTCCCCTGCAGTCCATCGTCACCCGGCAACCGTTAGAACTGGTAGCCTTGGATCATGTAAAACTGACCCCAAGCAGAAGTGGCTACGTCTACGCGTTAACCATCGTGGATCATTACTCCCGGTTCTTGGTTGTCGTCCCCGTCAAGGACTTAACGGCTCAAACAGCAGCTAGGGCCTTCCAGCAGCACTTCTGCCGTCCACACGGGTACCCGGACCAAGTGCTGACGGACCAGGGACCTGCCTTTGAAGCGGAGGTCTTCCAGGAATTCTGCAATCTGTATGGCTGCCGGAAGATAAGGACGACACCCTACCATCCGCAAACTAATGGACTTTGTGAAAAAATGAACCAGGTGGTAATGGATCTTCTAAAAACATTGCCCCTGGAAGAACGCAGTCTGTGGCCTGAGAAGTTGCCCGATCTGGTGGACCTATACAACCACATCCCGGTAGGTTCCACCAACTGTACCCCGGCTTACCTAATGAGGGCGAGACCTGGTAAGTTACCTGTTGACCTGGAAATGGGAGTCCTGACACCTGAGGACACTTCACCAGAAACAGACTGGGACACAGAGAGGCAGCAGCAGTACCGGAGAGTACAGGAGAGCGTGGAGCGAAGTCTCTGTCAGGCTAGGGAAAGACAAGAGAAGACTTACAACCAGTATGCTCCCGCTGTTCCCCTGGTACCCGGAGAGCAGGTCTTGAAGAGGAAAAGACGGCTCCACAAGTTGGATGACCAGTGGGAGAAGGACCCGTACACCGTACTGCCCTCAAGCCACGAGAACCCGAAGGTCTGTACCATCAGTAAAGACGGAGGGGAAACCACAGCCATTGTATCCCGGGACCACCTGAAGAAGTGTCCCGAACAACTGAGGAACCCTGAAGAGGAACAAGAAGACCATCGACCCGTGGGAGAAAGGGAAGATATGGTTAGTACCGTGCTCGGGGACTTCCCTCGGTCTTGGACTCAAGTCAATGGTGCAGTTGTGGTACCCGTACTCACCTTCCTCCAACCATCATCCCAAGAACCTACGGAGCAACGGGTAGAGCTGGAAGAACAGCCGGTCCAGGAGGCAGAAGACTCCACACAAGTAGAACAGGAGAATCAACCCTCTGCTTATAGTGAGCCTGCCGTACCCCTAGTGAGACAAAGAGCCGGTAGACAGCTGCCCAGTTTACCCTTGACAGCTCCTACACCCTGTAGTTCAGGGCCAGACAGTCAGCTCCGTAGGTCCACTAGGGCCACTAGAGGCCAGTTACCCGCACGTTGGAGGATCTAAATGTTTAAGCTATTTTATAATGTTTACCTGTCTATAGTTGCTTGTGTGTAATTTTGTATTTCTAGTTGTTTTTAGGAATCCTTGGTGGATTTACCGGGAATCCTTGTATATAGTTGGAGCGTAACCCAGGATGGACTAAAGACTGTCAAGGACTCGGGGTAGAACAGACCCCTACCTGGTTACGTCTCCCTGTGTTGGTGAAATGGACACCTTGCTTTCTTCAGAGACTGCACCCGGTTGCGGACACGCCGTAACCATCTTTATGTGTTTTCTTATTGTATTATTAATGTTTTGCCTTGTTATGTTTTCTAAATGTGTTTAGTCCCGGAGTACTAAATTTTACTAGGGGGGAATGTGACACCCCAGGGGTCTGGTTGCCACAGTAACGTAATGTTATGTCTGAGAGCAGGTGGGAGGTCCTTTAGTCAGGGATCCTGTGCATGCCACACCTCCTGCCCAGTCTTGGGAGGGGAAGAACTTCCCCTATATAAACCTGGGGCTGAGGCAGGGTGAGTGAGTAGAAGAAGAGAAGAAGTAGAGACAGCATAGGAAGAAACAGCAGTTACAAGGAGTCAGGGGCTGGCAGCTGCAGAGTTCGCCCTGACTAAGAAGACTTTTTACCGGACCCGGAGTCCGAGGCTGTGGGGACTAATTCCTGCCCAGCAGCAGAATCCGTCAGGCAGGGGATTTCAGGTCCTCTGGCCCAGAAGCCCGAAGGCTCGGTCACACGCGTGGGACCAGCACCGCCATCGTGGAGCGGAAGCCATTAGAAGGCCCCGAGTCACCGGCCATACGGGTGAGCACCACACGGTACACTCAGGGACGTGGGCTACTTACATCAGCTCCTAGCAAGGTAGCCAGAAGAGTACAGTCAGTTTGGGAGGCCTACAACTACGCCTGGCCAGGGGAGATCCCATCTGCTCAAGGACTGACCAGGCCCCATCCGCTAGCAAGTACTCCGGGAGGGTCTTTTGTTGTTACCAGTAAAGACCCTGAACTACACCGTACCGTCTCTGAGTGGTTCCTGCTACCCCCATCATCCACGTCGGCTGCCCTGAGGCCATACCCCTCCCGTTGGGGGTTATACTATCACGCTGCACAATCCCACCATCGGCCTCAGCGGTCTGCCCTGCAGCAGCAGCCCCCTGGCTGCACTCAACGGGTGGCGTAGTCATCAACCATTTACTACTAATGGACTGCCGTCTAGTTTGACTCCCTGGGCACGGACCGGGTCACCGCCACGAGACTACAACCCTCCACAGATCCGGCTCCGGGTAAGCTCCCGCATGCGCAGCGCAGCGCGACACAGGCCCTGGGGCGCGTCATTAGAGACGCACATGCCAGGGGGTCTGCAGCGTCTGCGGCTCATAGTGATGCACAGTCCAGTCCAGGAGAATTGGTTGCAGGACGCTGACGCTTTCTATCTGTTGCCCGTATCCTCAGAGAACACAAGCTGTTGACGATCAGCGTACATGTGCGACGCTGTCTCTCCGTATTCAGGATCGCTCTCTGTCAATCACATAAATACTTTTTGTGATTAAGATGGCAGTGGCTGATGCCAATTACAAGTATGTTGCCATCAATGCCAGTGCCTACGCCAGTCCTAGGCACCTGCTATTTGAGCTACAAGTAATTTTCCAGGAATTCACTCCTCATCATTATGTTTTCAGGTGAGTCTGTTCTACTGATGCCCTATCTGCTGCACCTCCACCCACAGATGGGACTGGATCCCCCGGGCTGAGCTGTACTGCATGATGTGCTGGTGGTGATATGGTCACCCTCTGCTACTCAGGGTGGTGTGATGGCTCTCTGCTGCTGGTGTGGTCACTCCCTGATGCTGGTAGTGGTGTGGTCACCCTCTGCTGCTGGTGGTGATATGGTCACCCTCTGCTACTCAGGGTGGTGTGATGGCTCTCTGCTGCTGGTGTGGTCACTCTCTGCTGCTGGTGTGGTCATCCTCTGCTGCTGGTGGTGATATGGTCACCCTCTGCTACTCAGGGTGGTGTGATGGCTCTCTGCTGCTGGTGTGGTCACTCTCTGATGCTGGTAGTGGTGTGGTCACCCTCTGCTGCTGGTGGTGATATGGTCACCCTCTGCTACTTAGGCTGGTGTGATGGCTCTCTAATGCTGATGGTGGTATGATCACTCTCAGCTGCTGATGGAGGTGTGGTCACCGTCTGTTGCTGGTGATGGTATAGTCAACCTCTGCTGCTGGTGATAGTGTTGTCACCCTTTGCTGCTGCTGGTGGTGTTGTAAGTCTCTACTTCTGATTGTGGTGTGGTCACTCTCTGCTGCTAATGGTGTTATGGTCACCCTCTGCTGCTGGTGTTGGCGTGGTCACTCTGCCAGCGGTGGTGTGGTCATTCAGCTGCTGATGGTGGTGTGGTCACTCTCTGCTGCTGGTGATGGTATGGTAACCCTCTGCTGCTGGTGATAGTGTGGTCATCCTTTGCTGCTGCTGGTGGTGTGGTAACTCTCTACTGCTGGTGGTGTGGTCACTCTCTACTTCTGATTGTGGTGTGGTCACTCTCTGCTGCTGATGGTGGTATGGTCAATCTCTGCTGCTGATGGTGTTATTGTCATCCTCTGCTGCTGGTGGTGGTGTGGTCACTCTCTGCAGCTGGTGGTGGTGTGGTCACTCTCTACTGCTGGTGCTGGTGTTGTCAATCTCTAGTGCTGCTGGTGGTGTAGCCACCCTCTGACACTGAAGTGGTGTGGTCCCTCTCTGCTGCTGGTGGTGGTGTGGTCACCCCTGCTGCCTGTAGTGATTTAGTCACCCGCTGCTGCTGAAGCTGGTGTGGTCATGCTCTGCTGCTATTGCTGGAAGTGGTGTGATCAAACTCTGGTGGTGGTGGTGTGGTCACCCTCTGCTGCTGCTGGTGGTGTGGTTCCTCTCTGCTGCTCGTGGTGGTGTGGTCATCCCCTGTTGCTGGTGGTGGTGTGATGGCTCTCTGCTAATGGTGCTGTTGTGGTCACCCGCTGCTGCTACTGTTGATGGTGGTGTGGTCACCCTCTGCTGTTTGTGTGCTCACTGTTTGCTGCTGGGGGTGGTGGTTTGGTCACTTTCTGCTGCTGGCAGTGGTGTGTTCACCTTCTACTACTCATGGTGGTGTAATTGCTCTCTGCTGCTGCTGGTGGTGTGGTCATTCTCTGATGCTTTTGGTGGTATGTCCACTCTTTAGTGGTGATGTGGTCACCCTCTGCTGCTGGTGAGGTCACTTTCTGCTGGTTGGTGATGTGGTCACTTTCTGCTTCTGCTGCTGGTGATGGTGGAGTGATTACTCTGCTGCTGGTGGTGGTGTGGCTACTCTCTGGTGGTGGTGCTGGTGTGGTCACCCTCTGCTGCTGGTGTGATCACCCTCTTCTACTGGTGATGGTGTGGTCAGTCTATGCTGCTGATGGTGGTGTGATTACTCTGCTGGTGGTGTTCTTTTCTGCTGCTGGTAGTGTAGTCACTTACTGCTGGTGGTAGTGTGGTCACTCTCTGGTGGTGGTAGTGTGGTCACTACTGCTGGTGATGGTGTGGTCACTCTCTACTGCTGGTGGTGATGTGGTCACTCTCTGCTGCTGCTGGTGGTGGTATGGTCACTCTCTGCTGCTGATGGTGTTATGGTCACCCTCTGCTGCTGGTAGTGGTTTGGTCACCCTCTGCTGCTGCTGGTAGTGTGATGACTCTGCTGATGGTATGGTCACTCTCTACTTCTCGTGGTGTGGTCATTTTTTACTGCTGGTGGTGGTGTGGTCACTCTCTGCTGCTGATGGTTGTATTGTCACTCTTTGCTGCTGATGGTGGTGTGGTCACCCTCAGCTGCTAGTGGTGGTGTGGTCACCCTCTGCTGTTGGCATGCTCACTGTCTGTTGCTGGTGATGATGGATTGGTCACTCTCTGCTGCTGGAAGTGGTGTGGTCACCCTTGATTGCTGGTAGTGGTGTGGCCACTCTCTCCTGGTGGTGTTGTTATCCTCTGATGCTGGTGTGGTCACTCTGTGTCACGCAAGGGGAGGGAAGGAACAAGTGTACAATGATGGGAAAAGGGGGAAGGGAGATCAACAACTAGGGAAAGGGGGAATGGAGACCTCTAGGAAGATCTAATATCACCCTGACTATCCTATCGTCCCTATATAGGTTCCTGTCATGCACGGTGTGGGAAAGACTAAGTGCAACACGAAGGGATGAGGGAAAGATAGCCCAAACGCTAGGGAAAGGGGGAGTGGAGACCCCTAGGCAGATCTAATATCACCCTACCTATCATACCATCCCTATATAGGTTCCGCAGCTATTGCAGAACAGGAAACCTAATCCCTGTATATCCCTAGAGCTAGGCCCTAGATAGGGAGGGGGTGAGCACTGGTCAGTCCTCACTATAAACTAAAGACAACAAGGTAGACAAACAAAGGGTGAAAACTTAGCTTGAGCAGACACCAGAGAGATGACACCAAACGTCCTCCAAGGGCACCAGAAAGGAAACTAGCTGACTGCTATTGCTTCAAGCCTGCACAAGGGAAAATGAGAATATCACCAGCGACTCCCTGAAGCGAACTGAGAGTTTATAAACACCCAGACCAGGGTGTGTCAATCAGAGCAGGAGGGAGGTTGCTGCTGGGTCAAAAAGTGAAAAGGATTAAGAAGG
The DNA here is from genome assembly GCF_046119375.1 of Phyllobates terribilis. Taxonomy (NCBI): domain Eukaryota; kingdom Metazoa; phylum Chordata; class Amphibia; order Anura; family Dendrobatidae; genus Phyllobates; species Phyllobates terribilis. The sequence goes on along the minus strand of NW_027362765.1, from coordinate 345,180,057 downwards.
CTTCTGTCATGCCAAACGCAGTGACCTCCTGCAGCCAGATGCAGAGCGACTGTCTGTTACACCTGACACACCCGTGACAGTTCCGCACATATCACCGAACAGGAAACCTAATCCCTGAATGTCCCTAGAGCTAGGCCCTAGGTAGGGAGGGGATGGAGTGAACATTAGTCAGGCCCCACTGTAACTAAAGACAACAAGGTAAACAAACAAAGGGGATACACTTAGCTTGAGAAGACACCAGAGAGATAACGCCAACTGTCCTTCAAGGGAAGTCCAAGAAGAAACTAACCAACTAGTAGTCCTCTAGGCAAGGACAGAGGAACATAGAACTATCACTGGCGACTCTCTGGAGACACTGAGAGTTTTTAACTACCAAGCAAGGGTGTATCAATTAGCAGCAGAAGGTGAAGGTCGCTGCTGGGTCCTAAAGGAAGAAGGATATCACTACACTACAAAGATGAGAGGATCAAGAAGACATCTGCAATGCCAAGCGCAGTGACCTTCTGTAACATACCTGGCGGCGTCCTTGCATGGTGGTCCATCTCCCACTGTGCAAGAGGGCGCACTTGATCTCCTGTCCAGAATGTCTCTCTGGCTTCCCTCCATGCTGTCTGTTTGTGTCTGTTTCTGCTGCTTAAGGGCGGCGCCCGATCACTTCCTGCCTTTTGTACCTGCTGTGGGTCACACCCCTTGTGCGTCCTCAGCCTATTGCTGTCTGTCACTTGGTATATAGCTCAGCAGCTCCCTTCTATCCCTGCCTGAGCATAGTGTTTCCTTCAGTGTGTGCTTGCACTCTGAAGGTGCCAGGTCCCGTCTCTTGTCTCCTGCTTTTTGTATCAGTTCCCGTGTCTGAACTGAGTCCTGTATGTCTCCTGCTTTGCGGTATCAGCTCCCGTGTCTGAACTGAGTCCTGTATGTCTCCTGCTTTGCGGTATCAGCTCCCGTGTCTGAACTGACTCCTTTCTGTGTTCTCTTGTCTGTCCTGTCTGAACACGCTCCTAGCCTGTTCCTCTCGCCTTCTAGTGGCCGATTTCCTAGACCCGCTCCTGTGTCTGGTCTGTCCTGTCTGAACACGCTCCTTGCCTGTTCGTTCCGCCTCTCTGGGGGCCGTATTCCCAGACCCGCTCCTGTATCCCTCTGCAGTGTCGGTCTCCTCCGTACACTCAGTTCCAGTCTGAACTCTCTCCTGTCCTTTACCTGTTTTGCCTCTATGTCCGTTCCCTTCCTTTTTCTGCAGAGTCTGAACTCGTACCTAACTCCTGCTTGTTGTCTCTGCAAGTACTGTGTGAGTATCTGGCTCTGTCTTTCCCTTCCTGTCTGTTCCGTGTGAACAGAGCCCTGTCCTCCCTGCTCAGCCTTGTCTGCACTCTAGCTGTGCTTGCCTGTAACCCTCTGCCTGTATTGTTCCTGAGTCCCGGTGTGTACTGGGTCCTATCCCGCCTGTGTTCCTACCAGTCGTGCCTGCCTATACCCTCCAGTCTGTGTGCCAGCCTACCAGCCTGTTCCTGTATTTCCCTGTGTGGGTCAACAGCCGTGTCCGGGGTCTGTCCTGGAGTAGCACCTGGTCCCTCTGCTCGGTTCCTCCTTGGTGCACTGGCGTCGTATGCCGTCGTGCGACCCTGGTCGGATCGGGTGAATACTTAGTCACGCCCCTCCAGGCATTCACTCTCCGGCACGGTCCAGTGGAATCACTACCAATCACACGCACACGCCGCTTAGCCCGGGCGTGTGCATAACAGCATGCTCAGGCCATGGTTCCCGTTGAGCCCCACGGCCTTCGCTCTTTGAGAAGTTTTTCCAGCGAATACATGCATTAAAATAAAATAAATAAATTTTTTTTCCCCCTTTAGCTGAGTTCCAGGCGAATTACGCACCCGTCCAGATGGATCTATCAGCCCTCGTTCCTGCGGATCCGCCACGTTACTATGGGGATCCAAGACAGTGTCGTGCATTTGTGGAGCAATGCATGCTACACTTTAAGGCCTACCCTCTCTATTTTCCTTCCGATTGGGCTAAAGTGGCCTTTATGATTGACTACCTAGCGGGTGATGCCTTGAAATGGGTCACCCCCCTATGGGAAGCATGGGATCCTGTCATCCTTGACCTGCAGGCCTTCCTGGTGGCCTTTCGTATGGTCTTCGAGGACCCTAACTCTGAAGCCCCTGCTGAAGCTTCACTTCCCAATATCCCGGAGCAGCCCCGACGGGTAATGTGTGTGGGTAGCGCAATAGTCCTCCAGCCCAATGAGACTACTGCCCACCCAGAATCCTCACAGGGTGACTACGCTTTCCGGAATACTTCTCTCAACCTCAAGAGGCAGTCCAGACGTGCTAGACTTAGAGGCAAGCCGTCACGCCAGGGTCTGTCCTCCCTGAGACCTCCTGACCCCAGCCTTGGAGTCCCTACTGAAGCTTCATCTCCCTGTATCCCGGAGAAACCCCAATGGGTAATGTGCGTGGGTAGTGCACCAGTTCTCCTGGCCGAAGAGACTTCTGCCCATCCAGACTCCACACAGGAGAACTTCCTGCACCCGGCATCAGATGCTTCTTTCTCTTTAACCGGTGTGCATGTCCAAGGATGCTCCAAAGCTGTGGTTACCTCAGAGTCTGTGCACCTCTACTACCTGGCGGAGGATCCCCTGTTGCCTCCTGAACCCTCCGGGATACCACTCGATGACAAATGGAGAGAGACTTCTCTACACCCGGTACTCAATACTTTGTCCGCTTCGTCCTGTGAGCCTGACAATGGGTACCCCAAAGTGGTAGTTACCTCCGAGTCTCTACACCCCTCCGACCAGGCGGAGGATCTCCAGTTGTCTCCTGAACCCTTCGGGGTGCTACCTGGTAGCGAAAGGACAGAGACTCTCCTATACTCTGTACCTGATACCTCGCTCGCTTCGTCCAGTGAGTCCAACTTAGTGTACTCCGAAGCAGAGGTTACTCCTGAGTCTCTACACCCCTCCGACCAGGCGGAGGACCTCCAGTTGTGTTCAGAATCCTTCGGGGTGCCACCTGGTGGTGAATGGACAGAGACTTTCCTATATCCTGGATCTGATACCTCGCTTGCTTCGTCCAGTGAGTCCGACCTAGTGTACTCTGAAGCAGAGGTTACCCGTGAGTCTCTACACCCCTCTGACCAGGCGGAGGACCGCCAGCTGTCTCCAGAACCCTTCGGGGTGCCACCTGGTGGTGAATGGACAGAGACTTTCCTATACTCGGTACCCGATACCTCGCCTGCTTCCTCCAGTGAGTCCGACCTAGTGTACTCTGAAGCAGAGGTTACCCGTGAGTCTCTACACCCCTCTGACCAGGCGGAGGACCGCCAGCTGTCTCCAGAACCCTTCGGGGTGCCACCTGGTGGTGAATGGACAGAGACTTTCCTATACTCGGTACCCGATACCTCGCCTGCTTCCTCCAGTGAGTCCGACCTAGTGTACTCTGAAGCAGTTGTTTTCTCTGAGCCTCTGCACTCTTCTGACCCGGCGGAGGACCTCCAGTTGTTTCCTGAATCCTCCGGGATACCACCAGATAACAAAGAGACAGTGACTTTTCCTCATTATGTACGTGATAACCCGTCTATTTCTTCCTGTGAGCTTGACAAGATGTACCTCGAAGCAGAGATTACCCTTAAGTCTCTGTCCCCCTCCAACCCAGTGAACGACTGGCCCTCGAATTCCCTGCGGAAGATTCTGGCAGGCCTGAAGAAGAGGGGGCGTAAGGGGGGAGGTACTGTAACATACCTGGCGGCGTCCTTGCATGGTGGTCCATCTCCCACTGTGCAAGAGGGCGCACTTGATCTCCTGTCCAGAATGTCTCTCTGGCTTCCCTCCATGCTGTCTGTTTGTGTCTGTTTCTGCTGCTTAAGGGCGGCGCCCGATCACTTCCTGCCTTTTGTACCTGCTGTGGGTCACACCCCTTGTGCGTCCTCAGCCTATTGCTGTCTGTCACTTGGTATATAGCTCAGCAGCTCCCTTCTATCCCTGCCTGAGCATAGTGTTTCCTTCAGTGTGTGCTTGCACTCTGAATGTGCCAGGTCCCGTCTCTTGTCTCCTGCTTTTTGTATCAGTTCCCGTGTCTGAACTGAGTCCTGTATGTCTCCTGCTTTGCGGTATCAGCTCCCGTGTCTGAACTGAGTCCTGTATGTCTCCTGCTTTGCGGTATCAGCTCCCGTGTCTGAACTGACTCCTTTCTGTGTTCTCTTGTCTGTCCTGTCTGAACACGCTCCTAGCCTGTTCCTCTCGCCTTCTAGTGGCCGATTTCCTAGACCCGCTCCTGTGTCTGGTCTGTCCTGTCTGAACACGCTCCTTGCCTGTTCGTTCCGCCTCTCTGGGGGCCGTATTCCCAGACCCGCTCCTGTATCCCTCTGCAGTGTCGGTCTCCTCCGTACACTCAGTTCCAGTCTGAACTCTCTCCTGTCCTTTACCTGTTTTGCCTCTATGTCCGTTCCCTTCCTTTTTCTGCAGAGTCTGAACTCGTACCTAACTCCTGCTTGTTGTCTCTGCAAGTACTGTGTGAGTATCTGGCTCTGTCTTTCCCTTCCTGTCTGTTCCGTGTGAACAGAGCCCTGTCCTCCCTGCTCAGCCTTGTCTGCACTCTAGCTGTGCTTGCCTGTAACCCTCTGCCTGTATTGTTCCTGAGTCCCGGTGTGTACTGGGTCCTATCCCGCCTGTGTTCCTACCAGTCGTGCCTGCCTATACCCTCCAGTCTGTGTGCCAGCCTACCAGCCTGTTCCTGTATTTCCCTGTGTGGGTCAACAGCCGTGTCCGGGGTCTGTCCTGGAGTAGCACCTGGTCCCTCTGCTCGGTTCCTCCTTGGTGCACTGGCGTCGTATGCCGTCGTGCGACCCTGGTCGGATCGGGTGAATACTTAGTCACGCCCCTCCAGGCATTCACTCTCCGGCACGGTCCAGTGGAATCACTACCAATCACACGCACACGCCGCTTAGCCCGGGCGTGTGCATAACACCTTCTACAGCTGGATCCACACTTAATAAACCCGTGACAGTACCCCCCCTTCTACGAGTGGCCTCCGGATCAGGTTTCTCAGGATGAGAGGTGTGAAACGAACGAACCAGCCTAGGGGCATTCACCTCTGATGCCGAAACCAACATCCTTTCCTCTGGACCATAACCACTCCTGTGCACCAAATACTGTAGGGAACAATGCTGGAGACGAGAATCCACAATCATCGAGATTTGAAACTCCAAATTACCATCAACCATGATAGGGGGCGGTGGTAAGGGAGAGAACTCAAGAGGTTCCACATATTTCTTGAGTAGAGACCTGTGAAACACTTTGTGGATCTTAAGGATCTGAGGAAGCTCAAGATGAAACGATGCTCAGTTAATGACGGCGGTTATTTTATAAGGACCAATAAATCTAGGTCCCAGCTTCCAGGAAGGAACCTTCAACTTGATATTCCTGATACATAACCACACAAAGTCATTCACACATAGGTCCGGACCTGGCGAGCGTTTCCTTTCAGCCATACGTTTGTACCTGTCTCCCATGATCTTCATATTACACTGAACCCCCCCCCCCACCCGCCACACCGAAGAGAGCGACGAAGCAAAACATTCTTCCTCAAGAACTCCTGAAGCCCCTCCCCCACTAAAAGTACCAAACTGTGGATGGAAACCGTATGCACCAAAGAACGGTGACCTGCCAGTAGACTCTTGGTGATGATTATTAATAGCAAACTCGGCCAATGGTAGGCAAGATGCCCAATCCTCCTGATTCTCGGAGACAAAACACCTGAGGTAAGTCTCTAAATTGTGATTAATGCGTTCGGTCTGTCCATTCGACTGAGGGTGGAAGGCAGAGAAAAAGGACAGCTGCACCCCCAGTCGAGTACAGAAAGCTTTCCAGAACTTAGAAACAAATTGGGTCCCCCGATCTGACACCACATCGGAAGGAACCCCATGAAGCTTCACAATCCCATTTATAAATACTTGAGCCAGAGTTTTGGCATTCAGAAGTGCCAGTAATGCAACGAAGTGAACCATTTTACTGAACCTATCTACAAACACCAAAACCACAGATTTGCCTGCAGATACCGGTGGATCAGTAATAAAATCCATGGACAAGTGTGTCCATGTCCTACTAGGGATAGGTAGTGAAAGAAGAGTACCAGACGGACGGGTATGCGAAACCTTAGAACGTGCGCAAATACTACAAGCAGTTACATGTTCATCCACATCCTGATGCAACCCCGGCCACCAAAAATGACAAGAAAGGAGGTCAGCCGATGCCTTACCACCTGGATGACCAGCAAGTATCGAGTTATTATGTTCCCTAATTACTTTACGGTGCAGATTAGATGGTACAAATAACCTTCCTTAACGGAAGGAAGCTGGGACCCCAACACCTCACTTTACAGGTCAGGGTACAATGCCAAAATGACTACCCTCTTCTGCAAAATTGATGCAGGGCTCTCATGGTCACCACCACCAGGGAAGCTCTGGGACAAAGCTTCAGCCTTGATGTTTTTGACCCCTGGACGGAAAGTGACAACAAAATTGAACCTAGTAAAAAACAGGGACTATCTAGTTTGCCTAGGGTTGAGACATTTAGCAGATTGAAGATATGACAGAGTTTTTGATGCGTTTTTTGCACTTTTGCATTGCTTTCAAAGGTGAAAAATACATTCACCAGTAAATGTAATTTTATAATTGTACACCTTATCTGCCCATGTGGTGTGTGACACATCATCTGACTCATCCAGAATGAACACTCATTTCCAGCTGATAATACCATCAATCCATCATTATCAATAGGGAATATCATTTTTTTTATTTTCAGCACAGAACATAATACAATAATCCCTGACTAGATGCCTGTAAGATGCTATCCCAACTGCTATAGGTCACCCGTACATGAATCTTAGATAACAGAGGTAATATAGTACAATAGAAAATAGAATTTAACCAACTCCGAAGAGGTTTTTTTTGGTACGTTGCATCACCAAACTGTGAAGGAAGGCAAGCAACCCTGTCTGCTTTCATCAATTTCTAATTACAGATCACCGTTAAAAATTATGAATCGGTCAACGAGTGCATCAGGTGATGCACTGTGGAAGAGATGTATTCTACGACAATGAACACTCATCTCCATCTAATGATACCTTGCACCTGTCCCTATTGTAAATGCAGCTAACAGCAATAGCAATAGGGAATAGAATAGATTTTTTTTTTTCTGCAGCAGCAGAAGTGCGCAGTATAAGGCAGTAATACCTGGCTGGATTGGTGTAATGCGCTATCCATACTGCGATAGCTCACCCGTAAACGAATTTCAAATAAGAGAAGTAATATTGTAGAATATTGAATTGATTTGAATTGGCCTTCCCATTATTAACTATTGTTGCGTATATGTTATAATATCCCCGGTGGCACTAAAAGCCATCTCTGACAAAACGCTAGCGGCCAAGACCTCCAAGGCGTAAAGAGCCAGTTCATGCCACGTGTCCAGCTTGGATACCCAATAGTTGTAAGGCACAGAGGAATCATGGAGGATGCTGGTACGGTCGCCTAGATAGTCCTTCAGCATCTTCCAAAACTTTTCCCTCCTTGTCACAGTAACCCGCACATCAAGGCCTGGGCTCTGAGATGGGCTGAGAAAACTGCCCCAGACCTTTGACAGCATTCCCCTGCCTCTGCTGCATCTGCTTTGTTTCTCCCTTGCCGGTACTCTTTGGTTGGCCAAGAAACTCTGACCTCTGCCGCCAGTGTTCTCAGATGGAATTTTTTAAAATAATTGTTCAACAAGGGCCATCTGGTACTACAACAGACAACATAGGAGTGGATCTCCTATAAGGTTATTGCATATGCAGCAAGTTCAAGGGCTGCTCAAAATTAGGACGCACTCCAATACCACTTTGAATAGACGTAGTGAAGGGCCTCAGTACTTTTTTTTTTCCCCTTCTTAAGGAGTGGGTCTCCTATACTGTTATTGCGTATGCAGCAAGTTCAAGGGCTGCTAAAAATTGGGACGCACTCCAATATCCCTTTGAAGAGATGTAGAGGAGGGCCTCATTAAAAAAAAGTTCCCATTATAAAGGAGTGGGTCTCCAATACTGTTATTGCTTATGCAGTGACTGCAAGGGCTGCCAAAAATTAGGACGCACTCCAATACCCCTTTGAAGAGACGTGGAGGAGGGCCTCATTAAAAAAATTGTTCCCATTATTAAGGAGTGGGTCTCCTATACTGGTAACGCCCATGCACACACATGGGTTGAAAAACATTTACCCCTGGGGGGTATACATGAACATACTGTATAACATACAGAATGTTAGAGGTAGGCCTCTAAAAATATTTCCTACGGGCATCATAAACACCCTTAAAAAAAATTATGTGAGTGTTGCATGATGGTCACCCTGGTGATATGGTGGTGGAGGATAAGGAGAAAGAGGAGGGTGACATATAATAGACCAAATCATGAAGCATATACCCATGTCTGGGTGTGAAGAGGTGCATGGGAATAAACCCCCCAAAATTAACCACTGAATTTGACTTTATGTTCCGCTGCTTTCATCCGGTGGTGTCGAGAAGTCTGGCCCAGTCCAGCTCTTGTTCATTTTGATAAGGGTCAGCCTGTCAGCATTATAAGTTATAATATCCCTCTGACAAAACCCTAGCGGCAGGGCAGGCCAGGACCTCCAAGGCGTAGAGAGACAGTTCATGCCACGTGTACAGCTTGGATACCCAATATTTATAAGGCACAGAGTAATCATGGAGGACACTGGTACGGTTGGCAAGGTACTACTTCAGCATCTTACAAAACTTTTCACTCCTTGTCAGATTACCCCGCGCCTCAGGGCCTGGGTGCTGGGAGGGGCTGAGAAAACTTTCCCAGACCTTTGACAGTGTTCCCCTGCTTCTGCTGCATCGTATTTGTGTCTCTCTCGCCTGTAGTCCTTGATTGTCCAAGTATCTGTGACCTCTGCCACCAGCATTGTCAGCTTGGAATTTTTTTAATAATTCTTCAACAAGGGCCTTCTGGCATGGCAACATTTTATTACACCTCTCCACAACGGGAAGGAGACATAGAAAGTTCTCTTTGTAGCGTGGGTCTAGAAGTGTCACCAACCAGTAATTACTGTCGCCCAAAATGCGTACAACGCGAGAGTCATGGGAAAGGCAGCAGAACATAAAGTCAACCATGTGTGCTAGACTGCCAACAGCCAAGACTTCACTGTCCTGACCCAGAGGACAACTGTCCATGCTCTCATCCTCCTCCTCCTCCTCATTCTCCCTCTCCTCAGGCCATCCACGCTGAACAGACTGTATGAATGTTGTGTGGGTAGTATCGGCTCCTGTTCCCCCTCCTCCTCATTATCACCCAATGCTTGTTGAAATGAGATTAGGCTGGGCTGTGTGTAATCACCCTGTATGGTTCCTTGCTCCATCTCATCGTGCTCCGCCTGCAATGCCTCCTCATTAATTGTGAGCAGGGAACGTTTCAGTAGACAGAGAAGTGGGATGATGACGTTAATTATGGCATCATTGCCGCTCACCATCTTGGTGGAGTCCTCAAAGTTTTGGAGGACGGCACAGATGTCAGACATCCATGCCCACTCATCAGCTCTTATGTGCGGAGGCTGACCTGAATACTGACGGGCGTGTTGAAGCTGGTAGTCAACAACTGCTGCTCACAAATCCTTCCCAACATCTGCAATGTTGAGTTCCAATGCGTGGTGACATTGCACACCAGTCGCTGAGCTGGAAGCTGCAAACGCTGCTGAAGGACGGCAAGGGCGGAGAAAGCTGTAGCTGACTTTCTGAAATGGGCACACGCGCGGCGTACTTTTACAAGCAGCTCAGGCAGATCCGGGTAGGTTTTGAGAAACCATTGAACCACTAGGTTGAGCACATGCGCCAGGCATTGTACGTGTGCGAGGTTGCCAATCTTCAGAGCAGACACCAAGTTCTGGTCATTGTCACACACGAGACACGACCATGCCTAACAGTAGATTCAATAAATACAAATATAGACCCAAGCATTATAGGCACTCCTAAAGCAATAAGGACCTATGCATAGAACTGGAGCAAAGGCCAGAGTGGTGCTAAAAGTTCAGATTTTATTAAATACAATAATTTAACATTTAAATGTGACAATTTAAAAGGAAAATTACAGACAGAAAGTCTAATCAAACAGGTGTTTGTCCAATAATTCACATCCAATCCGTATAAATGATTATGAAATAGGGAGTTAAATATATATAGACAGGAAAAAAAAACATTTGTCTTAGATATTGTGACCCGAAGTCCTGTGCACTGATATAATAGAGCCAAAACACTAAAGTCAATTGTGGAACATTCCTACAGAAGATAAGTGCATAATGCAAGTAAATGAGTGCACAAGAGATGGTCAAATTAGAGAGGTCAGTACGACCCTAGGGGTTTCTGTGGCAGCACAAACAGGTCATGTATTTGCATTTATTTATCTTCATCCTTTTGTTTGTTCATTGTCTTACCATGCTCATTTCTACTTAGGCATTATATGCTATTAGGGATTATACTGACCTCTCTAATTTGATCATCTCTTGTGCACTCATTTACTTACATTATGCACTTATCTTCTGTAGGAGTGTTCCACAATTCATGCTGGTTTTGCTACCCCTGCTGATGCTGACTTGGCAGATGTTGCAAATGGCCTTTTTTGGGTTAACTGGACAGTCTTGAAAAAAGAGCCAGACTCGGGAAGACCTAACAGTTGGACTGGCTACTTCCCTCGTATTGGTGTTTTGGGGAACAGTTGTCCGCCTTGTGTCTGTGGCCACGCCACTGCGTCTTCCTAGCTGTTGTGGTGCTACGCCCCCCCACCTCTGCACTGCTGTCCTCGCTATGCATGTCAACTTGCCAGGTTGAGTCAGTGATTTCATCGTCCACCACCTCGTCTTCCACTTCCGCACCCTGGTCCTCCTCCTGACTTACTGGCAATTGTGTCTCATCATCATCATCCACCTCTTGCGAAAGTAATTGCACTTTCCCACAATCGCCTTCGTGTGACCGTGGCTGCTCCAATATTTGGGCATCACTACATGCGATCTCCTCTTGCCCCGCTTGAAGCGTTGCGAGCGAGAGGCCAGAATCTATAAATGGAAAAGTGAACAGCTCTTCACAGTGTCCAAGTGTGGGATCAGTTGTCTCTGGGTACTTGGCATGGTGGGAGGAAGGAGGATCAGGGTGAGGAATATGTGGTCCAGACTCACAGCTACTGAGACTGGACTGTGTGGAAGACAGGGTGGTGGTGGCAAAATGAGTGTAAGCATTATCTGCTATCCAACCAGCAACCTTTTCACACTGCTCTGGCTTCAAGGGTGGTGTTCCACGGCCCCCTAGAAAGTGGGACAGGAAGGTAGGTCGACATGATGTGGGTGTTTGTTGTGCTTCCTCAGCAGGCACAGTTTCATCATGCCCATGGCCTCGGCCTCTGCGTTTGCCATCAGCATCACGTCCACTTCCCTATAACCTTACCATGCACCTTGCCCATTTTAAATGGAATATAATCTTTTGCAGCCTGCAAAAAAATGCCAGGATTAATGCCGCAGTATTTGATCATATCTAATGACCAATTTTTTTTTAAGCAATGCTATTGGTCAGGGAACAAGTGTTGATATATTTTGGACACACAAGTAGCAGACTTTAAATGGAGTATAATATTTTGCAGCTTGTAAAAAAAAAATCAGGATTAATACCATATTACTAGATCCTGTCTGATAACAAATTATTTTGCCTAGTGACGGTATAGCGATGCTATTGGTCAGGGAACAAGTGTGAATATATTTTTGACACACAAGTAGCAGACTTTAAATGGAGTATAATATTTTGCAGATTGCAAAAAAAACAGGATTAATACTGCAGTAATATTTGACCACCTGAGATGATGGACAAGTTTCTCTGCTTCCACAATACAGCAATGCTATTAAAATCAACCAAATCTGGCTGTATGTTGCTAACAAGCAAATGGAGCAGTAAAAATGGTGTATTATATCGCTTTTCTCCAAAATTAGTAGGATTAAGCAAAAAGCAAAAAGAATATTAGCAGCCATGATATCTAGGGCTATTGATAGGAGTTCAAGCAGCAGCAAGAACATGCAATGGACCCTATTCTGCACTACACTAGCTCTCCACAAACTCTGCCTAACTAGTGCAGGATTAATATTCATCAGAATGAGCCCTTATAAGGAGTGTTAGTGTAGATTAATGGAATCCCTGTTTAAAATAACCACCAATTCTCTCCCTCGCTCAGCTGCAGCTCGCCCTACTCTGCCTGTTTGGCCTATAGACTGTGACGAGCATAGGGTCCTGGGCCTTATATAGACTCGATGATGCCAGCCAATCATTGTAATGCCACAACCCACATGGCTTCGGCATTACAGTGACTGTCAGAAAATCCCTGCATGTTAATTGGCTGCCTAAAATGCACCCAAAATATGGGTGGGGACTTGAGCTCCCGCCTGAACATTAAAAAAATACTTGCCGAGTAACAAGCATCTCAAGCACTGTGATGCTCGGACGAGTAATGAATAGTGGCTAGCATGCTCGCTCATCGCTAGTTATCACACCAGCAGCTGCAGAGGGTTACCACACCATCACTACAGATGGTTTCCACACCACCAGCTGCAGAGGGTTACCACACCACCAGAAGCAGAGGGTTATCAATCCACCAGCTGCAGATAGTTACAATACCATCAGCTATAGATGGTTACCACATCACCAGCTTCAAATGGTTACTACACCACTTGCTAGAGTGAGTTGTCTCACCACCAGCTGCAGAGGGTTACCACAAGACCAGAAGCATAGGGTTGTATAGTTACATAGTTACATAGTTTATAAGGCCGAAAAAAGACAAGCGTCCATCGAGTTCAGCCTATTTCTTGTGCACTGCAGCTATTCCGCAGCGTTGATCCAGGGGAAGGCAAAAAAAACCCATGCGGTATAGGCCAATTTACATCATTGAGGAAAAATTCACTTCCCGACTCCAATCTGGCAGTCAGATTAAATCCCTGGATTAATTAACTATCACTAAGCATAAGATGTAATTTTATTGTTCTCAAGAAAGGCGTCCAGGCCTCTCTTGAACTCATTAAGTGAGTTGGACATCACCACTTCCTCTCCCACAGAGTTCCAGAGTCTCACGGCTCTGACCGTAAAGAATCCCCTTCTATGCTGGTGCAGGAACCTCCTTTCCTCCAGACGCATAGTGTGCCCCCTCGTCTTTGTCACCATCCATGGTATAAACAGGTCATGGGAGAGATCTCTGTACTGCCCCCTGATGTATTTATACATGTTTATGAGATCTCCCCTAAGCCTTCTCTTTTCCAACGTAAATAGGCCTACCACACCACCAGATGCAGAGAGTTACCATGCCGCCAGCTTCAAAAGTTTATGTCACGGGTGTGTCAGACGCAACAGACAGTCGCTCTGCATCTGGCTGCAGAAGGTCTCTGAGTTTGGCAGAGCAGGCGCCTTCTTAATCCTTCTGACTTTTGGACTCAGCAGCAACCTCCCTCCTACTCTGATTGACACACCTTGGGGTTGGGGTGTTTATAAACTCTTAGTCTGCTTCAGGGAGTTGCCGGTGCTATTCTCATTTTCCCTTGTGAAGGCTTGGCGCTATAGCAGTCGGCTTACTTCCTCTCTGGTGCCCTTGAAGGACGTTTGGTGTTATCTCTCTGGAGTCTGCTCAAGTTAAGTTTCTCCCCTTTGCTTGTCTCCCTTGTTGTCGTTAGTTTGTTGTGGGGACTGACCAGTGCTCATCCCCCCTCCCTATCCAGGGCCTAGCTCTAGGGATATACGTGGCTTAGGTTTACTGCTTGGCAATTGGTGTGGAACTAATATAGGGACGGTGCATATTTAGAAAAAAAAACTGACACTTTTTTTTTTTTGTGTGTGTGTTTTGTTTTTCAGGTGTGTTTTTTTTTCTCTTGGTTCATGGATCCCATTGCTGAGTTGTCAGAGCAGCTGTACAGGCTGTCTCTGGAGGTGACTGTCCTCCACTATGACGTTCAGAAGCAGCAACATCGGCTGCAGGTCCCTAATGTTGGGGTCTCTGCAGGTTGGCCGGTCCAGCTTAAACCCAAGGTTGCCTTCCTGGACAGGTTTTCAGGAGGTAGGGACACCTTTTTTGTGTTCAAGGAGTCCTGCAAACTGTATTTCGTTCTTACTCCTCCGGAAATGAGGAGCAACGAGTGGGAATTGAGATCTCACTGCTACAAGGAGATCCTCAATCATGGGCTTTCTCTTTGCTGAAGGGTTCGGTTCGTCTCCAGTCTGTGGAGGGTTTTTTCGGGAATCTAGCCCTCATTTATGATGACCCTGACCGAATCTTCTTGGCTGAGTCCAGGTTGCGTCACCTTCATCAGGGTATCAGTCAGAGGAGACTTATAGCTCCGAATTCCAGAGATGGGCAACTGATACAAAATGGAATGATTCGGGTCTCAGAAGCCAATTTTGTCAGGGCCTCACTGATAAGTTGAAAGATGCCTTGGCAGTGTATGAAACCCCAGAGTCCTTGCAGGCTGCTATGTCGTTGGCAATACATGTTGATAGACGCCTTCGGGATAGGTGGGTGAGACCACCTTTTCTGGAGCCTTTTTTTCGGGGTAATGCTCCTTTGCCAGGGGGCGGTCCGGCAGTGAACCAGTACGGGGGGAGGCGAAAGAACCCATTCAGTGCGGGAGTGCCTCTGCATCATACATTTCCCCGGAGATCAGCAAAAAATTAGGGCGTGTGTTTTTTCTATGGAAAAAAGGGACATTTTATTGGGGCCTGTCCTTCGATTCCTAAGCAAAAGGAAACTCTATTAACCCTTGGTAGTTTGGAGTTGAATAAGCAAGGGGTGCATTTATCATCAATCTGCAGTTCCCGGTTTGTCCTGACAGCAGAGGTGATGCTAGAGAGCAAAACCGAGAACATTTCTGTGTTTGTTGATAGTGAGCTGGAGTCAGCATGGTTGTTGCTGAGTTTGTGAGAGCTCATGGTCTTGCTTGCTGTACTTTAGCTAAGCCTATTTCCATCTTCTCCATCGACTCCATGCCACTTGCACAGAGAGCTGTGACTTAGATTGTACATGGTGTAAAACTGAGGGTGGGATCGGTTCATTGTGAGATAATCCCTTGCTATGTCCTGGATGGTCTTCCCACTCCAATTGTTTTGGGTCTACCCTGGTTGGTGAAACATAATCCGTATGTGGATTGGCAATCCAGGGAGATCATTGAATGGGGAAATTACTGCCATGAGAACTGTTTAAATATTTCCCTTTCTACAGTCTCTACAGAGACCTTACCTGCGTTTTTGTTAGGTTTCGAGGATGTTTTTCCTAAGAGGGGGTGTCAGGATTTGCCTACTCATCATGCATATGACTGTCCTATTAACCCGAATCCCAGAACTAAACTACCAAAGTCCAGACTGTGTAATCTTTCTGGCCCTGAGAGACAAAGCATGAAGAATTTCATTGCGGAAAGTCTGGAGAAGGGACATAACTGACCCTCCTCTTCTCCCGTGGCTCTACAACGGTTTCTGGGCTTTAATAATTTTTACCAGAAATTCATCCAAAATTATTTGGTAATTGTGAAACCCCTTACTGACATGACAAGGAAGGGGTCTGATTTTTCCAAATGGTCAGATGTCGACCAATAGGCTTTTTCCTCCCTAAAGAGCTGTTTTGCCTCTGCACTGATACTCAGTCAACCCAATGTTTCTCAATCCTTTATTGTGGAGGTTGATGCTTCGGATGTCGGGGTTGGGGCTGTGTTGTCTCAGGGTCCATCACTTGGTAAATGGCGTCCATGCGCTTTCTTTTCTTAGAAATTGTCTTCGGCTGAGAGAAATTATGACGTGGATAATAAGGAGCTTTTGGCTATTAAATTGGCGTTTGAAGAATGGCGACATTGGTTGGAGGGGACTGTCCGTCCTATTACTGTTATTACTGACCATAAGAACCTGTCATATCTCCAGTCAGCTAAACGTCTCAACCCTCAAGCCAGACGGTCCCTGCTTTTTACTAGGCTCAATTTTATTGTCACTTTCCATCCAGGGGTCAAAAACATCAAGGCTGATGCTTTGTCCTGGAGCTTCCCTGGTGGTGGTGACCATGAGGACCCTGCCCCAATATTACAGAAGGGGGTAGTCATTTCGGCATTATATCCTGAACTGGAGAGTGAGGTGTTGGAGGCTCAGGGGGACGCCCCTGCCTCCTGCCCTTCAGGAAGGTTATTTGTACCATTTGATCTGCGCCGCAAAGTAATTAAGGAACATCACAACTCTGTGCTTGCTGGTCATCCAGGTGGTAAGGCAACCGCGGACCTCCTCTCTCGTCTTTTTTGGTGGCCGGGGTTGCATCGGGATGTGGTTGAACACGTATCTGCTTGTAGTATTTCCGCACGTTCTAAGGTTTCGCACACCCGTCCGTCTGGTACTCTTCTTCCGCTACCTATCCCTAACAGGCCATGGACACACTTGTCTATGGATTTTATTACTGACCTACCGGTATCTGCAGGCAAAACAGTGGTTGTGGTGGTTGTAGATAGGTTCAGTAAAATGGTTCACTTCATCGCATTACCTGCACTTCTGAATGCCAGGACTCTTGCTCAGGTGTTTGTAAATGAGATTGTGAAGCTTCACGGGGTTCCCTCCGATGTGGTGTCAGATCGGGGGACCCACTTTGTTTCCAAGTTCTGGAAGGCGTTCTGTTCTCGACTGGGGGTGCAGCTGTCCTTTTCCTCTGCCTTCCACCCTCAGTCAAATGGAAAAACTGAGCGCATTAACCAGAATCTGGAGACCTACCTCAGGTATTTTGTCTCCGAAAATCAGGAGGATTGGGCATCCTACTTACCGCTGGCAGAATTTGCTATTAATAATCATCGTCAATAATCTACCGGCCGGTCACCATTCCTTGGTGCATACGGTTACCATCCACAGTTTGGTACTTTTAGTAGTGGAGGGGCTTCAGGAATTCCTGACATGGAACGTTTTGCTTCGTCGCTCTCCTCGGTATGGCAGGGGGTTCAGAGTAATTTGAAGATCATGGGAGACAGGTACAAAAGTATGACTGACAGAAAACGCTTGCCAGGTCTGGACCTGAATGTGAATGACTTTGTGCGGTTGTCTACCTGGAATATCAAGTTGAAGGTTCCTTCTTGGAAGCTGGGACCTAGGTTTATTGGTCCCTATAAAATAACTGTCGTCATAAACCCAGCAGTGTTTCGTCTTGAGCTTCCTCAGGCACTTAAGATCCACAATGTCTTTTACAGGTCTCTACTCAAGAAATATGTGGAACCTCTTGAGTCCTCTCCTCTACCGCCACACCCAATAATAGTTGATGGTAATCTGGAGTTTGAGATTTGAAGGATTGTAGATTCTCACCTCCAGCGTCGTTCCCTACAATACTTGGTGCACTGGAAGGGTTATGTTCCAGAGGAAAGGATATAGGTTTCAGCATCAGAGGTGAATGCTCCCAGGCTGATTCATTCATTCCACACCTCTTATCCTGAGAAACCCGGTCCTGAGTGTCCGGAGGCCACTCGTAGAAGGGGGGTACTGTCACGGGTGTGTCTCTCTGCATCTGGCTGCAGAAGGTCTGCATTGTGTTTGGCATTGCAGACGCTTTCTTAATCCTTCTGACTTTTGGACCCAGTGGCAACCTCCCTCCTGCTCTGATTAACACACCTTGGTTGGGGTGTTCAAAAACTCTCAGTCTGCTTCAGAGAGTCGCTGGTGATATTCTCATTTTCCCTTGTGAAGGCTTGGAGCTATAGCAGTCGGCTTACTTCCTCTCTAGTGCCCTTGGAGGACGTTTGGTGTTATCTATCTGGAGTCTGCTCAAGCTAAGTTTCTCCCCTTTTGTTCATCTCCCTTGTTGTTTTTAGTTTATAGTGGAGACTGACCAGTGCTCATCCCCCCTCCCTATCCAGGGCCTAGCTCTAGGGATATACAGGGCTTAGGTTTCCTGCTCGGCGATTGGTGTGGAACCAATATAGGGACGGTACGATAGGCAGGGTGTTATTAGATCTGCCTAGGGGTCTCCACTTCCCCTTTCTCTAGTGTCTGGGCTTCCTTACCCTCATCCCTTCGTGTTGCACTTAGTTTTTCCCACACTGTGCGTGATAGTTTACCACACAACCAGCAGCAGAGCTTTACCACACAACAAGCAGCAGAGGGCTATCTATACCCAGCTGCAAAGGGTTACCACACTCCCAGCTTCAAAGGCTTGCCACACCACCAGCTGAAGAGGATTACCACACCACCAGCTTTAGAGGGTTGCCATACCACCAGCTGCAGCGGTTTACCACACCTCCAGCTGCAGAGGGTTACCACATCACCAGAAGAAGAGGATTACCACACTACCAGATGCAGAGGGTTACCACACTACCAGATGCAGAGGGTTACCATACCATCATCTACACAGAGCTACTATATCCCAAGCTTCAAGGGATTACCACACCTCCAGCTGCACAGGTTTACCATACCACAAGCTACAGAGGGTTGTCTCACCACTAGCTGAAAAAGGTTACCACACCACCAGCAGAAGAATGTTTTTGACCATCAGCTGCAGAGGGTTACCACACCACCATAAGCAGAGGGTTTAATACACTTCCAGCTGCAGAGGATTACCAAATCACCAGTTGCAGAGGAATGCTACACTACCAGCTCCAGAGAATTATTACACCTCCAGCTGCAGAGGATTACCACACCTCCAGCTGCAGAGGATCACCACACTACCAGCTGTTGGTGTGGTAACCTCTGCCGCTGAAAGTGTGGTAAACCCCTGCAGCTGGTGGTGTGGTAGCCCTCTGCTGCCAATGGTGACATAGCCCTCTGAAGTTGTTGATGTGGTAATTCTCTGCAGCTGGTGGTGTGTTAAGCCTTTGAAGCAAGTGGCGTGGTAACCATCCGCATCCGGTGAAAGATAGCACTCTCCTGCATGTGGTGTGGTAACCCTCTGCGGCTGGTGGTGTGGCAAATTTTTGCAACTGGTGGTGAGATAACCCTCTGCTACTGGTTATGTGGTTGCCCCCTGCAGCTGTTGGTATGGTAACCCTCTGCAGCTGGTGGTGTGGTAACCCTCTGTAGTTGATGGTGAAAGAACCCACTGTAGCTTGTGGTGTTGTAACTCTTTGAAGCTGGTGATGTGGTAACCCTCTGTAGCTGATGGTGTAGTAACCCTCTGCAGCTGGTGGTGTAGTAATCCTCTGTTTCTGATGGGTGTGGTAACCCTCTGCAGCGGCTGATGTGACAATCCTCTGGTGCTGGTGGTGTGGTAACCTTCTGCAGCTGGTAGTGTGGTAACCCTCTGAAACTTGTGGTCAGATAACACTCTGCTGCTGGTGGTTAGTAACCTTCTGCGGCTGTAAGTGGTGCGACAGTCCTCTGTAGCTTTTGGTATGGTAACCCTCTGGAGCTGGTGGTGTGATAACACTCTGCTTCTGCTGGTGTGGTAACACTCTGATGATGATGGTAGCATTGTGTCTACAGTCCTTGTGGGGCCACATGGTTGGTGAAGCACCTCACCAACCACCTTTGGATACATTGAGGATGTGAGACCCTTCTCAGTTTGGAAACGTGCAATTTTTTTAGAGGCCCCATAGTGGCTGGTCAAATCCTCCTGTAGTTCCACAAGGTCCTTCGTTTCATGCAAGGCCTTATGCGATGAGTGGCCCCAACCTAAAATAGTGGCCCCAGGCCCTTGTGTATAAGAGCAGGCAGTCCCATGTCAGACTTCCTTTGCTCCCTGCAGACACTCGTTTTGGCTGCGGACTCCTCAGTTATGAAGCAGCTCATTATTAACACATTCCTTCCTATATTTACGTCCAGAATCCTGACAGCTCGACCCCATTATAATCTGACTAGTAAAATATACAGCGGCGCCTCGTCGGAGCGCTTGGTACACACCGCCCTGCGTGCACAACACTCTGCCGATTGTGTCCTACAGATAACTCTGCCTGTCAATCATATCACCCCCTCGGCCATCACCCGGACATATTCCGCTGTATCAACAAATAAACGGACGAGATGATGCTCGGAGTGGTATTCCAAGAGATGACAAACTGGCATGGGCGGCCGGGGTCTGACTACTACCCCCAATAACTCCGCACCACCCCTATCTCACTAGTGTTTCTGCAGAATGCGGTTTTCAGCAGTTTGCTGCGGCTTCTTGTGATGTATCGCCCTCATGGTTGTAGCGGGGCTTGTGACGCACACTCATCATGTGACCTCAGCTTTCTTACCGGATACAGCGATGGTTCACATATGACTTTCATGGATGTTGGCGCAGATCATATTGTTCTGGAGTCTCCACCATATCCCACTCTTGCTCCACAGCCATTGATAGCTGTCGGTCACGTGGTGACTTCAGAGAGCGGATTATAGAAAGTGGGTTTATAATAGAAAGCGCGCGGATTATAGAAAGCATACAAATTATAGAAAGCGCGCGGATTATAGAAAGCATACAAATTATAGAAAGCGCGCGGATTATAACGCGTGCGGATTATAGAAAGCGCACGGATTATAGAAAGTGTGTGGATTATAGAAAGCGCGCGGATTATAGAAAGTGTGTGGATTATAGAAAGCGCGCGGATTATAGAAAGCATACAAATTATAGAAAGCGCGCGGATTATAAAAAGCGTGCGGATTATAGAAAACGCATGAATTATAGAAAACGTGTGAATAATAGAAAGCGTGCAAATTATAGAAAGCGTGCGGATTATAGAAAGTGTGCCAGATTATAGAAAGCGCGCGGATTATAGAAAGCGTGCGGATTATAGAAAGCGCGCGGATTATAGAAAGCGCGCGGATTATAGAAAACGTGCAGATTATAGAAGGTGTGTGGATTATAGAAAGTGTCTGGATTATAGAAACCGCACCGATTATAAAAACCGCTCAGATTATGGAAAGTGTGTGGATTATAGAAAGCATGCGGATTATAGAAAGCGCACGGATTATAGAAAGTGTGTGGATTATAGAAAGCGTGCGGATTATAGAAAGTGTCTGGATTATAGAAACCGCACCGATTATAAAAACCGCTCAGATTATGAAAAGTGTGTGGATTATAGAAAGCGTGCGGATTATAGAAAGCGCACGGATTATAGAAAGTGTGTGGATTATACAAAGCGTGCGGATTATAGAAAGCGCACAGATTATAGAAAGTGTGTGGATTATAGAAAGTGTGTGGATTATAGAAAGCGCGCGGATTATAGAAAGCATACAAATTATAGAAAGCGCGCGGATTATAGAAAACGCATGAATTATAGAAAACGTGTGAATAATAGAAAGCGCGCAAATTATAGAAAGCGTGCGGATTATAGAAAGTGTGCCAGATTAAAAAAAGTGTGCCAGATTATAGAAAGCGCGCGGATTATAGAAAGCATGCGGATTATAGAAAGCGTGCGGATTATAGAAAGCGTGCCAGATTATAGAAAGCGCACGGATTATAGAAAGCATACAAATTATAGAAAGCGCGCGGATTATAGAAAGCGCGCGGATTATAGAAAACGTGCAGATTATAGAAAGTGTGTGGATTATAGAAAGTGTCTGGATTATAGAAACCGCACCGATTATAAAAACCGCTCGGATTATAGAAAGCGTGCGCAATATAGAAAGTGTATGAATTATAGAAAGCGTGCGGATTATAGAAAGTGTGTGGATTATAGAAAGCGTGCGGATTATAGAAAGTGTGTGGATTATAGAAAGCATGCGGATTATAGAAAGCGCGCAAATTATAGAAAGCGCGCGGATTATAGAAAGTGTGTGGATTATAGAAAGCGTGCAGATTATAGAAAGCGCACGGATTATAGAAAGCATACAAATTATAGAAAGCGCGCGGATTATAGAAAGCGCGCGGATTATAGAAAGCGTGCAGATTATAGAAAGTGTGTGGATTATAGAAAGTGTCTGGATTATAGAAACCGCACCGATTATAAAAACCGCTCAGATTATGGAAAGTGTGTGGATTATAGAAAGCATGCGGATTATAGAAAGTGCGCAGATTATAGAAAGCGTGCGGATTATAGAAAGCGCGCAGATTATAGAAAGCATGCAGATTATAGAAAGTGTGTGGATTATAGAAAGTGTCTGGATTATAGAAAGTGTGTGGATTATAGAAAGCGTGCGGATTATAGAAAGTGTCTGGATTATAGAAACCGCACCGATTATAAAAGACGCTCAGATTATGGAAAGTGTGTGGATTATAGAAAGCGTCTGGATTATAGAAACCACTCAGATTATGGAAAGTGTGTGGATTATAGAAAGCGTGCGCAATATAGAAAGTGTGTGGATTATAGAAAGCGTGCAGATTATAGAAAGCATGCAGATTATAGACAGTGTGTGGATTATAGAAAGTGTGCGGATTATAGAAAGCGCGTGGATTATAGAAAGCGCGCGGATTATAGAAAGCATGCAGATTATAGAAAGTGTGTGAATTATAGAAAGTGTGTGGATTATAGAAAGCATGCGGATTATAGAAAGCATGCAAATTATAGAAAGCGCGCGGATTATAGAAAGCGTGCGGATTATAGAAACAGCACCGATTATAAAAACCGCTCGGATTATGGAAAGTGTGTGGATTATAGAAAGCACGCGGATTATAGAAAGTGTGTGGATTATAGAAAGTGTGTGGATTATAGAAAGTGTATGGATTATAGAAAGTGTGTGGATTATAGAAAACGCGTGGATTATAGAAAGCACGTGGATTATAGAAAGCGCGCGGATTATAGAAAGCGTGCGGATTATAGAAAGCGCGCGGATTATAGAAAGCGTGCGGATTATAGAAAGTGTGTGGATTATAGAAAGCGTGCGGATTATAGAAAGCGTGCGGATTATAGAAAGTGTGTGGATTATAGAAAGCGCGCGGATTATAGAAAGCGTGCGGATTATAGAAAGTGTGTGGATTATAGAAAGCGCGCGGATGATAGAAAGCGTGCGGATTATAGAAAGTGTATGGATTATAGAAAGCGCGCGGATTATAGAAAGCACGTGGATTATAGAAAGTGTGCGGATTATAGAAAGTGTGTGGATTATAGAAAGCACGCGGATTATAGAAAGTGTGTGGATTATAGAAAGCATGCAGATTATAGAAAGTGTGTGGATTATAGAAAGTGTGCGGATTATAGAAAGTGTGTGGATTGTAGAAAGCATGCAAATTATAGAAAGCGCGCGGATTATAGAAAGCGTGCGGATTATAGAAAGCGCGCGGATTATAGAAAGCATGCAGATTATAGAAAGTGTGTGGATTATAGAAAGTGTCTGGATTATAGAAAGTGTGGGATTATAGAAAGCGTGCGGATTATAGAAAGTGTCTGGATTATAGAAACCGCACCGATTATAAAAGACGCTCAGATTATGGAAAGTGTGTGGATTATAGAAAGCGTCTGGATTATAGAAACCGCACCGATTATAAAAAACGCTCAGATTATAGAAAGTGTCTGGATTATAGAAAGTGTCTGGATTACAGAAACCGCGCCCATTATAAAAAACGCTCGGATTATGGAAAGTGTGTGGATTATAGAAAGTGTGTGGATTATAGAAAGTGTCTGGATTATAGAAAGTGTGTGGATTATAGAAAGTGTCTGTATTATAGAAAGTGTCTGGATTACAGAAACCGTGCCCATTATAAAAACCGCTCGGATTATGGAAAGTGTCTGGATTATAGAAAGTGTGTGGATTATAGAAAGCGTGCGGATTATAGAAAGTGTGTGGATTATAGAAAGCACGCGGATTATAGAAAGCGCGCGGATTATAGAAAGCGTGCGGATTATAGAAAGCGCGCGGATTATAGAAAGCATGCAGATTATAGAAAGTGTGTGGATTATAGAAAGTGTGCGGATTATAGAAAGTGTGTGGATTGTAGAAAGCATGCGGATTATAGAAAGCATGCAAATTATAGAAAGCGCGCAGATTATAGAAAGCGTGCGGATTGTAGAAAGTGTGTGGATTATAGAAAGCGTGCGGATTATAGAAAGCGCGTGGATTATAGAAAGTGTGTGGATTATATAAAGCGCGCAGATTATAGAAAGCGTGTGGATTATAGAAAGCACGCGGATTATAGAAAGCGTACAGATTATATAAAGCACGCGGATTATAGAAAGCACGCGGATTATAGAAAGCGTGCTGATTATAGAAAGCGCGCGGATTATAGAAAGTGTGTGGATTATAGAAAGCACGCGGATTATAGAAAGCGTACAGATTATATAAAGCACGCGGATTATAGAAAGCACGCGGATTATAGAAAGCGTGCTGATTATAGAAAGCGCGCGGATTATAGAAAGTGTGTGGATTATAGAAAGCACGTGGATTATAGAAAGTGCGCGGATTATAGAAAGCGTGTGGATTATAGAAAGCACGTGGATTATAGAAAGTGTGTGGATTATAGAAAGCACGTGGATTATAGAAAGTGTGTGGATTATAGAAAGCACGTGGATTATAGAAAGCGCGTGGATTATAGAAAGTGTGTGGATTATAGAAAGCACGTGGATTATAGAAAGCGCGTGGATTATAGAAAGCGTGCTGATTATAGAAAGCGCGCGGATTATAGAAAGCACGTGGATTATAGAAAGCGTGTGGATTATAGAAAGTGTGTGGATTATAGAAAGCACGTGGATTATAGAAAGTGTGTGGATTATAGAAAGCACGTGGATTATAGAAAGCGCGTGGATTATAGAAAGTGTGTGGATTATAGAAAGCGCGTGGATTATAGAAAGTGTGTGGATTATATAAAGCACGCGGATTATAGAAAGCATACAGATTATAGAAAGCGCGCAGATTATAGAAAGCGTGTGGATTATAGAAAGCACGCGGATTATAGAAAGCGTACAGATTATAGAAAGCGCGCGGATTATAGAAAGTGTGTGGATTATATAAAGCGCGCAGATTATAGAAAGTGTGTGGATTATAGAAAGCGCGCAGATTATAGAAAGCGTACAGATGCAAAGGGAGAGGCCTCCAGGACGGTCAGAAAATCCCATATTTCCTAGGCTGTGGATCCCGCCATGTCCTGAGATGTCAACATCTGGCTCCTGCCTCTGATGACTCCATTCAGCTGCACCTGCCGCCCTCTTCCTCGCCCTCTTCCTCGCCCTCATCCTCGCCCTCATCCTCGCCCTCGTCCTCGCCCTCCACCAGTAGACAACCTCCTGGATACCAAATCATTTATCACTTTGTAAGTGCTTCCATGTGCGGCTGCTCCGCCTGAGGCCAAGTCCATGGATCCCGCGACTGTAGACAGAAGGTTCCTCCAGCTCCGGGTCTGGCAATTATTAGCCCAAATTATAGTTCACACATGACTTGACAAAGTGGCTGATGCCTCTCTGAGAAGAAGGCGGCCATCAATGTGTTCCATGTTATGGAGATGTCAGGGACCCTCTCAGCGCAGGGTCAGAGTCAGGGGCTGACAGACCCCGGGGGACCAGCAAAAATGTCAGAAATGCTACAGTGCATGTGAATGACATCAGTGAGGAAACATGTGCTGCAGCCCCCACCTGCCAACTACAACTCCCAGCATGTACCGACACCCCCACCACTGCCAGAGCCCCCACCTGCCAACTACAACTCCCAGCATGAGCCGACACCCCCACCACTGCCAGAGCCCCCACCTGCCAACTACAACTCCCAGCATGAGCCGACACCCCCACCACTGCCAGAGCCCTCACCTGCCAACTACAACTCCCAGCATGAGCCGACACCCCCACCACTGCCAGAGCCCTCACCTGCCAACTACAACTCCCAGCATGAGCCGACACCCCCACCACTGCCAGAGCCCTCACCTGCCAACTACAACTCCCAGCATGTACCGACACCCCCACCACTGCCAGAGCCCCCACCTGCCAACTACAACTCCCAGCATGAGCCGACACCCCCACCACTGCCAGAGCCCCCACCTGCCAACTACAACTCCCAGCATGAGCCGACACCCCCACCACTGCCAGAGCCCTCACCTGCCAACTACAACTCCCAGTATGCACCGACACCCCCACCACTGCTAGAGCCCCCACCTGCCAACTACAACCCCCAGCATGAGCCGACACCCCCACCACTGCCAGAGCCCCCACCTGCCAACTACAACTCCCAGCATGAGCCGACACCCCCACCACTGCCAGAGCCCCCACCTGCCAACTACAACTCCCAGCATGAGCCGACACCCCCACCACTGCCAGAGCCCACACCTGCCAACTACAACTCCCAGCATGAATCAACACCCCCACCACTGCCAGAGCCCCCACCTGCCAACTACAACTCCCAGCATGAGCCGACACCCCCACCACTGCCAGAGCCCCCACCTGCCAACTACAACTCCCAGCATGCACTGACACCCCCACCACTGCTAGAGCCCCCACCTGCCAACTACAACCCCCAGCATGAGCCGACACCCCCACCACTGCCAGAGCCCCCACCTGCCAACTAGAACTCCCAGCATGCACTTACACCCCCACCACTGCCAGAGCCCTCACCTGCTAACTACAACTCCCAGCATGCATCGACACCCCCACCGCTGCCAGAGCCCCCTCCTACCAACTACAAGTCCCAGCATGCACAGACACCCCCACCACTGCCAGAGCCCACACCTGCCAACTACACCTCCCAGCATGAATCAACACCCCCACCACTGCCAGAGCCACCACCTGCCAACTAGAACTCCCAGCATGCACTTACACCCCCACTACTGCCAGAGCCCTCACCTGCCAACTACAACTCCCAGCATGTACCGACACCTCCACCACTGCCAGAGCCCTCACCTGCCAACCACAACTCCCAGCATGAGCCGACACCCCCACCACTGCCAGAGCCCCCACCTGCCAACTACAACTCCCAGCATGAGCCGACACCCCCACCACTGCCAGAGCCCACACCTGCCAACTACAACTCCCAGCATGAATCAACACCCCCACCACTGCCAGAGCCCCCACCTGCCAACTACAACTCCCAGCATGAGCCGACACCCCCACCACTGCCAGAGCCCCCACCTGCCAACTACAACTCCCAGCATGCACTGACACCCCCACCACTGCTAGAGCCCCCACCTGCCAACTACAACCCCCAGCATGAGCCGACACCCCCACCACTGCCAGAGCCCCCACCTGCCAACTAGAACTCCCAGCATGCACTTACACCCCCACCACTGCCAGACCCCTCACCTGCTAACTACAACTCCCAGCATGCATCGACACCCCCACCGCTGCCAGAGCCCCCTCCTACCAACTACAAGTCCCAGCATGCACAGACACCCCCACCACTGCCAGAGCCCACACCTGCCAACTACACCTCCCAGCATGAATCAACACCCCCACCACTGCCAGAGCCACCACCTGCCAACTAGAACTCCCAGCATGCACTTACACCCCCACTACTGCCAGAGCCGTCACCTGCCAACTACAACTCCCAGCATGTACCGACACCTCCACCACTGCCAGAGCCCTCACCTGCCAACCACAAGTCCCAGCATGCACTGACACCCCCACCACTGCCAGAGCCCCCACCTGCCAACTACAACTCCCGGCAGGTTCAACATCCTCAGTTGGGGTAAGAGGGCTGAGCTTGTGACCTGACCTTGAAGTAGTCATCATCCCTCCATGTCCGCGATCCCCAGGCGTCATTAACCCTTATTTCCGATACTTTTGGTACAAGTCTGGGGTCTCAGCTTTTCTCCCGGCCGTCAGTTTCCTCTCCGTCCTCTCAGTCCCTCTTGTTTCAGGGACACAGACGGTCATTGCTGACTTTGATCAGTATCTAACATGTCCCTGCGATCTTGCACGGACCGCGAAAAACGTAGGTGTGAAGGAGGCTGTGTGCAGTCGGAGGAGCGCAGAGGCCGCGGCGTTCTCACTGAATGTTATCTGTATGTGCGGATTATTAATCCATTAGATAGTGATCCCGGTGGTGCAGATTCCAGCTCCCGGGGAGGCGGCGGTGCGCAGCAGATAATGGCGGGGTTATCGCCGGCTACGTGATCTGCTGTACAAGCGGCCGCGGATGATACGTCTTATCTGCAGTATTACAGGATAAAGGCGGCTCTTATCTGCAGCAACATAAAAACAAGGTCTATTGTTCCCGGGAACAGCAGAACCGGGCGTAAATGTTACACCGCCACTACCGCCACCGCTAATCTCTGGCCTCCGCCTGCCCATCAACATCACACAGCCTCACCCCCCTGTCCACCCTGGCCGACGACCCACCAGGAGGAATAGACTGTAGGCTTCAGCTGGTCAGAACGCAGAATAACAATCCACCATCACAGGAACAAAAGTATTCGCACCCCAGGAGTTATTCCATTTAATTGCATTGAGTTGCAGAGGATTATGTGACTATCTCCACTGAGCGCCATCTAGAAAAGTATTCATGCCCCTGAAGAACTCGCTGTTTTCACTCTAAATGCATAACTATTCACCCGCTTCCACTCATATGTTGGAGGCTTCAGGCAGATGTTCCAGAACCGAGCTTGTGGGGGCCGTACCTAGAGGGTCAAGACCTGAGACGTCATGGGCTGCTCACCTGCAGCAGCAACCCTGAAGGTCTCCTGTACCCATGTAACCGCTGCACTCATATGTGCTGTCCCCTGTGCTCTACAGAGAAAAATGGGTGCCCCCGGTGCACCACAGAGAAAAGTGTGTGCCACCCATGCTTCACAGAGAAAAGTGTGTGCATGCCGTGCTCCACAGAGAAAAGTGTGTGCCACCCATGCTCCACAGAGAAAAGTGTGTGCCACCCATGCTCCACAGAGAAAAGTGTGTGCCACCCATGCTCCACAGAGAAAAGTGTGTGCCACCCATGCACCACAGAGAAAAGTGTGTGTCCCCTGTGCTCCACAGAGAAAAGTGTGTGCCCTCGTGCTCCACAGAGAAAAGTGGGTGCCACCTGTGCTCCATTGAGAAAATGTGTTCCACCCGTGCTACACATGAAGAAAAGTGTGTGCCCCCCATGCTCTACATAGAGAAAAGTTTGTGCCCCTCAGAATCCACAGAGAAAAATGTGTGCCCCCTGTGCTCCACAGAAAAAAAGTGTGTGCCCCCGTGCTCCACAGAAAAAAAGTGTGTGCCCCCGTGCTCCACAGATAAAAGTGTGTACCATCGTGCTCTTCAGGTAAAAGTGTGTGCCCCCATGCTACACGGATAAAAGTGTGTGCCCCCCATGCTACACGGATAAAAGTGTGTGCCTCCCGTACTCCACAGATAAAAGTGTGTGCCCCCATGCTCCACATAGAGAAAAGTGTGTGCCTCTCATGCTCCACAGAGAAAAGTATGTGCCCCCATGCTCCACAGAGAAAAGTATGTGCCCCCATGCTCCACAGAGAAAAGTGTGTGCCCTCTATGCTCCACATAGAAAAAAGTGTGTGCCCCCGTGCTCAACAGAGCAAAGTGTGTGCCCCCCATGCACCACAGAGAAAAGTGTGTGCCCTCATTCTGAACAGAGAAAAGTGTGTGACACCCGTGCTCCACTAAGAAAAGTGTGTGCCCCCCATGCTCCACAGAAGTGTGTGCCCCCATGCTCCACAGAAAAAAAGTGTATGCCCCCATGTTTTATAGAAAAAAATGTGTGCTCCACATAGAAAAGTATATGCCCCCATGCTCCACAGAGCAAAGTGTGTGCCCCCCATGCACCACAGAGAAAAGTGTGTGCCCTCATTCTGAACAGAGAAAAGTGTGTGACACCCGTGCTCCACTAAGAAAAGTGTGTGCCCCCCATGCTCCACAGAAGTGTGTGCCCCCATGCTCCACAGAAAAAAGTGTATGCCCCCATGTTTTATAGAAAAAACTGTGTGCTCCACATAGAAAAGTATATGCCCCCATGCTCCACAGAGCAAAGTGTGCGCCCCCCATGCACCACAGAGAAAAGTGTGTGCCCTCATTCTGAACAGAGAAAAGTGTGTGACACCCGTGCTCCACTAAGAAAAGTGTGTGCCCCCCATGCTCCACAGAAGTGTGTGCCCCCATGCTCCACAGAAAAAAGTGTATGCCCCCATGTTTTATAGAAAAAACTGTGCTCCACATAGAAAAGTATATGCCCCCATGTTCCACAGAGCAAAGTGTGCGCCCCTATGTTCCTCACAGAAATTTTTGTGCCCTGTGCTCCATATAGAGAAAAATGGATGCCCCCATGCTCCACATAGAAAAGTGTTTGTGACGCACCCCCTGGGCCATGTTCAGGGGATACCCGGAGCCGGATCTGGGTAGGGGTAGTAGTCCTTGTGGCGGTGACCCGGTCCGTGCCCAGGGTGTCAAACTAAGTGGCAGTCTATGGCAGTAGATGTTAACTTGATCGACTACGCCACCCGTTGAGTGCGGCTTTGAAGCCGCCACTGCAGAACAGTCCACTGAGGCCAGGTGTATAAGGATGTGCAGCGTGGTGGTATAACCCCCAACGGGAGGGGTATGGCCTCAGGGCAGCAGGTGAAGATGAGGGGGGTTGTGACGGTGCAGTAAGAAGAGTCAGAGTCAGGAGATGCAGTTTCAGGGGTTTTACTCACAAGTGTTCTCTCAGTCACTCTGGCCTTGAGTGACCACCCGAGCCGTGCTGCGTCCACCAGGTCCTGGACTCGGCTAACCCCCAGGCAGTTCTGGAGCGTGGTCCTGAGCTCCCTTCTCCCTCTCTGTCTCTGGCCATTCCCACCAGGAATCCACCTTTGGCCGGCTCCCTCGGGTCTCTTAGTGGTCAAACCTCCTCTGGGTTCCCTGACCCTATGCTTGGTGTGCCTTTCTGGTGGATTTGGTGAGGGTCGTGGCAAATCTTGACCACGACCTCCGGTTCCTGGCTGAGGATAAGTGGCCTCCACCAGTTCGGGTTCCGGTACCCGTGTCCGCCAACCCTTCACCCTTTTTGGTCTGATTCTGGGTTCTTAGGGTTCCCTCTGGTCTTCCACTCTGGGCCTTTCTTTCTCCTCTCTCCTCCGCAGGCTTGGCTCTGGAGCTGGGCCCAACTGGAGCCACAGCTCCCAGTCAGCCCTCCTGGCTGAGCTCCCCTGCTCAAAAGACCCTGTCCTAAGATGGTGCCCACCATATATACTCCCTCTATGTGTGAGCCCAGGTGACTAGCACCCAATGAGCTCCTAGCTTTACCCAGAGTACTCCCCCTATCTGCCCCTACACTACTGGGATGTTCCACCCCCCTCCCACTCCAGCCAGGGACAGACGCTGTCGTACCTGCACATATACTTGGTGGGAGTACCGTAGTTCTGTCCCCCGGAAATGGGATGTATGTAGTGCATGCAGCCTACTGAGCTCAGTCCCACACTCCATCCTTACCCGGGAGTGGAATACCACACCTCTGGAGTGAGGTGCAATACCCCTGTAGCAGCCGAGTCCTCAGGGTGCTACATTCCCCCCTGGTAAATCACAGCACGTCCTCGGGCTGTAAAAGAGCAAAACATAATAAAACATACAAAATTTTTGCAAAAACATACACAACAGGTATAAAACACTATAACATTATCAGACTTAAACAAGATAAACTTTTTCTTTCATATAAAACTCTTTCATAATAATGTTCTTTGAGTTACTGGCCACTGTGCGCTTGTAACCAGGTAAAAGTGCAACAGTCAGTTTAAGAAAAAACAGTTTTCCTATAAAACCAGTAGGGGGCGCCTTAGAAAGCGCAACTATATACAAGGGGAGGTGGCCGCTCTCAGTCCTCGGCCAGTGGGGAAAAGGAATGGCTGTTCACAGTCCTCAGCCTGTTAAGGGATAGGGGACTCACGGGTTTAAGTTCACACTTGTCCCAACGGGGAACATATTTAAATTATCAGCAGTTCTTATACCCTGACGGGTAACTATATACAGTTCTTTTTTACCGTACTCTAATAACGGCGTCCTCCTGATGCTTCCTCCCTGTATTCTTCAGACCCGTCCGGGTCCTCTTGCTCCTCCTGACACCTCAGCTCTTCCTCTGTCAACCGGTGTACATGAAGGGCATAGGGTCCTTTGACACATTGGTGCCGGGTAAAGGTGACCTCGTCACCCAGGTATAGGTCACGACCTCTGTGTCCCTCCGGCAGGTGGGACTCGACATCTCTGCGGGTCACGAAGACGTCGCCTGGCATGTGGTGATCCCGGATGAAGCCCCAACCGTGCTGCAGTTGGAATTTGATTACAGTCCCGGTGGCACGGGGACCGTGAGCTGCACGGGGGTTCCGTCGGGTCCGGCTCTTCTGCTCTGCACTCTTCACTTGCAGCCGCTCCTCGCGGACCCGCCTCTCTCGCCGTTCCCGGTCGAAAACCTCTAACTGCTGCCGGCAGCACTCTGCACGCTCCGCTGCAGCCGCCCGGGTCTCTTGAGTGAACCCGATGAGGTCTCCTCCAGTGGGGTCCCACGCAAACTGCGCTTCCTCCAGCGAGAGTGGGGTGATCTTGGCGGGCGCCGGAGCCGGGATCAGGGGTTCATCCAGGGGCCTTTCCTTCCGGAGTCGGGGATGGTAGTACTCCGGTGGCCACTCAAAAGGCTGCCCATCCAGGCAAATATGCTGGGTTACCAAGTCTTCACCCAGGTGCGGCACTGTGGAGGTTGAGGGCGCGGTGGTGGCAGCGGCACCCGGGATCACTAGGCCTTGCGACCAGGCTTGGGGTACCCTGAAGGTAAAGGGCACTGTGAAGACGGCGGCGCCCGGGGGTACTTGACTTTGCGACCAGGCCGGTGGCTCAGTAGAGGGCGCTGTTGGTACTGCGGCGCCCGGGGGCACTCGGCCCTGCGACCAGGCCGGTGGCGTCTCCTGCTTGGCCGCGCTCAGGGTTGAGGCGCGTGACGTCACAAGGGGCGTGGTCGCGGCTCCTGCTTGGGGCCTAGTCTGGAGCGGTAGCGGTGCGGCAACGGGCACGATCGGTGGGATTTCGGGCTCTGCGACGGGGAGCGGGGGTAGGCTTATGGTGGCTGGGCTTGGGGTAGTGACGTCCCCTTTACTTGCCTCCGTCTCTTCAGCTCCCTCTGCGGCGTCGTCTCCGGCCTCCGTCCCTTCTGCATCCTCTTCAGGGGCAGGCGTGCTCCTCGTTGCGGGTGGTGTGCTCCGCTGGCGGGTTCCAGCCTGCTGGGCCATCTCCCTGCTCCATTCCGTCAGCGTTTCTCGCTGCACCTGGGCCATCCTCCGTGCGAGGCCCTCCAGCGCGGTCTGTGCACGCTCCCGGTCTCGGGGGAGCTGTGCCAGGATCTCCACCAGGTCTTGTGGGGTGGTGGCTTGCATCAGGCTCCTGACCACAGGGTCGGTGCTGCCTGCCTCTCCCTCCATCTCCGGGTACGGCTCCTCCAGACTCCTCCAGGCTGCACCCATCTTCGCTCTTCTGTTCTGTATCCGCCCCCATTGAGGGCGGTCCTGGGGCAACTTGGTGATTGTCAGTTCCAGGGGCAGACCCCCCACGCTGATGGACATCTCAATCATTGCAGTCTCTGCTGGTGGGGGCGGTCTTCGTTTTTGGCGCCATTCTTGGTCCTGGCCCACGATGGGAGGTGGCCTCTTGCCACCCTCTGGCACGCCCATAATGGCGTCCGCTCTGCCAGGGCGGGAAATCTTCTCAGATGGCGGGAACCGCTTCCCAATGGCGGGAAACTCTGTGGATGGCGGGAAAAGACTGCAGATGGCGGGCAAATGGCGGGAAACGATCCGAGATGGTGTCCGATGGTGGGGACCCTCCGGAATTGGCGGGAGACTTCTTTTTACGGTAAATATGAACTTTTCTTCAGGCACGCAGTACCCGGTGGTTGCGGGCACGTTATCCTGCCGACTACGCCAAAGTTGACGCACCCCCTGGGCCATGTTCAGGGGATACCCGGAGCCGGATCTGGGTAGGGGTAGTAGTCCTTGTGGCGGTGACCCGGTCCGTGCCCAGGGTGTCAAACTAAGTGGCAGTCTATGGCAGTAGATGTTAACTTGATCGACTACGCCACCCGTTGAGTGCGGCTTTGAAGCCGCCGCTGCAGAACAGTCCACTGAGGCCAGGTGTATAAGGATGTGCAGCGTGGTGGTATAACCCCCAACGGGAGGGGTATGGCCTCAGGGCAGCAGGTGAAGATGAGGGGGGTTGTGACGGTGCAGTAAGAAGAGTCAGAGTCAGGAGATGCAGTTTCAGGGGTTTTACTCACAAGTGTTCTCTCAGTCACTCTGGCCTTGAGTGACCACCCGAGCCGTGCTGCGTCCACCAGGTCCTGGACTCGGCTAACCCCCAGGCAGTTCTGGAGCGTGGTCCTGAGCTCCCTTCTCCCTCTCTGTCTCTGGCCATTCCCACCAGGGATCCACCTTTGGCCGGCTCCCTCGGGTCTCTTAGTGGTCAAACCTCCTCTGGGTTCCCTGACCCTATGCTTGGTGTGCCTTTCTGGTGGATTTGGTGAGGGTCGTGGCAAATCTTGACCACGACCTCCGGTTCCTGGCTGAGGATAAGTGGCCTCCACCAGTTCGGGTTCCGGTACCCGTGTCCGCCAACCCTTCACCCTTTTTGGTCTGATTCTGGGTTCTTAGGGTTCCCTCTGGTCTTCCACTCTGGGCCTTTCTTTCTCCTCTCTCCTCCGCAGGCTTGGCTCTGGAGCTGGGCCCAACTGGAGCCACAGCTCCCAGTCAGCCCTCCTGGCTGAGCTCCCCTGCTCAAAAGACCCTGTCCTAAGATGGTGCCCACCATATATACTCCCTCTATGTGTGAGCCCAGGTGACTAGCACCCAATGAGCTCCTAGCTTTACCCAGAGTACTCCCCCTATCTGCCCCTACACTACTGGGATGTTCCACCCCCCTCCCACTCCAGCCAGGGACAGACGCTGTCGTACCTGCACATATACTTGGTGGGAGTACCGTAGTTCTGTCCCCCGGAAATGGGATGTATGTAGTGCATGCAGCCTACTGAGCTCAGTCCCACACTCCATCCTTACCCGGGAGTGGAATACCACACCTCTGGAGTGAGGTGCAATACCCCTGTAGCAGCCGAGTCCTCAGGGTGCTACATTTGCCCCCATGCTCCACAGATAA
Source organism: Phyllobates terribilis (assembly GCF_046119375.1). NCBI lineage: Eukaryota > Metazoa > Chordata > Amphibia > Anura > Dendrobatidae > Phyllobates > Phyllobates terribilis. The sequence goes on along the minus strand of NW_027362765.1, from coordinate 345,145,140 downwards.
AAAGTGTGTGCCCCCCGTGCTCCACAGATAAAAAGTGTGTGCCCCCTGTTCTCCACAGACAAAAGTATGTCCACACCATGCTCCTCACAGAAAAGTGTGTGCCCTCGTGCTCCACTGAAAAAAGTGTGTGCCACCAGTTCTCCACTGAGAAAAATGTGTTCCACCTGTGCTACACATAGAGAAAAGTGTGTGCCCCCATGCTCCACAGAGAAAAGTGTGTGCACCTGTGCTCCACTGAGAAAAATGTGTTCCACCTGTGCTCCATATAAAGAAAAGTGTGTCACCCGTGGTACAAAGAGGAAAATGTATGCCCCCTTGCTCCACAGAGAAAAGTTTCTGCCCCTGTGCTCCACAAATGAAAGCTTGTGCCCCCCGTGCTCCACAGATAAAAGTGTGTGTCCCTTTAGCTCTACAGAGAAAAGTATGAGCCCCCATATTCCACAGAATAAAGTGTGTGTCCCTTGCGTCATATAGAGAAAAGTGTGTGCCACCTTCTCCACATATAAAAAGTGTGTGCCCCCATGCTCCAAAGAGAAAAGTGTATCACCGTGGTATACAGAGAAAAATTTGATCCCCCCATGCTTCACAGAGAAAAGTGTGTGCCCATGTGCTCCACATGGAAAAAAGTATGTGCCCCCGTGCTCGACAGAAAAAAGTGTGTGCCCCCGTACTCCACAGAGATAAGTATGTGCCCCCTGTGCTGCACAAAGAAAAGTGTGTGCACCCTGTGCTCCATAGAGAAAAAGTGTGTGCCCCCGTGCTGTACAGATAAAAGTGTGTGCCCCCCATGCTCCATAAAGAAAAGTGTTTGCCACTCAGGATCCACAGAGAAAAGTGTGTGCCCCCCGTGCTCTACAGAAAAAAGTGAATGCACCCTGTGCTACACAGAAAAAAAATGTGTGCCCCCGTGCTCCACAGAGAAAGGTGTGTGCACCCCATGCTCCACAGAAAAAAGTGTGTGCCACCCGTGCTTCGTATAGAGTAAAGAGTGTGCCCTCCATGCTCCAGAGAGATAAGTGTGTGCCGCCATGCTCCACAAAGAAAAGTGTGTGCACCCTGTGCTCCATAGAGAAAAAGTGTGTGCCCCCGTGCTGTACAGATAAAAGTGTGTGCCCCCCATGCTCCATAAAGAAAAGTGTTTGCCACTCAGGATCCACAGAGAAAAGTGTGTGCCCCCCATGTTCCACAGAGAGAGGTGTGTGCCCCCTGTGCTCCACAAAGAAAAGTGTGTGCCACCTGTGCTCCACTGAGGAAAATGTGTTTCTCCTGTGCTACACACAGAGAAAAGTGTGTTCCCTCCATGCTTCACATAGAGAAAAGTGTTTGCCCCTTAGGCTCCACAGAGAAAAGTGTGTGCCCCCCATGCTCCACAGAAAAAAGTGTGTGCACCCTGTGCTCCACAGAGAGAAATGTGTGCTCCCCGTGCTCTACAGATAAAAGTGTGTGCACTCCATGCTCCACATAGAAAAAAGTATGTGGCCCCATGCTCCACATAGAAAAGTGTTTGTTCCTGGACACCACAGAGAAAAGTGTGTGCACCATGTACTCCACAAAGAAAGTGTGTGTCAACCGTGCTCCACAGAGGAAAGTGTGTGCCCTCGTGCTCCACATACAGAAAAGTGAGTACCCCCTATGCTTCACATAGAGAAAAGTGTGTGCCCCCCATTCTCCACAGAGAAAAGTGTGTACCCCCAATGCTACACAGATAAAAGTGTGTGCTCCCAGTGCTCCAGAAATATTAGTGTGTGCTCCCATGCTCCTCATAGAGAGAAGTGTGTTCCCCTGGGCTCCACAGATAAAAGTGTGTGCCCCCATGCTCCACAGAGAAAAGTGTGTGCCCCCTGGGCTCCACAGAGAAAAAGTGTGTGCCCCCAATGCTACACAGATAAAAGTGTGTGCGCCCAGTGCTCCAGAAATATTAGTGTGTGCCCCCATGCTCCTCATAGAGAGAAGTGTGTTCCCCTGGGCTCCACAGATAAAAGTGTGTGCCTCCATGCTCCATATAGAGAAAAATGTGTGCCCCCTGTGCTCACAGAGAAAAGAGTGTGCCCATGTGCTCCACATAGAAAAAGGTATGTGCCCCCGTGCTTGACAGAGAAAAGTGTGTGTCCCCCGTGCTCCACAGAGAAAAGTGTGTGTCCCCCATGCTAAACAGAGAAAAGTGCCCCTTGAGCTCCCGATAGAGAAAACTGTGTGCTCTCCGTGCTCCACATAGAAAAGTATGTGCACCCCGTGCTCCACAGAGAAAAGTGTTTGCTCCCGTGTTCCACAGAGAAAAGTGTGTGCCCCCCTGTGCTCCACAGAGGAAAGTGTTTGCTCCCATGTTACATAGAGAAAAGTGTGTCCCCAGTGGTTCACAGAGAAAAGTATGTGCCCCCCATGCTCCACAGAGAAAAGTGTGTGCCTCCCGTGCTTCATAGAGAAAAGTGTGTGCCCCCCATGCTCCACAGAGAAAAGTATGTACCCCCTATGCTCCACAGAGAAAAGCATAAGCCCCATTCCAGATGCATAAAGGTATGTTACCCCCGTGCTCAATAGACAAAAGTGTGTGCCCAACGTGCAACACAGAGAAAAGTGGGTGCCCCCATGCTCCACAGAAAAAGTGTTTGCTAACCGTGCTCCACAGAGGAAAGTGTGTGCCACCCGTGCTCCACACACAGAAAAGTGAGTACCGCCCATGTTTCACATAGAGAAAAGTGTGTGCCCCCCCGTTCTCCACAGAGAAAAGAGTGTGCCCCCCATGCTCCTCAGAGAAAAGTGTGTACCCCCAATGCTACACAGATAAAAGTGTGTGCTCCCAGTGCTCCACAAATATTAGTGTGTGCCCCCATGCTCCTCATAGAGAGAAGTGTGTTCCCCTGGGCTCCACAGATAAAAGTGTGTGCCCCCATGCTCCACAGAGAAAAGTGTGTGCCCCCTGGATTCCACAGAGAAAAAGTGTGTACCCCCCATGCTCCACATAGAAAAGTGTTTGCCCCCCATGCTCCACTAAGAAAAGTGTGTGCCTCCATGCTCCACATAGAGAAAAATGTGTGCCCCCTGTGCTCACAGAGAAAAGAGTGTGCCCATGTGCTCCACATAGAAAAAGGTATGTGCCCCCGTGCTTGACAGAGAAAAGTGTGTGTCCCCCATGCTACACAGAGAAAAGTGCCCCTTGAGCTCCCGATAGAGAAAACTGTGTGCTCTCCGTGCTCCACATAGAAAAGTATGTGCCCCCCCGTGCTCCACAGAGAAAAATGTTTGCTCCCGTGTTCCACAGAGAAAAGTGTGTGCCCCCTGTGCTCCACAGAGGAAAGTGTTTGCTCCCATGTTACATAGAGAAAAGTGTGTCCCTAGTGGTTAACAGAGAAAAGTATGTGCCCCCCATGCTCCAGAGAGAAAAGTGTGTGCCCCCCGTGCTTCACAGAGAAAAGTGTGTGCCCCCCATGCTCCACAGAGAAAAGTATTTACCCCCTATGCTCCACAGAGAAAAGCATAAGCCCCATTCCAGATGCATAAAGGTATGTTACCCCCGTGCTCCATAGACAAAAGTGTGTGCCCCACGTGCAACACAGAGAAAAGTGGGTGCCCCCATGCTCCACAGAGAAAGTGTTTGCTAACCGTGCTCCACACACAGAAAAGTGAGTACCGCCCATGCTCCACATAGAGAAAAGTGTGTGCCCCCCCATTCTCCACAGAGAAAAGTGTGTGCCACCCCGTGCTCCACAGAGAATAGTGTGTACCCCCCATGCTTCACAGAGAAAAGTGTGTGCCCATGTGCTCCACATAGAAAAAAGTATGTGCCCCGTATTCGACAGAGAAAAGTATGTGCCCCCCATGCTCCACAGAGAAAAGTATGTACCCCCTGTGCTCCACAGAGAAAAGCATAAGCCTCATTCCAGATGTATAAAGGTATGTTACCCCCGTGCTCCATAGACAAAAGTGTGTGCCCCACGTGCAACAGAGAAAAGTGGGTGCCCCCGTGCTCCACAGAGAAAGTGTGTGCCAACAGTGCTCCACAGAGGAAAGTATGTGCCACCCATGCTCCACACACAGAAAAGTGAGTACCGCCCATGCTTCACATAGAGAAAAGTGTGTACCCCCATTCTCCACAGAGAAAAGTGTGTGCCCCACCGTGCTCCACAGAGAAAAGTGTTTGCTCCCGTGTTACACAGAGAAAAGTGTGTCCCCAGTGGTTCACAGAGAAAAGTGTGTGCCCCCAATGCTCCACAGAGAAAAGTGTGTGCCCCCCATGCTCCACAGAGAAAAGTATGTGCCCACCGTGCTCCACAGAGAAAAGTATGTGCCCCCTGTGCTCCACCGAGAAAAGCATATGTCCCATTCCAGATGCATAAAGGCATATTACCCCCGTGCTCCATAGACAAAAGTGTGTGCCCCACGTGCAACACAGAGAAAAGTGGGTGCCCCCATGCTCCACAGAGAAAGTGTGTGCCAACCGTGCTCCACAGAGGAAAGTGTGTGCCACCCGTGCTCCACATACAGAAAAGTGAGTACTCCCCATGCTCCACATAGAGAAAAGTGTGTGCTCCCATTCTCCACAGAAAAACATGTGTGCCCCCCCGTTCTCCACAGAGAAAAGGGTGTACCCCCAATGCTACACAGATAAAACTGATAATACTCAACATAGAAAATAGTGTGTTCACCTGGGCTCCACAGATAAAAGTGTGTGCCCCCCATGCTCCACAGAGAAAAGTGTGTGCCCCCCTAGCTCCACAGAGAAAAAGTGTGTGCCCCCCATGCTCCACATAGAAAAGTGTTTGTCCCCCATGCTCCACTAAGAAAAGTGTAAGCCTCCATGCTCTACATAGAGAAAAGTGTGTGCCCCCATGCTCCCCATAGAGAAAAATGCTACATAGAGAAAAGTGTGTGCACCCTGTGCTCCACAGGAAAAAAGTGTGTGCCCCCTTGCTTTACAGATAAAAGTGTGTGTACCCCATAATCCACAGATGAAAGTGTGTGTCCCCTTGCTCCACAGAAAAAAGTGTATGCCCCCATGCTCCACAAGTAAAAGTGTATGCCCCCATGCTTCATAGATAACCCTGTGTGCTCCCCGTGCTCCACAGACAAAAGTGTGTGAACCCTTGCCCCACAGACAAAACTGGATGCCCCCCGTGCACCATGGAGAAAAGTGTGTGTCAACCCCCTGTGCTCCACAGAGAAAAATGTGTGACACCCGTGCTCCACATATTGAAAAGTGTGTGCCTTTCATGCTCCACATAGAGAAAAGTATGTGCCTCCCGTTCTCCACAGACAAAAATTGTGTGCCCCGTGCTCCATAGAGAAAAGCATATGCCCCATTCCAGATACACAAAAGTATGTTACCCCGTGCACCACAGAGAAAAGTAGGTGCCGCCCGTGCACCACAGAGAAAAGTGTATGTCACCCCCTGTGGTTCACAGAGAAAAGTGTGTGTCACTCCCCTGTGGTTCACAGAGAAAAGTGTGTGCCACCCATGTATCACATAGAAAAAAGTGTGTGTCTTCCATGCCCCACATAAAAAAGTGCTAGCCCCCCCATGCTCCACAGATAAGTGTGTGCCCAATGTTCCACAGAGAAAAATGTGTCCCAGTGATACACACAGAAAAATGTGTGCCCCCCGTGCTCCACAGACAAAAAGTGTGAGCCGCCCATGCTGTACAGAGAAAAGTATATGCCCCATTCCAGATACATAAAAGTATTTTATGGCCGTGCTCCCCAGATAAGTGTGTGCCCCCGGTGCTCCAGAGAAAAAATTGTGCAACCCGTGCTCCACAAAGAAAAGTGTGTGCCCCTATGCTCCACATAGAGAAAAGTGTGCGCCACCCATGCTCCACAGAGAAAAGTGTGTGCCACCTGTGCTCCACAGAGAAAAGCATAAGCCCTATTCCAGATGCATAAAGGTATGTTACCCCCGTGCTCCATAGACAAAAGTGTGTGCCCCATGTTCAACACAGAGAAAAGTGTGTGCCCCCATGCTCCACAGAGAAAAATGTGTGGTCCCCATGCTCCACAGAGAAAATTGTGTGCCCCCTGTGCTCCACAGATAAAAGTGTGTACCATTGTGTCCTCCATAGAAAAGTGTGTGCACCCCATTCTACACAGATAAAAGTGTGTCCCCCCATGCACCACAGAGAAAAGTGTGTGCCCCCTGTGCTCCATAGACAAAAGTATTTGTTCCTTGTGCTACACAAAGAAAAGTGTGTGCCCTCCATGCTCCAGAGAGAAAAGTGTGTGCCCCTCGGGCTCCACAGAGAAGAGTGTGTTCCACCTGTGCTATACATAGAGAAAAGTGTGAGCCCCCCCTGCTTCACAAATAAAAATGTGTGCCCCATGCTCCACAGAGAAAAGTGTGTCCCCTGTGATACACACAGAAAAATGTGTGCCCCCCGTGCTCCACAGAGAAAAGTGCATGCCGCCCTTGCCCCACTTAGAGAAAAATGTGTGCCCCCCATGCTCCACAGAGAACAGTGTGTGCCCAATGCTCAACAGAGAAAATTGTGTGCCCTCCGTGCTCCACAGATAAAAGTGTGTACAATTGTTTCCTCCAGAGAAGTGTGTGCCCCCCATTCTCCACAGAGAAAAGTCCGTGCCCCCTGTGCTCCACAAAGAAAAGTGTGTGCCCTCCATGCTCCACAAAGAAAAGTGTGTGCTCCCCATGCTCCACAGAGAATAGTGTGTTCCACCCGTGCTACACATAAAGAAAAGTGTGTGACCTCCATGCTCCATATAGAAAAAAATGTGTGCCCCTCGGGCTCCACAGAGTAAAGTGTGTGCCCACCGTGCTCCACAGAAAAAAAGTGTGTGCACCCTGTGCTCCACAGATTTAGAGTGTTTGTTCCCGTGCTCCTCATATAAAAGTGTGTACTCCTGTGCTCCAAATAGGGAAAAGTGTGTGCGCCCCTGCTCCACATAGAGAAAAGTGTGTGCCCCCATGCACCACATAGAGAAAAGTGTGTGCCCCCATGCTCCACAGATAAAAAAGTGTACCCCTTGTGTTCCACATAGAAAAAAGTGTATGCCCCCATGCTTCATAGAGAAAACTTTGTGTTCCCTGTGCTCCACATAGAAAAGTATGTGCCCTTATGCCTCCCAGAGCAAAGTGTGTGCCCCAGTGTTCCACAGAGAAAATTGTGTACCCCTATGCTTCACAGAGAAAACTGTGTCACCCGTGGTACACAGAGGAAAGTGTGTGCCCTCATACTCAACAGAGAAAAGTGTGTGCCACCTGTGCTCCACTAAGAAAAGTGTGTGCCCCAATGCTTCACATATAGAAAAGTGTGTGCCCTCATGCTTCACATAGAGAAAAGTGTGTGTCATCATGCTCAACAGAGAAAAGTGTGTGCCCCCCATGTTCCACAGAGAAAACTGTGTGCCCCTTTGCTCCACAGATAAAAGTGTGTGCACCCATGCACCTCAGATAAAGGTGTGTGCCCTCTGTACTCCACACACAAAAGTGTGTGCACCCTGTGCTCCACAGAGAAAAGTGTGTGCCCTCGTGCTCCACAGAGAAAAGTGTGTGCCACCTGTGCTCCACTGAGAAAAATGTGTTCCACCCGTGCTACACATAAAGAAAAGTGTGTGCCCCCCATGCTCCACACAGAGAAAAGTGTGTGCCCCTCGTGCTCCACAGAGAAAAGTGTTTGCACCCTGTTAAACACATAGAAAAGCGTGTAACATCGTGCTCCTCAGATAAAAGTGTGTCCCCCATGCTCCACAGAAAAAAAGTGTGTGCCACCTGTGCTCCACAGAGAAAAATATGTACCCCATGCTGCACAGAGAAAAGTATGTGCCCCCATGCTCCTCAGATAAAAGTGTGTGCCCTCTATGCTCCACAGAGAAAAGTGTGTGAATGCCGTGCTCCACATAGAAAAGTGTTTGTCCCCCATGCTCCACAGAGAAAAGTGTGTGACCCCCATGCTCCACTTCGAAAAGTGTGTGCCCCGTGCTCCATAGAGAAAAGTGTGTGCCCCCATACTCCACATAGAGAAATGTGTGTGCCCCGTGCTCCACAGAGAAAAGTGTGTGCCACCTGTGCGTCACATAGAGAAAAGTGTGTGCACCACTTACTCCTCAGAGAAAAGTGTTTGCCCCATGCTCCATAGATAAAAGTGTGTACCATCGTGCTCCTCAGATAAAAGCCTTCCATTCTCCACAGAGAAAAGTGTATGCTCCCGTGTTCCACAGAGAAAAGTTTGTCCCCAGTGGTACACAGAGAAAAGTGTGTGCCCCCCTTGCTCCACAGAGAGAAGTGTGGGCCCCCCGTGCTCCACAGAAAAAAGTATGTGCCCTCCGTGCTCCACAGAGAAAAGTGTGTGCCCATGTGCTCCACATAGAAAAAAGTGTATGCCCCGTGCTCGACAGAGAAAAGTGTGTGCCCCCCGTGCTCCACAGAAAAAAGTATGTGCCCTCCGTGCTCCACAGAGAAAAGTGTGTGCCCATGTGCTCCACATAGAAAAAAGTATGTGCCCCTGTGATCGACAGAGAAAAGTGTGTGCCCCCCATGCTCCACAGATAAAAGTGTGTGCCCTCCATGCACCATAGAGAAAAGTGTGTGCATGCCGTGCTCCACAGAGAAAGGTGTGTGACCCCCATGCTCCACTGAGAAAAGTGTGTGCCCCGTGCTCCACAGAGAAAACTGTGTGCCCCCATGCTCCACAGAGAAAAGTGTGTGTCCCCGTGTTCCACAGAAAAAGTATGTGTCCTGTGCTCCATAGATAAACGTGTGTACCATCGTGCTCCATAGATAAAAGTGTGTGCCCTCCATTCTCCACAGATAAAAGTGTGTGCCCCTTGTGCTCCACAGGTAAAAGTGCTTGCCCCCCATGTTCCACATAGCAAAAAGTGTGTGCCCCCCATGCTCCACTGATTAAAGAGTGTGTCCCTTGTGCTCCACATGAAACTGTGTGCTCCCCATGCTCCACATAGAAAAGTATGCACCCCCGTGCTCCACAGAGAAAAGTGTGTGTCCCCGTGTTCCACAGAGAAAAGTGTGTGCCCCCCAGTTCCACAGAGAAAAGGATGTGCCCCTTGTGCTCCACAGAGAAAAGGATATGCCCCATTCCAGATACATAAAAGTATGTTACTCCCGTGCTCCATAGACAAAAGTGTATGCCCCACGTGCATCACAGAGAAAAGTGGGTTGCCCCGTGCTCCACAGAGGAAAGTGCGTGCCTTTCTTGCTCCACATAGAGAAAAGTGTGTGCCCCCCTGTGCTCCTCAAAGAAAAGTGTGTGCCCCCAATGCTACACAGATAAAAGTGTGTGCCCCCATGCTCCACAAATAAAAGTGTGTGCCCCCCATGCTCCACAAAGAAAAGTCTGTGACCCCCATGCTCCAAAGAGAAAAGTGTTTTCCCCCCATGCTCCACAGAGAAAAGCGCGTGCCGTCGTGAACCACAGAAAAAAGTGTGTGGCACCTGTGCTCCACTGAGAAAAGAAAGTGCCCCCATGCTCCTCATACAGAAAAGTGTGCCCCCGTGCTCCACATAGAAAAGTGTGTGCATCCTATACTCCACATAAAAAAAGTGTGTGCCCCCGTGCTCTACAGAAAAAAGTGTGTACAATCGTGCTGTCACGGGTGTGTCAGAGATGACAGACAGTCGCCCTGCAGTGGGTTGCAGGAGATCTCCACGTTTGACATTGTAGACATCTGCTTAGATAGGGGGCTGTCTTTAGGACCGAGCGACTACCTCTCTCTTGCTAATTTGCTCTCTGACCTGGGTGTATATATACCTGGCATGTCTGAGAGTGCGTCGCCGGTTATATTCATTTCTACTTGTGAAGCTTAGCAGGAGCAGTACCTCAACTTCTCTGGAGCTTTAGGCCCCCTTTCCCTAGTGTCTGGGCTCCCTCTCCCTTTTCCCTCTGTGTTGCACTTACACCTGGCATAACATTATAACGGGCCGAGCATGTTTAGGAAAAAAAACAAACACTGACATTTTTTTTTTCTTTGTGTGTTTTTGGGCGTGCACCTTTTTTTCCTTACTCCCTTTGGCATGAGATCAGTTGCAGAGCTCGCAGAGCAGTTCCGCTGTCTGTCTCTGGAGGTGAATGACCTCCGCTGTGAGGTTCAGCAGCAGAATCAACGGCTACGGTCGCCAATGTGGGGGTCTCTGCAGGTAGGCCTGTCCAGCTTGAACCCAAGGTTGCCCTCCTGGACAGGTTTTCAGGAGGTAGGGTCAGTTTTTTTGTATTTAAGGAGGCCTGCAAATTGTATTTCAAACTTCGTCCCTACTCCTCCGGTAATGAGGAGCAACGGGTTGGTATTATGATCTCTATTGCAGGGCGATCCTCAGTCGTGGGCGTTTTCGTTACCTCAGGACTCGGTTTGTCTCCAGTCTGTGGAGGGTTTTTCAGGGCTCTGGCCCTCTTCTATGATGACCCTGACCGAGTCGTCTTGGCTGAGTTTAGGCTACGTGGCCTTCAGCAGGGGAATCGGTCAGTGGAGACGTACAGTTCTGAATTCTGTAGATGGCAACAGATTCCAAATGGAATGACTCAGCCCTTAGAAGTCAATTTTGTGTGGGGCTTACGGAAAGGTAGAAAGATGCCTTGGCAGTATATGAAACCCCTCAGTCTTTGGAGGCTGCCATGTCTATGGCCATACGTCTGGATAGGCGCCTTCGGGATTGACGGGTGCGACCACCTTCTCCGGGGCCTTCTGATCGGGGTTGTGTACCTCTGCCAGGGGAGCGGTCTGGGGGTGAACCAGTACTGGGGGAGGTGGAGGAACCCATGCAGTCAGGGGGTGTCTCTACATCATATATCTCCCCGGAGATTTGCAGCATATTTTTTTTTGTGGGAAAAAGGGACATTTTGTTGGGACCTGTCCTTCAATTCCTAAACAAAAGAAGACTCGATTAACTCTTGGTAGTCTGGAGTTGGATAAACAAGGGGTTCATTTGTTACCAACCTGCAGTTCCCGCTTTGTCCTGTCCGCAGAGGTGGTGCTAGAGAGCAAAACTGAGAAAATTTCTGTGTTTGTTGACAGTGGAGCCAGAGTCAGCATGGTTGATGCTGAGTTTGTGGAAACTTATGGTCTTGCTTGCTGTTCTTTAGCTGAACATATTTCCATCTCGACTCGGCGCCACTTGCACAGAAAGCATTTACTCAGATTGTACATAATGTAAAACTAAGGATGGGGTCAGTTCATTGTGAAATAATCCCTTGCTATGTCCTGGACAATCTTCCCACTCCGATTGTGTTGGGTATACCTTTCTTGTTAAACATAATCCGTTGGTGGATTGGCAAACCGGTGAAATTATTGAATGGAGAGATTACTGCCATGAGAACTGTTTAGATATTTCCCTTGCTACTGTCTCTACGGAAATATTACCTGGTTTTCTGTCTGGTTTTGAGGATGTTTTTTCTGAGAAGGGGTGTCAGGATTTGCCTCCTCATCGTCCTATTAATCTGACCACCGGAGCTAAATTACCGAAGTCCAAACTGTATAACATTTCTGGCCCTCAGAGACAAGCCATGAAGGATTTCATTGTGGAAATTCTAGAAAAGGGACTTATCAGACTCTTATCTTCGCCCGTGGCGGCAGGGTTCTTCTTTGTGAAGAAAAAAGATGGCGGTCTACGTCCGTGTTTAGATTTACGGGAGTTTAATCAAATTACCATCCATGATCCATACTCTCTTCCTCTGACTCCTGATTTGTTCAGCCAGGTTGTGGGAGCTAAGGTCTTCTCCAAGTTGGATTTAAGGGGAGCCTACAACCTGGTTATAATGAGAGAAGGGGACGAATGGAAGACAGCATTCAATACCCCGGAAGGACATTTCAAGAGTCTGGTTATGCCTTTTGGTTTGACCGATTCACCTGCGGTATTCCAGCATTTCATAAATTATATTTCCCATCATTTGGTGGGGAGGCTTGTGGTGGTCTATCTGGACGATATTTTGGTTTACTCACTTGATTTTGAGACCCATCGAGGGCATGTTAAGCAGGTGCTCCCAATATTAAGGGATAACAAACTTTATGCCAAACTGGAAAAATGTGTTTCCGCTGTTCAGGAGGTGCAGTTTTTGGGGTACTTGTTGTCATTTTCAAGTTTTCTGATGGATCCGGAGAAGATCTGTGCAGTCCTTGATTGGGACAGTCCCGAGAGCCTGAAGGCTCTACAACGTTTTCTGGGCTTTACTAATTTTTACTGAAAATTCATCCAAAATTACTCTTTTATAGAGAAACCCGTTACTGACATGACTAAGAAGGGGTCTGATTTTTATAAATGGTCGGATGCTTCCCCCCAGGCTTTTTCTTCCTTAAAGAATCATTTTGCCACTGCACCTATACTCAGTCACCCCGATGTTTCCCAACCCTTTACTGTGGAGGTTGATGCTTCGGATGTCGGGGTTGGGGCTGTGTTGTCTCAGGGTCCATCACCTGGTAAATGGTGTCCGTGCGCTTTCGTTTCTAAAAAATTGTCTTCGGCTAAGAGAAATTATGACATGGGTAATAGGGATCTTTTGGCGATAAAATTGTCGTACGAGGAATGGCGACATTGGCTGGCGACATTATTACTGTTATCACTGATCATAAGAACTTGAGATAAGTCACATCTTAAGGCAGCTAAACGTCTCAACCCTAGGCAAGCCAGATGGTCCCTGTTTTTTACTAGGTTCAATTTTATTGTAAATTTTTTGTCCAGGGGTCAAAAATGTCAAGACTGATGCTTTGTCCCAGAGCTTCCCTGGTGGTGGTGACCATGAGAATCCTGACCCGATACTACAGAAAGGGATAGTCATTTTGGCACTGTACCCTGAACTGGAGGGTGAGGTGTTGGAGGCTCAGGGGGAATGGCGATATTGGTTGGAGGGGGCTGTCCATCCTATTATTGTTATTACTGACCATAAGAACCTGTCATACCTCCAGTCAGCTAAATGTCTCAACCCTAGGCAAGCCAGATGGTTCCTACTTTTTACTAGGTTCAATTTTATTGTCACTTTTCGTCCTGGGGTCAAAAATGTCAAGGCTGATGCTTTGTCCCGGAGCTTCCCCGGTGGCGGTGACCATGAGAACCCTGCCCTGATATTACAAAAAGGGGTAGTCATTTCGACACTTTATCCTGAACTGGAGGCTCAGGGGGAGGCCTCTGCCTCCTGCCCTTCAGGTAGGTTATTTGTATCATCTGATCTGTGCCGAAAAGTAATCAAGGAACATCATAACTCTGTGCTTGCTGGGCATCCAGGTGGTAAGGCATTGGCTGACCTCCTCTCTCGTCGTTTTTGGTGGCCAGGGTTGCATCAGGATGTGATTGAACACGTAGCTGCTTGTACTATATGTGCGCGTTCTAAGGTTTCGCATACCCGACCGTCTGGTACTCTTCTTCCGCTACCTATCCCTAGCAGGCCATGGACACACTTGTCCATGGATTTTATTACTGGCCTATCGGTTTCTGCAGGCAAAATGGTGGTTTTGGTGATTGTAGACAGGTTCAGTAAAATGGTTCACTTTGTCGCATTACCGGCACTTCCAAATGCCAGGACTCTTGCTCAGGTGTTCATAAATGAGATTGTGATGCTTCACGGGGTTCCCTCCGATGTGATGTCAGATCCGAAGACCCAGTTTGTTTCCAAGTTCTGGAAGGCATTCTGTTCTCGACTGGGGGTGCAGCTGTCCTTTTCCTCTGCCTTCCACCCTCAATTGAATCGTCAGACCGAGCGTGTCAATCAGAATTTAGAGACCTACCTCAAGTGTTTCGTCTTCGAAAATCAGGAGGATTGGGCATCCTACTTACTGCTGGCAGAATTTGCCATTAATAATCATCATCAAGAATCCACTGGCAGGTCACCGTTCTTCGGTGCAAATGGTTATCACCCATAGTTTGGTACCTTTAGTGGGAGAGGAGCTTCAGGAGTTCCTGAGGAGGAACACTTTGCTTTGTCGCTCTCCTCGATATGGCAGGGTGTTCTGAGTAATTTGAAGATCATGGGAGACAGGTATAAACGTATGGCTGACAGAAAACACTTGCCAGGTCCGGACGTAAGTGTGAATGACTTTGTGTAGTTGTCTACCAGGAATATAAGATTGAAAGTTCCTTCTTGGAAGCTGGGATCTAGGTTTATTGGTCCCTATAAAATAACCTCCGTCATTAACAAAGCAGCGTTTCGTCTTGAACTTCCTCAGGCCCTTAAGGTCCCACAATGTGTTACAAAGGTCCTTACGCAAAAAGTATGTTTAACCCATTGCCCCACCATGGATGGGCAGAGACGCAGGATAGCGAACCGGCTGTCCGCCTGGTAAAGGAGTTGCTGACACAAGCTGATACACACCCTGATCCAGATTCTCCACAGGAGGCCCAACAGTTGTGGAAGGAGAAGGGAAAACTGTTCATCTACGAGGGAAAGCTGTGTCGAAGAAGTATCAACTCCTGGACACATGAACTGGTCTGGCATGTGGTAGCCCCGAGGTGGGATGCGCCAATGGTCTTAGAAGCGTACCACGATGGAGCAGGACACTTCGGGTGGAAGAAGTTGGAAGTCCTGGTACGTGAGCGATTCTACTGGGTTGGCATGAGGAAAGCAATCGAGAGATGGTGTCGAGAATGTGGTCCATGCAACCTGAGACGGAAAGACCGTGACAGCCAGAGGGCTCCCTGCAGCCCATAATTACCAAATAACCCCTTGAACTGGTAGCCTTGGACCACGTGAAGCTAGCCCCAAGCCGGTCAGGCTATGTCTACGCTCTCACCATAGTAGACCACTACTCCAGGTTCTTGGTAGTAGTGCCAGTGAAAGATCAGATGGCTCAGACGGCAGCCAAAGCGTTTCAACAACACTTTTGTCGCCTGCACGGTTACCCTGAATGAGTGCTCACCGACCAAAGTCCAGAGACAGATGCTTCATCAGCAGCAGATGAGGAGAATCTACCCTCTGCTAGCAGTGAACCTGTCGTACCCAGGGTGAGTCAAAGAATTCGTAGGAGATTATCCAGCCTACCGGTGTTACCTCAGACTACCCGTAGTGTAGTTCACACTGAACCCACCACACAAGGGGTAGACACAAGGGACCAGGGTAGGTCAGTGACAACAAATGTACTTCGTGGATCGACCCGGAGTACTAAAGGTCAGCTCCCTGCCCGCTGGAGGAACTAAAGTGTATGTTAAATATAGTTGTAAGCGTTAAATAATCTTGGATAAATATAGTTGTTAAATTTTTGGACAATTGGACCACAGGACTAGGTGTGGTCGGGACATTGTTGAAAATAGTTAATAATCGGCCTTGAAAATAAACCGCAGGTGTGGCTGAAGACCAGGCCCAACGACAGTGTGCCCTGAAGCCACGCCCAGGGACAATACACAAAGTGGGTTGATGCAGTTCCCACCAGCCAAAAGAGAATCCCCGGATTGTGGCGTAAAGACTAAGCGCCGCAGTGACTGCTACCAATTATTGTTGGGTTTTTTGTGATTTTTGCTTTTTGAGATTTTGGAAACTATTTGTAATGTGAATTGTTATTGTTGATTGTTAATTCAAAAATGTATTCTCAGTCCGGGAGTACTGAAGTTAACTAGGGGGGAAGGTGGCACCCCAGGGGTCCTGTTGCCACAGTCGCTTTGCCTCCCTCACAAGAGGTGATGCCATGCCTGGAAGCAAGCAGGGGTCTCCTAATCAGGTATACCAGCATGCAACACTTTCCTGGCTCCAGACCAGAAGGGGGAGCTCCTCCCCTTTAGCAACTGGAATCTGGAGGCGGGGTTAGTTAGAGTTAGTGAGAGGAGTTGAATATAGGACAGCGAAGAGGAAAGACCTGGGGAGTGGAGCTGCACGGCAGCTCACCCCAGAGAGGAATGCAGAAGAACCGGACACCGGAGTCCAAGGTTGTGGGGCACTGAAGGCCCAGCAGCAGAAACCGGAGGGCAGGAGACTGCAGGTCTCTTGGCCCCATCAGACGCCCAGAGGCTCAGCAGCACGATAGGGCCCAGCACCGCCACGTGGGAGCGACACTCCAGGAAGGCCCGAGCTGCCTGCCATACGGGTGAGCACAAAGACGTTTTACTCAGGGATGAGGGCCACAGCACAGCTATACGCAGCAGGGCCAAAGAGGTAGCGCAAAGGGAAGGCCTCCAACTCCACCTGGTGAGGTGGATTCCCAACTTGCTTCCAGGCCGCCCGGACCTCTACTACCAGCTAGTACCCGTGCCCCGGTCTGCCTAATAACGGCAAGTAAAGATAAGAGGAAACCGCCATTAAGTTGTGGACTGGTCATTATCTGCGCCATCCCCTGCACTACACTGCACAGCAACATCTATCACATCACCACTTCCTGCCCTGGAGCTTAGCTCTGCCTGTGGAGAGCTGAAACAACTCTGCTGCACTAACAACAGCTCCAGAGGATCTGCACCGCAGCGGCGGCTCCATATAGCCGTATACCACAGGTGGCGTCACGAACAATATATATAAAAACTTTATTCCCTTTTCTTTAAAACCCCTTTTATTGACCGACCTGGGTCACGGACCGGGTCACCGCCACTGTGACATTTCCCAGCATTGACTGGCCTGGCTACCGAGTACCCCATGGCCCAGGGGGCATGTCAGATGTCTGTGGGGTGTATTATACTACTATGGATGTCTATGGGGTGCATTATACTACTATGGATGTGTATGAGGTGCATTATACTACTATGGATGTCTATGGGGTCTATTATTGTATAAGCTGCAGCCTATTAATATTATAAGCTGCAGCCTATGGTCGCCCTGAGTAACGGTTCCCCTAGGAATCCAACGAATTCATGTAACCGGTCTCGCCCCTATCTGAACTTAGATGACATGCTTGTAACATTGGTGGCCCGTATGGCGAATCCTGAGCGGGAATTAGTGTGTAGAGGGAGAAGAGGAAAAGTGTCTGGAAAAACACAGCAGCACAGCACCTCAACTCAACTCTAATACACCAGGTAAAGGGGACCAGCCCTAAAGAAAACTCACTAGCAGCAATGGATGCGGAAATACAAATGGACAGAATTAGTGAGCTGCTTCTTCAGTTAACCTGTGAAGAATTGAGAACAGTAGCAGAACATATAAAGATGTCAGTAGAACAGATTTCCAAAACACACAATTGTTATCTGCCATTAATGCAAAAAATGGATGAGCTGGGGAAGAAAGAAGCTGAAGACGTAATGGGGGCATTCCTCCAGGAGCTAACACAGTTTCTAACCAGGTTGAAGTTGGAGGATGGAGGGGCTTCACCAATTACCAAAAGCGGGAATCTCCGTCCACAGACTGAACTACAGGAATTGAATAAACAATTCAAAGCCCTAACAACAGCCCTACAGGATCCGACCAAAACCTCTGAATGGGTGACAGACTCAGACAGCACCTTTACCCTGATCGGGTTAGATAAATCAGGGAGACAGTCCTCTCTAACACCACAAATCACCATAAGGAAAGAATTCAAGATCCTGGGACAGATTGGAGAGTGTGAACAGAAAGAGAAACTGTCTTATATGAACTTGTTGCACCAGATCGATGCAGGGTTACAGAAAGGCTACCGGCCAGATGAGATCGTTGAGAGGGTGGTGAAAGCGATGAGCCCAGGACTGAACCTCCGTAGTATGCTAGAAATGAAGAGTCAATTGACCTTGTAACAGCTGAAGATGATTTTAAAAGGGCACTATAAAGAAGAGAGTACTTCAGAATTGTTTCACCGACTCATTAACGTCTTACAGAAAAATAATGAATCACCCCAAAGTTTCTTGTTCATAGCAATTGAACTGAAGGATAGACTGTTGTTTGCATCCAGAGATGTAGAAGCGGAGGAGAAGTTTGACGCTGGACTAGTCCGGAAGAGGTTCTAGAGATAATTGGGAATGTCATTAATCAGCAAATATATCAAGTTGCAGCTGAAACAGTGCCTAGAAGATCCTGGCATTTTGGACAAAGTCCTAATTGAAAAAATGATTTAGGCCGCTCGTTTGGAGTCAGAGAGCGAATAGAAGTTAAAGAAAGGCTCTGCTCCTAAAATCACCAAAATGAGTCAGCTGAAGTTGGAGACCCCCAGTGGCCAGTCCAAAGATCATCATGGAGACCCTCCAGTGCCACCTCCAAGAGGGAACCCTAAATCATCAACAAAAGAGAGGACCGCCAGCGCTGACTGAGAGGAAGTAATTGGAGAGCTGCGAGCCAAGTTGTTTGAGGTGAAAAAGTTGATTCGTTCCAGGCCAGGACATGTATCCCTCAGACCCAGGAGTGGGTTCCAAAACAGAAGATACCCAGCTCATGAAGGGTGCCGTTCATCAAATCAGAGTACGGTGTGTGTCCACTGTCTAAGATGTGGTGAGGAAGGACATTATGCCAAGGAATGCCAATGGTCACGGTCGTTTGGGTTAAAAGACAGGAGGTTGCCAGTATGGGGCGACTGGTAACTGCGACACGGAGGAGGCCCCAGAAGAAAATCCAAATCTCACCAAACCCCAGAATGGCGCATGAGGTAAAACGGCTGCATCAGTACTATCCCCAAGTGTGTTCCCATCTACAACAGCTGCAAGAGAGACAGGGACATCAGTTACTTAATGCTCAGTACGGAGGTCAAACGATGTACTCCTCGGAGGAGGATTCCTCGGTCAGTAAAGATAGCTTCATCAGTCTAATCGGTGAAAGGTGCTTTATACAGCGCCAGCTAGATGGACTCCTAGTAAAAGCACTGTGGGACACAGGAGCCCAAGCGAGCCTTTTAAATGAAGAATGGAGAAGGCGCTACCTGCCACATACCTGCCTTCGGTCGCTAAAAGAACTCTTAGGAGCAATGGAACTCCACGGCAAAGCCGTCAACCAGACCGAAATCCCTTTCATAGGCTGGGTGGAAGTGACTTTCCAACTGAGGGACACGAAGAACAGCAACACCATTGAGCTTTTGGTACCTTTTCTCGTGACCAGTGATCAGAACGTGGAAGAGGATCCTATCCTGGGTTATAATGTAATCTGTGAGGTCACCACGAAACACAAGACAGGGGCGCTGGTTGTGGATGCAATCGCCAAATCACTTGCCATACCCAACGCCGTGGTGGAAAATGTGATTCATAGATTAAAGAAAGCACAGAATACAATGGATCTAAAAGAAGTCAAGGTAAGCTGGCACTCAATCTCTGCAAACCAAATGGTGATGATGAGGTGTGGAATCCGGGCAGAACCGGGAAGAAAAGTCCAGAAAAGACTTCGTGCCAAAAGACTTCTCATAATTTCTGGAAGGCCTAGTTCAAGGTGAGACTATGCTCACGATTCCTACTGGTGGGTTTGCTCGAGTAACAGTACAGGTGATGAATACTACGAAACATGAAATTAGACTGGATCCAAAGACTGTGTTAGGTCACATCGAAACCATTAAGACAGTATATCCAGCCAGTGTGAGACCAGCCCAGGGGTCTACAGTGAATTCAGTCTCCCCACCAAGGAACAGGAGTTGCCCAGGGGAGTAAATTGTGCAACCCACCTCGGGGTCCTGGGATCCGCTAGTATCCCTGGAACACTTGTGTGCTGAAGATCGAGCGGTAGCAAAACAGATGCTGAGAGAAGAGTGTTATGCATTCTCCAAAGATGACTCTGATATAGGCTGTATCCCGTCGTTGCATTTGAAAATCTATTTGAAAGCCACGACCCCAGTAACCAGAAGTTACATGTCTGTGCCCAAACCATTACATCATGAAGTGAAAGAATATTTACAGGATCTCAACAACAGAGGTTGGGTCCAAAAGTCAAAGTCGTCTTATTCCTCTCCTATTGTCTGTGTTAGGAAGGACGGTACGTTGAGACTCTCTGTGATTACCGGGAACTAAACTGAAAGTCAGTACCTGATCGACACCCGATACCAAAGATCCAAGATATGTTGGATAGCCTATCAGGAAGCACTTGGTTCTCTGTCCTCAATCAGGGCAAGGCATACCACCAAGAGTTTGTCGAAGAGTCCAGTAGATCCTTGACAGCATACATCACATCATGGAGATTATATGAGTGGATCCGCATACCGTTTGGGCTCAGTTCAGCTCCAGCAGAATTCCAGAGGAGCATGGAGACATGTTTAGAAGGATTGAGGGACGATATCTGACAGCCGTACTTGGATGACAATGTGGTACACAGCAAAACCTTCCGGGAGCATGTTGAACACGTGAGGACCATGATACAATGGTATCAACAACACAGAGTTATGTTGACCGCAAAGAAGTGTGAACTGTTCAAAAGACAAGTCAGATTTCCAGGGAAAATTGTGTCCGGAGAAGGATATACCTTGGACCCAGCAGAAATTGCTCTGGTACTGGCCTTAAAAGACAAGCGGTCCTCTACCGTCGGGGAGTTGAGGCAGATATTAGGATTCCTCTCCTACTATCTTACTTACGTTCAGAACATCTCCAGGATTGCCGCCCCACTATACCTCCTCTTAGGGGGGGGGGTGGGGTGACAGAGACAGCAACACCCATGGAGAAAAAGAAGAATGTGGGTAGGACCGGGCTTAAAAGAAACAACGCCGTTTTGTCCCAACAGCCCATTCTCTGGACAGCAGACCACCAGGAGGTACTGGAAGAACTAGTAGACTACCTGGTAAAATCACCCATCTTGGGATATCCTGATTTCAATTTACCATTTGTTCTTCATTGTGTTGTTTCTCAAGTTGGACTGGGAGCTGTCCTGTATCAGCATCAAGATTGAAAAATGAGAGCCATCGGTTACGGTTCTAGAAAGTTGACAGATGCCGAGAAGAATTACCATCTACATTCTGTAAAATTGGAGTTCCTGGCATTGAAATGGGCTATCTGTGAACGATTTAAAGATTATCTCTACTACAGCAAAGAGTTTGAGATATACACTGACAACAACCCTATGATCTATGTCCTTACTACAGCCAAACTGAATGCAACGGGTCAGAGATGGGTCGCTGAACTAGCTGACTTCAATTTCAGCATCAAGTACAGGCCAGGAAAATGCAATGCGGATGCTGACGGATTGTCAAGAATGCCACTAGAGCCTGAGGAGTTCATGCAAGAATGCTCGGAGGAAGTCAGTTTGGAAGCAATTGAGAGCACTACCAAAGCAGTACAAGCTTATCAGAAGGAAGACACTCCATTGAACCACCATAAAAGCGAGAGAACAAGATCACCACCGGTCTATTCAACAACTACCAAAAGGGAAAATCCGTAGAGCACAACGGGAAGATCAGATAATTTGTAGAATAATACTTTATGTGGACCAAAATCGGTTTCCAAGTAAACGGGAGAGAGACAATGAGTCACCAGCAGTATCTGTTTTAGTTAAAGAATGGATGAAGCTCTACCTCAGTGAAGACGGTATCCTGTATCGTAAAGGAGGACAAAACCGGCAGTTGGTACTACCCAGAGTATTCCGTAGGTTGGTCTTCAAAGAACTCCATGAAAACATGGGACACCTGGGAGTGGAAAGGACAAAAAATTTGATCCATGAATGTTTCTTCTGGCTGTACATGCAGAGAGATATTGAGAGGTATGTGACTAGGGAGTGTGGGTGTCTGAAAAATAAACGTCCCAACACATCAACCCGGGCACCTATGGGCAAATCCAAACAACGTATCCGTTTCAGATGGTCTCAATAGAAATTCTACATCTCGAGATGTGCAATAGTGGTTACGAATACATCTTGGTGGTGATGGACCATTTCACTTGATTTGCTCAAGCATATACCACCACCAATAAATCGGGTTGAACAGCGGCAGAGAAGATCTTTCATGATTTTGCTTTGAGGTTTGGGTTCCCTACGAGGTTACACCATGACCAAGGAAGAGAATTTGGGAACCAGCTCTTTGCCCAGCTAGGAAAGTACTGTAGAATTCAGAGATCCCATACAATGCCCTATCACCCAGAGGGTAATGGACAAGTGGAACGTTTTAACCGGATATTATTGTCGATGTTGCGCACTTTAACAGCTGACGAGAAGACTGGAAGAATTCTCTGTCAAAAGTGGTACATGCATATAACTGTACAAAGAGCGATGCAACGGGTTACTCACCCTTTTTCCTATTGTACGGACGATCGCCAAGACTGCCAATCGACAGCATGTTCGATACTCCGGTGTCAAAGACTTACAGAATGTATCCTGAGTACGTTCGGAAATGGAAAGAACGGATGGCAGAGGCATACAACATAGCATCCAAAGTGGTTATGCAAGGACAGAGCAAGAGTAAGGAGTACTATGATCGAAAATGTTATGGAGCAGAATTGGCACTGGGAAGCTGGGTGCTAGTCAAGAACGTACGTGAGAAAGACAGTTCAGGAAAACGTCGTTCATACTGGGAAGACAAGGTGTATGTGGTCGTAAGGAGGAATGCTGATGACAGCCCAGTGTATTAAATCCGATTGGAAACGGGAGACAAGAAAACCATTCCATTGGAATTTACTACTACCCTGTGATTATCTCCGACCACAACAAGACTTCCCAGAAGTAGACCAACATCGTCCGAGGTCGACTAAGGAACCACCACAGACTCTGAAGCTCCGGAGGTGGATAGTGACCTTGAAAGTTTTGATGGAGAAGAACACACAGTTGTATTTCTCGCACCGGCAAGGAGAGGGATGTACCATCCTCAGGAGAGTGAAGTAAGTACTCAGGCTCCAGAGTTCGTACCAAGTAGTACAGAAGTCCAATTCAGATCTGATGACCGAACACCGGTCACTGGAGAGACCAATCGACACCCAGGAGGAGCGGAATTACCAGACCATGTGGAAACAGGTGAATCAAGAGAAGTACAGGAACTTACAGAGGCAGCTCGAAGAGCATCTGAGGAAGCGCGGGAAATGAGTGCAGTGGAAGAAATTCCTGTGACTAAAGAACACGTGGTATCTAAGGAACAACCCACCAGGAGGATGTCGACTCGAAAAGTGAGGAGGCCCGTGATGCTGACGTATGAGACACTTGGTGAACCGAGTCAAGTGCCAAGGACTATCGCTTCCTGTGTACCAGGTAAGCCCACTTGAGTGGTATTCACCACTGAGAGGCAGTATGGATTATGTTGCCTGGTGAAAAGACTTGTTTTCATGCTTAGATTCTTTGATTTTCCTTAAAAGACTTTGTAGAAGCAAAGAACTGTGAAAGCTTAGAGAGAGAGAGCTGGTTGAAGATGTACGAAAAGCTCCAGTTGAAGAGTTGCTAATTGTTTTAATTGTGTTGTTTATTTCTTACAGGGATCCTACAAGAAAAAGGTCGTAAGATTAGGTTGTTATCAATGTTTATGAACGTTATACCAATTGCACAATGCCAATTTGTATATAAAGTTACCCAACTTTCACCACTGTCTCAGAATTGGTCAGATTGACCAATTAAGACGAATGTCGAGGACGACATTCAAAAAGCAGGGAAGAGTGTGACATGCAGAAGTAGTGCTGTTGTAGAAGGTGACATGCAGAAGTAGTGCTGTTGCTTTAAAAGTATTAAGCAACTATTAGAAGTAACACAAGCACAGGAGACAGGAAGTTTTGTGCTCCAGAAGCATCCAGCAACAAGAGGGGTTTACACAGTCACAGGAGAAGGGGAGTGTTTTAGCAGAGCCTCAGGGGTAAGTTGTTTACTGTCTGGCCAGAGCCGTAGAGAAAGGTGGCTTATGATCTGTATCTCACAGCAGGCAAGGAAACAGAATTCAGGTCAGGAGGGAAGCTAAACAAAGGTCAGTTAAACTCCGTGAGCTAATAGTGTGGAGACCAGGAAGATAAGGACTGGAAGGAATCCTATCATAGGGATCATCTCCCTCATCAAACCCCCCACCCCCTTCATCTCCATGCAGGATAAAGGATAAAGGATGCTGTGTACAATTGAGTCTTTGTGAAGAAAAAGCCTGTGGTTGTGTATGCATTAAAACTGTTCTGTACTGTGCTACCGGATAAAAGACTGTGTACTGCTGTGCTCCAAGAGACATTTGCATTGCACTGGCCATGCCTCATTAAATGTTACTGCTCTACCGCTTATGAAGACTGTTGTCAGATGTGTCTGGTCAGCAACTGAATTTGTCCTGTGTCTGAGAGAAGCTACAGCCTATGGTCGCCCGGAATAACGGTTCCCCCAGGAACAAATTCATGTAATCCATCTCGACCCTATCTGAACTTAGGTGGCGCGCGCGTAACATTATACTACTATGGATGTCTATGGGTTGCATTATACTACTATGAATGTCTATGGGGGTGCATTATACTACTATTGATGTCAATGGTGTGCATTATATTACTATTGGCTATGGGGTGAATTATACTACTCTGGATGTCTATGGGGTGCATTATACTACTATGGATGTCTATGGGGTGCATTATAGTACTATGGATGTCTATGGAGAAGCATTATACTATCATGGATGTCTATGAGGTGCATTATACTACTATAGATGTCTATGGGGGTGCATTATACTACTATAGATGTCTATGGGGTGAATTATACTACTATGGGTGTCTATGGGGTGCATTATACTACTATTGATGTCTATGGGGTGCATTATACTACAATGGATGTCTATGGGGTGCATTATACTACTATGGATGTCTATGGGGTGCATTATACTACTATGGATGTCTGTGGGGTGTATTATACTACTATGGATGTCTGTGGGGTGTATTATACTACTATGAATGTCTATGGGATGCATTATACTACTATGAATGTCTATGGGGTGCATTATACTACTATGGATGTCTATGGGGTGCATTATACTACTATGGATGTCTGTGGGGTGCATTATATTACTATGGATGTCTGTGGGGTGCATTATAGTACTATGGATGTCTATGGAGGAGCATTATACTATTATGGATGTCTATGAGGTGCATTATACTACTATAGATGTCTATGGGGGTGCATTATACTATTATAGATGTCTATGGGGTGCATTATAC
Source organism: Phyllobates terribilis (assembly GCF_046119375.1). Taxonomy (NCBI): domain Eukaryota; kingdom Metazoa; phylum Chordata; class Amphibia; order Anura; family Dendrobatidae; genus Phyllobates; species Phyllobates terribilis. The sequence continues at coordinate 345,120,335 of NW_027362765.1, read as the reverse complement.
TACTATGGGTGTCTATGGGGTGCATTATACTACTATTGATGTCTATGGGGTGCATTATACTACAATGGATGTCTATGGGGTGCATTATACTACTATGGATGTCTATGGGGTGCATTATACTACTATGGATATCTATGGGGTGCATTATACTACTATAGATGTCTATGAGCTGCATTATACTACTATGGGTGTCTATGGGGTGCATTATACTACTATATAAGTCCATGGGGTGCGTTATACTACTAAAGATATGTATGGGGTGCATTATACAACTGTCGATGTCTATGGGGTGCATTATACTAATATGGATGTCTATGGGGATTTATTATTCTACTATGGATGTCTATGGGGGTGCATTATACTACTATGAATGTCTATGGGGTGCATTATACTACTATGGATGTTTATGAGGATGCATTATACTACTATGGATGTCTATGGGGTGCATTATACTACTATGGATGTCTGTGGGGTGTATTATACTACTATGGATGTCTGTGGGGTGTATTATACTACTATGAATGTCTATCGGATGCATTATACTACTATGAATGTCTATGGGGTGCATTATACTACTATGGATGTCTATGGGGTGCATTATACTACTATGGATGTCTGTGGGGTGCATTATACTACTATGGATGTCTGTGGGGTGTATTATACTACTATGGATGTCTATGGGGTGCATTATACTACTATGGATGTCTATGGGGGTGCATTATACTACTATGGATGTCTGTGGGGTGTATTATACTACTATGGATGTCTGTGGGGTGTATTATACTACTATGGATGTCTATGGGGTGCATTATACTACTATGGATGTCTATGGGGGTGCATTATACTACTATGGATGTCTATGGGGTGCATTATACTACTATGGATGTCTGTGGGGTGCATTATACTACTATGGATGTCTGTGGGGTGTATTATACTACTATGGATGTCTGTGGGGTGTATTATACTACTATGAATGTCTATGGGATGCATTATACTACTATGGATGTCTGTGGGGTGTATTATACTACTATGGATGTCTGTGGGGTGCATTATACTACTATGGATGTCTATGGGGTGCATTATACTACTATGGATGTCTGTGGGGTGCATTATACTACTATGGATGTCTATGGGGGTGCATTATACTACTATGAATGTCTATGGGGTGCATTATACTACTATGGATGTCTATGGGGTGCATTATACTACTATGGATGTCTATGGGGTGCATTATACTACTATGGATGTCTATGGGGGTGCATTATACTACTATGAATGTCTATGGGGTGCATTATACTACTATGGATGTCTATGTGGTGCATTATACTACTATGGATGTCTATGGGGTGCATTATACTACTATGGATGTCTATGGGATGCATTATACTACTATGGATGTCTATGTGGTGAATTATACTACTATGAATGTCTATGGGATGCATTATACTACTATGAATGTCTATGGGGTGCATTATACTACTATGGATGTCTATGGGGTGCATTATACTACTATGGATGTCTGTGGGGTGCATTATATTACTATGGATGTCTGTGGGGTGCATTATAGTACTATGGATGTCTATGGAGGAGCATTATACTATTATGGATGTCTATGAGGTGCATTATACTACTATAGATGTCTATGGGGGTGCATTATACTATTATGGATGTCTATGGGGTGCATTATACTACTATGGGTGTCTATGGGGTGCATTATACTACTATTGATGTCTATGGGGTGCATTATACTACAATGGATGTCTATGGGGTGCATTATACTACTATGGATGTCTATGGGGTGCATTATACTACTATGGATATCTATGGGGTGCATTATACTACTATAGATGTCTATGGGCTGCATTATACTACTATGGGTGTCTATGGGGTGCATTATACTACTATATAAGTCCATGGGGTGCGTTATACTACTAAAGATATGTATGGGGTGCATTATACAACTGTCGATGTCTATGGGGTGCATTATACTAATATGGATGTCTATGGGGATTTATTATTCTACTATGGATGTCTATGGGGGTGCATTATACTACTATGAATGTCTATGGGGTGCATTATACTACTATGGATGTTTATGAGGATGCATTATACTACTATGGATGTCTATGGGGTGCATTATACTACTATGGATGTCTGTGGGGTGTATTATACTACTATGAATGTCTATCGGATGCATTATACTACTATGAATGTCTATGGGGTGCATTATACTACTATGGATGTCTATGGGGTGCATTATACTACTATGGATGTCTGTGGGGTGCATTATACTACTATGGATGTCTGTGGGGTGTATTATACTACTATGGATGTCTATGGGGTGCATTATACTACTATGGATGTCGATGGGGGTGCATTATACTACTATGGATGTCTGTGGGGTGTATTATACTACTATGGATGTCTGTGGGGTGTATTATACTACTATGGATGTCTATGGGGTGCATTATACTACTATGGATGTCTATGGGGGTGCATTATGCTACTATGGATGTCTATGGGGTGCATTATACTACTATGGATGTCTGTGGGGTGCATTATACTACTATGGATGTCTGTGGGGTGTATTATACTACTATAGATGTCTGTGGGGTGTATTATACTACTATGGATGTCTGTGGGGTGTATTATACTACTATGAATGTCTATGGGATGCATTATACTACTATGGATGTCTGTGGGGTGTATTATACTACTATGGATGTCTGTGGGGTGTATTATACTACTATGGATGTCTGTGGGGTGCATTATACTACTATGGATGTCTATGGGGTGCATTATACTACTATGGATGTCTGTGGGGTGCATTATACTACTATGAATGTCTATGGGGTGCATTATACTACTATGGATGTCTATGGGGTGCATTATACTACTATGGATGTCTATGGGGTGCATTATACTACTATGAATGTCTATGGGGTGCATTATACTACTATGGATGTCTATGGGGTGCATTATACTACTATGGATGTCTATGGGGTGCATTATACTACTATGGATGTCTATGGGATGCATTATACTACTATGGATGTCTATGTGGTGAATTATACTACTATGAATATCTATGGGATGCATTATACTACTATGGATGTCTGTGGGGTGTATTATACTACTATGGATGTCTATGGGGTGCATTATACTACTATGGATGTCTATGGGGTGCATTATACTACTATGGATGTCTATGGGGTGCATTATACTACTATGGATGTCTATGGGATGCATTATACTACTATGGATGTCTATGTGGTGAATTATACTACTATGAATGTCTATGGGATGCATTATACTACTATGGATGTCTGTGGGGTGTATTATACTACAATGGATGTCTATGGGGTGCATTATACTACTATGGATGTCTATGGGGTGTATTATACTACTATGGATGTCTATGGGGTGTATTATACTACTATGTATGTCTATGGGACGCATTATACTACTATGGATGTCTGTGGGGTGTATTATACTACTATGGATGTCTGTGGGGTGCATTATACTACTATGGATGTCTATGGGGTGCATTATACTACTATGGATGTCTGTGGGGTGCATTATACTACTATGAATGTTTATGGGGTGCATTATACTACTATGGATGTCTATGGGGTGTATTATACTACTATGGATGTCTATGGGGGTGCATAATACTACTATGTATGTCTAAGGGGTGCATTATACTACTATGGATGTCTATGGGGTGCATTATACTACTATGGATGTCTATGGGGTGCATTATACTACTATGGATGTCTATGGGATGCATTATACTACTATGGATGTCTATGGGGTGTATTATACTACTATGAATGTCTATGGGATGCATTATACTACTATGGATGTCTGTGGGGTGTATTATACTACTATGGATGTCTTTGGGGTGCATTATACTACTATGGATGTCTATGGGGTGTATTATACTACTATGAATGTCTATGGGATGCATTATACTACTATGTATGTCTATGGGATGCATTATACTACTATGGATGTCTGTGGGGTGTATTATACTACTATGGATGTCTATGGGGTGTATTATACTACTATGTATGTCTATGGGATGCATTATACTACTATGGATGTCTGTGGGGTGTATTATACTACTATGGATGTCTATGGGATGCATTATACCACTATGGATGTCTATGGGATGCATTATGCTACTATGGATGTCTATGGGGTGCATTATGCTACTATGGATGTCTGTGGGGTGTATTATACTACTATGGATGTCTATGGGGTGCATTATACTACTATGGATGTCTGTGGGGTGTATTATACTACTATGGATGTCTATGGGGTGCATTATACTACTATGGATGTCTATGGGATGCATTATGCTACTATGGATGTCTATGGGGTGCATTATGCTACTATGGATGTCTGTGGGGTGTATTATACTACTATGGATGTCTATGGGGTGCATTATACTTCTTGTATGGAGTCCCATGATTTCTATGCATGCCACTGATGAGTTTAATAGTTTATTTTCTATATGTTAAAGAACAGCGGCAGAGCGGGGGACATGTACCAGGGTCAGGTCAGGATGAGAGATATATATACCAGTATACCAGGATGGAGAATATTCTAATATTCTAATTTTGTGAGAAACATCTGTGTATGTGTATGTATATATGCAGTATATATATATATATATATATATATATATATATATATATATATATATAGGGACCATCATACTATATTTACGACACTGCCAGTGTCCTTACATATTAATGATTTCTTTTTTTTCTTTTCACCTTTAAAAATGATTTATTGTATCTGAAACACTGAATCATTTCCTGACCTGTTCGACCGCAGTATATACAGAGATGAGGAGGTGGTCCGAGTTCAACTCCCTCCTTAGACTCTCGGCAGGTCCCAAATTGCATCGGTTTTCCTGCCTCAATAGGATGAGAGTAAGATGTCGCTGAAACACCCTCAAATGCGCTCTTATCACTAAGACGTCGGTCCAAACGCACTGCCAGTGACATGGCCTCAGCCAGGGACAACAAGGAGGGATTATAAACCATCATATCTCGTATCTGAGAAGAGAGACCCTGGCAGAGGGACTTTGGAGAGCTGGGTCATTCCAAGAGGTCTCCACTGCCCAGCGTCTGAACTGGGAGCAGTAGTCATCCACTCTACAATTTCCCTGAACCAACCTGCGGACCATTGATTCAGCAACAGCAACTTTATCAGGGTCGTCATAAATGAGCCCCAGAGAAAAGAAAAAAGCGTCAACTGAAGAAACACTGGAGAATCCTCAGGCAAAGAAAATGCCCAAACCTGAGGGTCTCCATAGAGCAATGACAGGAGAATACCCACGCGTTGACTCTCTCCTCCGGATGAGGCAGAATGGAGACGAGAATACAACTTACATGAAGAAAGGAAGATGGAAAACTTACTTAGGTCCATGTCAAAACAGTCCGGAAAATTTATATTTGGCTCAGAAGACAGTTATGGGGGGACTAAAACCTCTGCAGCGGCAGATAACGAATGCTGTTGTTACTGCTTGATGTCTGCCACCTCCAAGGACAAGGACTGTAATTGCACCAGGGTGTCAACAGCATCCATGATGGCTTCTCAGCACACAAAAGTGGAGAGGGCTGGTGATAATGTTATGATTATGCAACAACTGCAACTGACCCAGCCGGTTCCTGTACAGACCACAGATTTTGGCCCTGCAGTGCCTAGTGGTTACTGCGTATGCTGGAATAGTCTGTTAGAGCATGAAGAAGTCAAAGAGATGGCTGATGGAGTAGACGTATTGAAGCCAGAGAGATGACTGATGGAGAAGGCGTGAAGAAGCCAGAGATACGGCTGATGGAGAAGACGTGAAGAAGCCAGAGAGATGGCTGATGGAGTAGACGTATTGAAGCCAGACAGATGGCTGATGGAGAAGACGTATTGAAGCCAGAGAGATGGCTGATGGAGAAGACGTGAAGAAGCCAGAGATACGGCTGATGGAGCAGATGTGACAAGGTTACAGAGACAGATGATAGAGGAGCCATAAAAAGGCTAGAGAAACGGCTGATGGAGGAGACGTGAAAATACCAGAGAGATGGCTGATGGAGGAGCCATTAATAGGCCAGAGAGATGGCTGATGGAGGAGACATGAAAAGGCTAGAGAGACGGCTGATGGTGGGGATTTGGCGAGGTTACAGAGATGGCTGATGGAGACATGAAGAGGCCAGAGAGATGGCTGATGGAGTGGATGTGAAGAGGCCACTGAGACGGCTTGTGGATGAAACATAAGGAGGTCAGAGAGAAAGCTGATTGAGGAGACATGAACAGGAAACAGATGATGGAGACATGAAGAGGCCAGAGAGACATATGATGGAGGAGACATTAAGAGGTCAGAAAGGTGGCTGATGGAGAAGACGCGAAGAGGCTAAAGAGATGGCTGATGGAGGAGACATGAAGAGACCAGAGAGATGACTGATGGAGTATATTTAACAAGGTTACAGAAACAGATGATAGAGGAGCCACAAAGAGGCCGGAGAGACGGCTGATTGAGGAGACACGAAGAGGTCAGAGAGATGGCTGATGGAGGAGATGTGATGAAGCTAGAGAGACAGCTGATGGAGGAGCCATAAATAGGCCAGAGAGAGGGGTGATGGAGAAGAAATGAAGAGGCCAGAGAGACGGCTGATGGAGGAGATGTGACGAGGCCAGAGAGACGGCTGATGGAGGAGATGTGATGAAGCTAGAGAGACAGCTGATGGAGGAGCCATAAATAGGCCAGAGAGAGGGCTGATGGAGAAGAAATGAAGAGGCCAGAGAGACGGCTGATGGAGGAGATGTGACGAGGCCAGAGAGACATATGATGGAGAAGACATAAAGAGGTAGGAGAAGTGGTTGATGGTGAAGATGTGACTCGTTACTGAGATGGCTGAATGGTAACGAGGCCAGAGTGACGGCTGCTGCCTCTGAGCTGGCACCACCTATAGCCTGTGGTTGTCTGTAGAGGATCTGGCCGTGATACGGTGATGTTTGGCTCTGTGGGCATCACGTCGATGTGTTCTCAGCCTTTATTACAGCTGATATGAGGGGTGGTAGTAACGAGTAGTACCCACACGTCTGTGCCATGAGAGCAGCCATGTGCCGTGTGTGCTCTTCATGACGGTGACATTAGTACTGGGACCTCATCCACCTCTGATGGTTCACACGTCTTCTGCATCCAGCCACTACTCGCAGCCGCTGACAATTGCTGCAAACTCGTTATAAGCGCAGTTAATTAAAAGGAAGACTGTGCAAATGCGTCTAATCTGATCCGACTAATGGAGGAGTGCAGAAAATTGCTAATTAGAATTTCATTAAAAAAGGTGGCGCTTTATCGGCCTGTGAATATCACAACCTTTAAGAAGCCTTTCAGGGGAAGCTTAATTCCTTTTCAAACAGAAATATTCTTTTCAAGATCTTCTCAATTTGCTGAGCAGGAGCCGCAGCAGAAACGGAAAATGTTTCAGAATTAAAGAAAGGAAGAAATGAAGGCAGAGACGTAGGTGAGCGCCATTCATCTCCGCCAAGATGAAAGATCTGTTTGAAAATATTGTCCGATTGTACAAATGAAGCAATCAGCCTCATAAACGCCCGGACGGAGGATTGACGCCGCTTTCTTCTCTTTTCTCATTTTCATTTGTATATTATTTAGTTGTTACTTAACCCCTTCCTGGCTGCAAGATAATAAATACTACCTGTCTGGAGAAGAAATCTTTGTCAGATGTGTGATGTCATCAGTCAGCCGCTCACCATCATAAGCATACAGCAGTTAGATGTGTGATGTCATCAGTCAGCCCACTCACCTTCATAAGCATACAGCAGTTAGATGTGTGATGTCATCAGTCAGCACGCTCACCATCATAAGCATACAGCAGTTAGATGTGCGATGTCATCAGTCAGCACGCTCACCATCATAAGCATACAGCAGTTAGATGTGTGATGTCATCAGTCAGCCCACTCATCATCATAAGCATATAGCAGTTAGATGTGTGATGTCATCAGTCAGCACGCTCACCATCATAATCATACACCAGATAGATGCGTGATGTCATCAGTCAGCCCACTCACCATCATAAGCATACAGCAGTTAGATGCGTGATGTCATCAGTCAGCCCGCTCACCATCATAATCATACACCAGATAGATGCGTGATGTCATCAGTCAGCCCACTCACCTTCATAAGCATACAGCAGTTAGATGTGTGATGTCATCAGTCAGCACGCTCACCATCATAAGCATACAGCAGTTAGATGTGCGATGTCATCAGTCAGCACGCTCACCATCATAAGCATACAGCAGTTAGATGTGTGATGTCATCAGTCAGCCCACTCATCATCATAAGCATATAGCAGTTAGATGTGTGATGTCATCAGTCAGCACGCTCACCATCATAATCATACACCAGATAGATGCGTGATGTCATCAGTCAGCCCACTCACCATCATAAGCATACAGCAGTTAGATGCGTGATGTCATCAGTCAGCCCGCTCACCATCATAATCATACACCAGATAGATGCGTGATGTCATCAGTCAGCCCACTCACCATCATAAGCATACAGCAGTTAGATGCGTGATGTCATCAGTCAGCCCGCTCACCATCATAAGCATACACCAGTTAGATGCGTGATGTCATCAGTCAGCCCACTCACCATCATAAGCATACAGCAGTTAGATGTGTGATGTCATCAGTCAGCCCGCTCACCATCATAAGCATACACCAGTTAGATGCGTGATGTCATCAGTCAGCCCGCTCACCATCATAAGCATACAGCAGTTTGATGTGTGATGTCATCAGTCAGCACGCTCACCATCATAAGCATACAGCAGTTAGATGTGCGATGTCATCAGTCAGCCCGCTCACCATCATAAGCATACAGCAGTTAGATGTGTGATGTCATCAGTCAGCCCACTCACCATCATAAGCATACAGCAGTTAGATGTGTGATGTCATCAGTCAGCACGCTCACCATCATAAGCATACAGCAGTTAGATGTGTGATGTCATCAGTCAGCCCACTCACCATCATAAGCATACAGCAGTTAGATGTGCGATGTCATCAGTCAGCCCGCTCACCATCATAAGCATACAGCAGTTAGATGTGTGATGTCATCAGTCAGCACGCTCACCATCATAAGCATACACCAGATAGATGCGTGATGTCATCAGTCAGCCCGCTCACCATCATAAGCATACAGCAGTTAGATGTGTGATGTCATCAGTCAGCACGCTCACCATCATAAGCATACACCAGTTAGATGCGTGATGTCATCAGTCAGCCCGCTCACCATCATAAGCATACAGCAGTTTGATGTGTGATGTCATCAGTCAGCACGCTCACCATCATAAGCATACACCAGTTAGATGCGTGATGTCATCAGTCAGCCCACTCACCATCATAAGCATACAGCAGTTAGATGTGTGATGTCATCAGTCAGCCCACTCACCATCATAAGCATACAGCAGTTAGATGTGCGATGTCATCAGTCAGCCCGCTCACCATCATAAGCATACAGCAGTTAGATGCGTGATGTCATCAGTCAGCCCACTCACCATCATAAGCATACAGCAGTTAGATGTGCGATGTCATCAGTCAGCCCACTCACCATCATAGGCATACAGCAGTTAGATGTGTGATGTCATCAGTCAGCCCACTCACCATCATAAGCATACAGCAGTTAGATGTGCGATGTCATCAGTCAGCCCACTCACCATCATAAGCATACAGCAGTTAGATGTGTGATGTCATCAGTCAGCCCGCTCACCATCATAAGCATACAGCAGTTACATGTGTGATATCATCAGTCAGCACGCTCACCATCATAAGCATACAGCAGTTAGATGTGTGATGTCATCAGTCAGCACGCTCACCATCATAAGCATACAGCAGTTAGATGTGCGATGTCATCAGTCAGCACGCTCACCATCATAAGCATACAGCAGTTAGATGTGTGATGTCATCAGTCAGCCCACTCATCATCATAAGCATATAGCAGTTAGATGTGTGATGTCATCAGTCAGCACGCTCACCATCATAAGCATACACCAGATAGATGCGTGATGTCATCAGTCAGCCCACTCACCATCATAAGCATACACCAGTTAGATGCGTGATGTCATCAGTCAGCCCGCTCACCATCATAAGCATACAGCAGTTAGATGTGTGATGTCATCAGTCAGCACGCTCACCATCATAAGCATACACCAGTTAGATGCGTGATGTCATCAGTCAGCCCACTCACCATCATAAGCATACAGCGGTTAGATGTGCGATGTCATCAGTCAGCCCGCTCACCATCATAAGCATACAGCAGTTAGATGCGTGATGTCATCAGTCAGCCCACTCATCATCATAAGCATACAGCAGTTAGATGTGTGATGTCATCAGTCAGCCCGCTCACCATCATAAGCATACACCAGTTAGATGCGTGATGTCATCAGTCAGCCCGCTCACCATCATAAGCATACAGCAGTTAGATGTGTGATGTCATCAGTCAGCACGCTCACCATCATAAGCATACAGCAGTTAGATGTGCGATGTCATCAGTCAGCACGCTCACCATCATAAGCATACAGCAGTTAGATGTGTGATGTCATCAGTCAGCCCACTCATCATCATAAGCATATAGCAGTTAGATGTGTGATGTCATCAGTCAGCACGCTCACCATCATAAGCATACACCAGATAGATGCGTGATGTCATCAGTCAGCCCACTCACCATCATAAGCATACAGCAGTTAGATGCGTGATGTCATCAGTCAGCCCGCTCACCATCATAAGCATACAGCAGTTAGATGTGTGATGTCATCAGTCAGCACGCTCACCATCATAAGCATACACCAGTTAGATGCGTGATGTCATCAGTCAGCCCACTCACCATCATAAGCATACAGCAGTTAGATGTGTGATGTCATCAGTCAGCACGCTCACCATCATAAGCATACACCAGTTAGATGCGTGATGTCATCAGTCAGCCCGCTCACCATCATAAGCATACAGCAGTTAGATGTGTGATGTCATCAGTCAGCCCACTCACCATCATAAGCATACAGCAGTTAGATGTGTGATGTCATCAGTCAGCCCACTCACCATCATAAGCATACAGCAGTTAGATGTGTGATGTCACCAGTCCGTCCACCATCCATCATAAGCATACAGCAGTTAGATGTGTGATGTCACCAGTCCGTCCACCATCCATCATATACAGGGTAGTGTGTAGGCAGTGCTATATAAGATACTGGAGCAACCGTATGTATGCAATGAGTACAGGGCAGAAGGTAGCAGTGCACGGGGATGTCTACCTTATATATGTAGTGGGGTCTTCTGGGTGGTGCGATCTTCGCCCCAGACTTCACTCTGGTTCTGCGCTCATCAGTCACAGGGAATTATAGAAGAGTCTCCACTGTTGACTTCTTCCAATTAAGATTCGCAGTCACTTTAAGTCAATGTTATGGGCGCGAGATCTCAGGAGCGGCGTATTAAATACTTATATGGAGGGTCCGGAAATATCCACGGCTAATGAAGAACCTTCTATAATTCATGTTCCCTCATCTTCAGTCATTGGCAAAACAAACAGAGACAAGGTGAGAGGAATGTGAGATGAGCCGGAGACGCTGGCCCTGCCGGCTAATAGCGCTGCATGCTGGGAGCACGGAAATCTTGATTGCTTTTCTTGTGGCCACGAGCCATGTTTCCTACTTGTACGAAGCGTAGATAATGAAGGAAAGTTCTGTGCAGAGCGAGCTGGGGCCGCCCGCTGCCGAGCCTTTGTGTCCGCAATATTCCCATAATTATTATTCTTATGGATTTTTCTGTTTACCCTCCGAGCCGGTCATGTGACTGCGTTCAGACAATGGCGCTAATTTCTGGCTGACGCTGTGGTCAGTGTGAGATCCCGCGTTCCTCCATTCATGATCCACAGAAACGCTAATGACAGCCTTCACAGAACAACAGCTCTGAATAACACAATGTATGGAAACACGTTGCGGAAACACCCAGACTGCGGCCACACACTGTCCCGGACCTCTTCGCTGGGCGGGAGCAGGACAGGACCGGATGTAGTGCTTGGGGCCCCTCTGCTGTCGTGAGCAGGATAGGACTGGATTTAGCACTTGGGCCCCTCTACCAGGTGAGAGTAGAACGAGATTGAATGTATTGCTTGGGGCTTCTATGCCGGGCGGGAACAGGATGGGACCGGATGTAGTGCTTGGGCCTCTCCACTGGGCGAGAGTAGAATAGGACTGAATGTAGTGCTTGGGCACCTATGCCAGGGAGGAGCAGGACAAGACTGGATGTAATGCTTGGGCCCCTCGACCTGGCAGGAGCAGGTCAGGACTGAGTGTAGTGATTGGACCCCTTGACTGGGCAGAAGCAGGATGGGACCGTATTTAGTGCTTGAGGCCTCTCATTCGGGCAGGAACAGGATGGGACTGGATATAGTGCTTGGTGCACTTCTGTCGGGCGGGAGAATGCCAGGACTGGATGTAGTGTTTTGGGATCTTCCACTCGGCAGGAGCCGGACGAGATCAGATGCAGTACTTGGGAACCCTCTGCCCGGCAGGAGCATCACAGAACCAGATGTAGTGCTTGGGGCCCTGGGACAGATTTTACCTGTGGCAGACAGAGGTAGGTAATTGCTGGCTGTGATGGCCGTGGCAGGCAGAGTTAGGTAGTTGCTGGCCATGGTGGGCTGCGGCAGGCAGAAGTAGGTAATTGCTGGCCATGGTGGGCTGTTGCTGGCAGAGGTAGGTAGTTTTTGGCCAAGGTGGGCACTAGCAGGTGGTTGATGGCCATTGTGGGCACTGGCAGGTAGTTCTTGGCCATGGTGGAAACTGGCAGATAGTTGCTGGCCGTGGTGCACTGTGGCAGGCAGAGGTTCGTAGTTGCTGACCTTGATGGGCACTGGCAGGTAGTTGCTGACCTTGGTGGGCAGTGACAGGCAGAGCTAGGTAGATGCTGGGTGTAGTGTGCTGTGACAGGCAGAGATAGGCAGTTGCTGGCCATTGTGGGCTGTGACAGATAAAGGTAGATAGTTACTGACAATGGTGGACTGCAGTAGCCCGAGGTAGGTAGTTTCTGGCCACGGTGGGCACTGGTGGGTAGTTGCTAGCCATGGTGGGCACTGGCAGGTATTTTCTGGCCTTGGTGGGCAGTGGCAGGCAGAAATAGATAGTTGCTGGCTGTGGTGGGCTGTGACAGGCAGGGGTACTTAGTTGCTGGCCATGGTGGGCACTGGCAGGTAGTGGTTGGCCTTAGTGGGCAGTGGCAAGCAGAGATAGGTAGTTGCTGGCTATAGTGGGTCATGACAGGCAGAGATAGGAAGTTGCTGGCCATGGTGGGCTGTGGCAGGCAGAGGTATATAGTTGCTGGTGGTGGTGAGGTGTGGCAGGCAGAGGTAGGTAGTTGCTAGCTGTGGTGGGCTGTAGTTTGAAGAGGTAGGCGGTTGCTGACATTGGTGGGCAGTGGCAGGCAGAGGTAGACAGATGCTGGCCGTGGTGGGTTGTGGCAAGCAGAGATAGGCAGTTGCTGGCTGTAGTGAGCTGTGGCAGGCATAGGTGTAGTTGCTGACCATGGTGGTCAGTGCCAGGTAGAGGTAGGTAGTTGCTGGCCATAGCGGTCTGAGGCAGGCAGAGGTAGGTAGTTGTGGACATGGTGGGCACTGGCAGGAAGAGGTAGGTATTTGCTGGCCATGGTGGGCACTGGCGGGAAGAGGTAGGTAGTTGTTGACTGTGATGGGCTGTCGCAGGCAGAGTTAGGCAGTTGCTGGCCATGGTGGGCTGTGGCAGGCAGAGGTACATAGTTGCTGGCCATGATGGGCTGCTGTGGCAAGCTGAGGTAAGTAGTTACTGGCCATGGTGGGCACTGGTAGGTAGTTGCTGTCCTTGGTGGGCAGTGGCAGGCAAAGCTAGGTAGATGCTGGGTGTAGTGTGCTGTGACAGTTACTGGTCATGGTGAGCTGTGGCGAGCAGAGGTAGGTAGTTGCTGGCCATTGCGGGTTGTGGCAGGCAGAAGTAGGTAGTTGCTAGCTGTGGTGGGCTGTAGTTTGAAGAGGTAGGTGGTTGCTGGCATTGGTGGGCAGTGGCAAGCAGAGGTAGATAGCTGCTGGCCGTGGTGGGTTGTGGCAAGCAGAGATAGGCAGTTGCTGGCTGTAGTGGGCTGTGACAGACAGAGGTAAGTAGTTGCTGGCTGAAGTGGGTTGTGGCCGGCATAGGTAGGTAGTTGCTAGCCGTAATGGGCTATGGCGAGCAAAGATATGTAGTTGCTGGCCATGGTGGGCTGTGGCAGGCAGAGGTACGTAGTTGCTGGCTATGATGGGCTGTGGCAGGCAGAGGTAGGTAGTTGCTGGCCGTGGTGGGCCTGGCAGGTTGTTGCTGACCATGGTGGGTAGTAGTAGATAGTTGCTGACCGTGGTGGGCAGGCAGAGGTAGGTAGTTGCTGGCCATAGTGGGCACTGGCAGGTTGTTACTGACCATGGTGGGCAGTGGCAGATAGTTGCTGACCATGCTGGGCATGCCAGGCAGAGGTAGGTAGTTGCTGTCCATAGTGGGCTGTGGCAGGCAGAAGTAGGTATTTGCTGGCCATGGTGGGCACTGGCAGGAAGAGGTAGGTAGTTTCTGGCTGTGATGGGCACTGGCAAGTTGTTGCTAGCCATAGTGGGCACTGGTAGGTAGTTGTTGGCCGTAATGCGCTGTGGCAGGCATACATAGGTAGTGGATTTCTATCGTGGGCTGTGGCAGGCAGAGGTACGTAGTTGCTGGCCATGATGGGCTGTGGCAGGCAGAGGTACTTAGTTGCTGGCCGTGGTGAGCACTGGCAGGTTGTTGCTGACCATGGTGGGCAGTAGCAGATAGATTTTGACTGTGGTGGGCAGTGCCAGACAGGTAGGTAGTTGTTGGCCATAGTGGGCTGTGACAGGCAGAGGTAGGTAGTTGCTGGCCATAGTGGGCTGTGGCAGGAAGAGGTAGGTAGTTGCTGTCCATAGTGGGCTGCGGCAGGCAGAGGTAGGTAGTTGCTGGCCATTGCGGGTTGTGGCAGGCAGAAGTAGGTAGTTGCTAGCTGTGGTGGGCTGTAGTTTGAAGAGGTAGGTGGTTGCTGGCATTGGTGGGCAGTGGCAAGCAGAGGTAGATAGCTGCTGGCCGTGGTGGGTTGTGGCAAGCAGAGATAGGCAGTTGCTGGCTGTAGTGGGCTGTGACAGACAGAGGTAAGTAGTTGCTGGCTGAAGTGGGTTGTGGCCGGCATAGGTAGGTAGTTGCTAGCCGTAATGGGCTATGGCGAGCAGAGATATGTAGTTGCTGGCCATGGTGGGCTGTGGCAGGCAGAGGTACGTAGTTGCTGGCTATGATGGGCTGTGGCAGGCAGAGGTAGGTAGTTGCTGGCCGTGGTGGGCCTGGCAGGTTGTTGCTGACCATGGTGGGTAGTAGTAGATAGTTGCTGACCGTGGTGGGCAGGCAGAGGTAGGTAGTTGCTGGCCATAGTGGGCACTGGCAGGTTGTTACTGACCATGGTGGGCAGTGGCAGATAGTTGCTGACCGTGCTGGGCATGCCAGGCAGAGGTAGGTAGTTGCTGTCCATAGTGGGCTGTGGCAGGCAGAAGTAGGTATTTGCTGGCCATGGTGGGCACTGGCAGGAAGAGGTAGGTAGTTTCTGGCTGTGATGGGCACTGGCAAGTTGTTGCTAGCCATAGTGGGCACTGGTAGGTAGTTGTTGGCCGTAATGCGCTGTGGCAGGCATACATAGGTAGTGGATTTCTATCGTGGGCTGTGGCAGGCAGAGGTACGTAGTTGCTGGCCATGATGGGCTGTGGCAGGCAGAGGTACTTAGTTGCTGGCCGTGGTGAGCACTGGCAGGTTGTTGCTGACCATGGTGGCAGTAGCAGATAGATTTTGACTGTGGTGGGCAGTGCCAGACAGGTAGGTAGTTGCTGGCCATAGTGGGCTGTGACAGGCAGAGGTAGGTAGTTGCTGGCCATAGTGGGCTGTGGCAGGCAGAGGTAGGTAGTTGCTGTCCATAGTGGGCTGCGGCAGGCAGAGGTAAGTAGTTGCTGGCCATAGTGGGCAGTGCCAGGCAGAGGTAGGTAGTTGCTGGCCATAGTGGGCTGTGGCAGGCAGAGGTAGGTATTTGTTGACCATATAATAATAGGAGAAGCCGAGTACATATAGGCATAAAAACAATATAACTTTATTAGATACCAGATATAAAAGTAGCCACTGGAAGTGGCAGCATAGAATAGATAATAGATTACAAAATACAGCACATAGTAATATGTATACAAAGTATATATACTAGACAAAATTCCCTCAAAGTGGAGGAAGGGGAGAAGGTAAGCACAAAAAATAGTAGAAATAGCAGACACCATACATATGCACAAGTCAGTACAGGTGCACAGGTAAGTATACAGTGTCAATATAAATACAGAGTGTCGCTTACCAAGCACAAGTGTAGATAAAAGTAATAGACAGGCCAAGGGCCAGGAGAACTAGAAGTACCAAGTGGCCCAAATAGGGCCTCGACGCGCGTTTCGCCCCTTAGCAGAGGGCTTTCTCAAGAGGCATAGGTGTAGAGGAGACCAGGACCTTTTTAAAGTCTAATACATGGTCACATGACCGCATATTAGGTCATGTGACCGGAAATGAGGAGATGATTAGTGCCGAGCGGCGCATGCGCCGGACGTCGAGTGCCATCGGCGTGGGCAGCGTCCGTCACCCGGCAACGCGCATAGCGGAAGCACATGATATGTGCCCCGGAAGCGCGCGGCTAGGAAGAAGACGGCCGTGCCCGGGCCGAAAACAGCGTACCTCCGGCGCATGCGCACCACAAATCAATCCCCAAGACACAAAGTTGCCTTTAACAAAAGGCAAACAACCCACGGAAAATAGAAAAGGATCAAAATACAGGGAACATCATGCATCTCAGATATGGTATGGCAAAGTGTTACATGGAATAATCATTGAAATACAAGAATTTGAAAGAAAACAGACAATGTTGTCAAACATATAGCAAATGTCCAAATGTCCATATATAGCGCCAATCCCATAGGGTCCAATTTAGTCATCACGTGGGTCAAAATATGTTTTCCTTTTTGTATGTTGTATCTTGACAACCAAGGAAGAAAGGACCAAGAAAAGGAGGGAAAAAGGAAATAATGAAATAAGTAAGGTGAAAAAAACACACAAAATAATGTTAAAAACGAAATACACAAATTAAAAACAGCAAGAACAGTATTTAGGGCCACAAATATAAACAAAGCATAGTAGCATGGCATCTAAGGCGGAGAACGATCCATGGAGAAAAAGATCATGTCATAAAAAGGGAGCAAAACTAAGTGTCTCGTTAAGGCCTAGGGGAGACATGGTTTTCAAACGTATGATCCATTTTGTTTCTTTTTGGGCCAGAATCTTAGTCCAATCACCACCACGGGAGCCCAGATGTAAGATATCAATTCCACGTACCTTCAAAGATTTGGGATCACAATTATGTTTTTTTTGGAAGTGGCGTGGAATAGTTTTTAGCTCCCGTGGATCGGCCACCGTCTTGGCCGCGCCAATGTCGCGCACATGTTCCCGTATCCTCACCCGTAGCTCTCTCGTGGTAAGTCCAATATAGATTAAATTGCAAGCACAGGTTGCATAATAGATTACATTGGTTGAGGCACACGATATAAAGTGGCGAATTTGATAGTCCCGGGAGCCATCGGATGAGGAGAAGGAGACAGAGCGCGCGGCATTGGCGCAGGCCAGACAGCGGCCGCAAGGGAAGAACCCAAATCTTGGTCCACGGGACCCAAATGGGTTGGTAGGTGGGGGAATGTAGTGACTCCGTGTCAACATGTCACCGAGGTTATTGGCTTTCCTGGGTGTCATGAGTGGATAGTCCCCCACACATTCACGGAGGGAAGGCTCCACACCAAGAACAGTCCAATGTTTGGAGAGGATCCGCCGCATCTCCCCCCACTCGTGATTGAAGGTGGAGATGTAGCGGATCCTCCCCATTTCTCTCTTCCCACCAGATGGAGTTGAATATAATAGTTGGTTACGAGGAGTAACCCTCGCCCTCCTATAGCCACGGCGGATGCATCTATTGCTGTATCCTCGTTCCTGGAATCGTCGAGTAAGATCAGCTGACTGGATCTCAAATTGAGAGTCCGTTGGGCATATGCGCCTCATCCTCAGGAATTGTCCCACCGGGACGGCACCAATGGTAGAGGTAGCGTGAGCAGACGAAGCATGAATGAGGGAATTAGTAGATGTCGGTTTACGAAAGACATTTGTCTGTATGTACCCTCCTTCATCAATTTCCAAATTAATGTCCAAAAAGGACATTTTGGATTGATGATAGGTATATGTAAGTCTGATACCCCATTCATTGTGATTCAACCTGCCCATGAATGTCTCAAGCTCCTGCACTGAGCCCCGCCACAAAAGAAAAATGTCATCTATATATCTCAGCCATGTCACGACCAGGTCGCTATCCTGTTGACCATGGTGGACTCTGGCAGGAAGAGGTAGGTAGTTGCAGGCCGTGGTGGGCACTGGCATGTTGTTCCTGGCCATGGTGGGTACTGGTAAGTAGTTGTCAGCCGTGATGGGCTGTTGCAGGCAGATCTAGGTTGTTGCTGGCCGTAATGCGCTGTGGCAGGCTTAGATAGCTAGTTGCTGGCCATGGTGGGCTGTGGCAGGTAGAGGTACATAGTTGTTGGCCATGATGGGCTGTGGCAGGCAGAGGTAGGTAGTTGCTGGCCGTGGTGGGCACTGGCAGGCAGAGGTAGTAGTTGCTGGCTATAGTGGGCACTGGCAGGTTGTTATTGACCATGGTGGACATTGGTAGGTAGCTACTGGCCATGGTGGGCACTGGCAGGCAGAGGTAGTAGTTGCTGGCTATAGTGGGCACTGGCAGGTTGTTACTGACCATGGTGGACATTGGTAGGTAGCTACTGGCCATGGTGGGCACTGGCAGGCAGAGGTAGTAGTTGCTGGCTATAGTGGGCACTGGCAGGTTGTTACTGACCATGGTGGACATTGGTAGGTAGCTACTGGCCACTGGCAGGATGGCATTAGCTTTAGCATGCAGTTGTGGGGCTGAGCTGTTACCTGCACAGAGCAGAGCACATCAGCCTGTAAAGAACGCCAATCATCATCTGGTTGCTGGGGTCTTGGTATTATAACTTTGTAGCACCCCATGTTACTGCCCGGCTGTCCCTGGGGGTCATCACTACTTCCCTGTAAGATATTATAATGTGATAATGGCCTCTAAATAATGAGGTTCTGTCCACCTCTTATCTGTAAATACTCTAATGAGGCTACGGCATCCAATTACTGGCGGCCGGCAGGGGACAACTCATTATTACACTCTGTGGGATCCCAACTGGACACGACCAATTAATGAAACAATTATAATGAGATGTGAAGTAGGTACAGCTGCGGCTGAGGGGAAGCGGGAACACATCGTCCTAGGAGAGGGAAGATTCAAATGTATATGGACGGTGGACTACAACTTGGCCAGACGCTGGACTAAGACTCGGTCAGACGCTGGACTACGACCCGGCCGGACAGTGGACTAGTACCTGGCTGGACTCTAGGATACGACTTGGCCAGATGCTAGATTGCAACCCGGCCGGATACTGAACTGCAACCCGGCTGGACAGTGGCTTACGATCCAGCCGGACAGTGGACTACGACCTGGCCAGACTCTGGGATACGACCCGGCCGGACGCTGTACTATATACCGGCTGTATGCTGGACTACAACCTGGCCAGAATCTGGATTACCACCCGACTGGAGAGTGGACTGCGATCTGGCCAGACTCTGGGATACGACCTAGCCGGACAGTAGACTACTACCCGGTTGCATCCTGGGATACTATCAGGCCGGATGCTGGACTATGACCTGGGAGTCCTCTGGGATACCATCCAGCGGATGCTGGACTACGAGCCAGCTAGACGCTGGACTACGACCTGGCCGGACACTGGAATACGACTCAGCCGGACTCTGGACTACGACCTGGCCGGATACTGGACTATGACCCAGCTGGACAGTGTCCAGACTGTGGGACATCACTCAGCCGTAATCTTATGTGTGAGCGCAATTGTCCACAGATCACAACTCTCATCATCCCCGTAGGGACATGTGACATCAGCAGCTAGGTAGCCGCTGCCATGTTATCTGCTCATCTTAAAAGGGTGTCGTGAACTTTCTGCTGTGCTCTTCTAATTATCGAGGCAATTAATGATGGTCCTCGCTGGTATCACCCACACCGAGCACTGACACTCACTAACGAGAAGTGAAACTCTCACAAGGAGCTGCTCCAGGAGCAGATCTACACCCCAATTATTTCTTCATCATTCGCTGCAGATCATATGATTAACGTTCTGGAAATCACCCGGTCAGCGCAGTGGTCAGGAATTTCATGTGGAACGCACGTTCTTTAGTATCAACACGGAGTAAAATCCTCCGTGTAGATGAAGTGCGTAGTGACATCCCAGGTGACCTGGCGAAAGTGCCTCCATAGAGTATGACCGACTGGGTGCTCAGAGGGCCTTTCATATCCGGAGGGGTCTCTCATTTGGGGCACCAACCTGGTGGAAGGCTGATGTTTTACACAACTTAGGTTTTTGTTTTTCACATTGTCTCCAGTAAAAGGCGACTTGAAAGCTCCAAACCTGAGGCTTGGATAAGTAAGGTTTGTTCTGTTTCATTTGTTTTACTGTAAATATTGTGTATGGTATATAGAGGGATTTAGTGAGGCCGTGGAGAGTGGGGGCTGCGGTGTTTAAGGACTGTCTAGCCTGGCCCAGACCCCACATGGAGAAAGACATTGGGTCCTGATCTAAATTCAGAAGTTTCCTGAACTGTGTGTCCAAAGCAAGGTCATGATGGTGAATTAGTTTACAGTAAGCTGCGTGCTACCTCTGTGTAACAAGAATATATTTCTTTTATATGTTGTGTTATATTTATGTTATGGTGTCAGAATGAGGTGGCTAAATACTTTAGGTATTTAGGGAAGGGCAGAGGCCAGCAGGTCAGTCTCAGTATTTGCTTAGGTTTATATAGTTTGTAGTTTGCTGCATTATACATTGTTTTATTGCACAGAGGGTCGTATTAAGGGAGCAGGGCCAGTGGTTTTATACAATTTTATTTCATTTTTGTATATAAAAATGACATGAAAAAAAAAGATTGTTTACTTATATTATTATTTGTATGATTTTATTTCTTATCTAATGTTCTTTTTATTCTTTCCTAAGAATGTATGTTGATTTCATCTTTGTTGAATTTGCTTTTGTTTTTCATTTGATTTTCTTTGCTTTTTGTGTATTATCCTTGGTTCTATATTATTGTATACATTGTACCAGAGCTAGGTAGGACTGGGTTAAGTCCTAGCTCTCCAGGATTTCATTAGCTCTACCTGCCTAGCTTTGACTAAGAACCAAGGTCTGTGTTCACTAGGTGTGTCACTCTGCTGGAAGGAGCATAGTGTAGTGTGCTGCTGGTGAGTGTCCAGCCAAAATGTGAACTGTAGCTGGGAGAGAGACAAGCCAGAGTCTCTCTGAATGGAGACTGCATGGGTCAGCTAGGAAAGCTGAGTAGTCTGTGTGCTGCAGCTGCAGAATGCATAGAAGCTGCAGACTGTTCAGTGAGAACTATGCACGGAGATGAACACTTCTGTTTGGTGGTGGAAGCTGCTGGAGCTCACGCTGAAGGGGATACCGAGTCTGGGAGGATTGTCCTCTTCTGTGTGTGAAATTTGCCCAGGAAGAAGAGCCTAAGAAGATCCTGGGGGAAGACGAGCTCCAGTGAGTCCACAAGTTCCTTCTTCTCCAGAGTGGTCTCCATATTGCGGGAGTACAAGGACGCCGGCAAAGCACCAACCCAGCTGAAAGAGGTGCTGCGTGAGGTCCGGATCCTGAACACCTGGGCGTCTAACAAGGAAAGACCTGTAATCTCCCAGAGGTTTAAAGCCCCAGAGACAAGGGGGTCAGGTTAGTGCTCCTCCGGGAGGAGATTGAGAAGAAGAGGAAGAAGACCGGAGGGACTGCACAGGAGGTGGTGAATTACAAGTATGTACCAATGTCTGATGTTGTGCCTTCCACCTCCTGTGTAAACCCCACCAAACCTAAAGGCACAGGCTCTGAAGTGGGTCTCAGGCAGAGGCAAGGTGGGGAGAGGATGTCCGGAGATGCTGTCACTTGTGCGGGGACCAGTGCAAGGGGCAAGGCTGTGGAGGTACTCATGGGGTCAGATATAGGAGATCCTGTGGAAATTCCCTCCCTGCCCTATGCAGCTAAACCGGTTATCACCGGGGCTGGGGAGGGCTGGAGGGATGTGCACACTGTTGCGAGAGGGGGACGGTGTGAGGAGACTCCATCCTTGCTCACTGCAGCTGAGTCGGCCAACGCCGGTGCTGCAAGGGGCAGTGCCGAGGAGCGCATCACTGTAAAAGGGGGGTGTACCGTTCCAGCATCGGGCAACTGGAGCCGGTGAAGTGAGGCGCACTGTTGTGACAGGGGCGCAGTGTGCCTAATCGGAGGAGAAAAGGCGCGTGGATGGGACAGGGGAGTCGTGTGCCAAAAATGTTGCTGCAGATAAGCAGCAGGAAAAAATATCTGGAAGGAACAGTGGGTGCACTGCTATGACAGGGCAGCAGTGCGCCCCGGCACCCACACGTGACACTAAGACCCTGAAGTCTATGGGTACAGGGCAGGCTGCCTGATAAACAACAGGCACAGGATAATAAGGCGCAACCTGCTGCAGTAGGTGGGGCAGGGCGCTCGAAGAGAACACCAGCAAAAAGCCAGCACTAATCCCAGAAAAACGGGTGTGGTGCTGCAGGAAAAAGAGTCTGAAAATGCACCCCTACCCCGGCCTAGCAGGTGTGAGTGCAGAGACAAAAGGTACAAGGGAGGAAGGAATGGATGTGACTGTGGAAGGTGCAGAGAACAGTGGAGTAAATGGTGATGGTGGTGAGAATAGTGGTAATAGGGTGACAGGAGGTTGCAGTATGAGTGGTAATGGGGTAATAGAAGGTGGCAGTATGAGTGGTAACGGGGTGACTGGAGGTGAAAGTAAAGGTATGACAAGTAAGGGAAATAAAAGTAGCTGTGCAGCAAATGATGGGAGCAGTAGTGGACTGAATGAGGAGAGCAGCACTGGTGTTAGTGAGGAGTAAGTAGGTACTGGTCCCGCTGCCCCCCCAGCCTTCAGCCCAAAGCTATCAATGCTAGAGGTGGTACTGCGTATTCTCATTTGCACAAAGTAAGTCTAGAAGCAATGAGATGGAACTGAATGGGAGAAAATAGTGTTACACGCACGCCGCTAGGTTCACATAGGGCAAGACGGGTTTCATGAATTCGTTGGAATCTTGGGGGAACCGTTACTCAGGGCGACCATAGGCTGCAGCTTCTCTCAGGCACACGATAAATCCTATTGCTGACCAAGAGTCTTTTTCTGCAGTTTAACAGTGAAATGTAACCTGAAGCACGGCCAGTGCAATTCAGGGATATTACAGCAACAATCTTCATTACAGTACAATCTGAGTTTCTTGAGCAACCGGCTCCAGTAACAATACAGTAGTTTCTTCACAAGGCACAGTATTACAGTCTCTTGAGTAGCACAGTTCAGCACAGATTAGATCTCTTAGCAGCACACTTCTATGCATACACAACCACAGGCTATTTCTTCACAAGGACACAATAGTACACAGCATTCTTTATCCTGCATGGAGATGGAGGGGGGGAGGGTTAGCTGAGGGAGATGATCCCTGTGACACAATTCCTTCCAGTCCTTATCTTCCTGCCCGATAATACTCTGCACTGTTAGTTCAGAGAGTTTATCTGACCTGTGTTTAGTTTCTCTCCTGATCTGAATCCTGTTCAGTTGCCTTCTGTCAGATCCAGATAACACACCACCTTTCTCTTTGGCTTCAGCCAGACTACAATAACAAGTTCCCCTCAATCCCCCTAGGGCTCTGCTAAAACACTCCCCGTCTCCTGTGACTGTGTTAACCCCTCTAGTTGCTGGATGCCACCCACAGAGGGCGACAGGGGTTCCCAGGGCCCCTGGAAGAAGAGCCCTGAAAGATCCTGGGGGGAGATAAGCTCCAGTGAGTCTGCAAGTTCCTTCTCCTCCCGAGTGGTCTCCATGTTGCGGGAGTATGAGGATGCCGGCAAAGTACTAACCCAGCTGGAAGAGGTGGTGTGTGAGGCCCGGGTCCTGAACACCTGGGCGTTCAACAAGGAAAGACCCTTGACCTCCCAGAGTTTTAAAGCCCTCAGAGACAAGGTGGTCAGGTTAGTGCTCCTTCAAGAGGGGATTAAGAAAAGCACCAGAGGTTTAAAGCCCTTAGAAACAAGGTGGTCATGTTAGTGCTCCTCTGAGAGGGGATTGAGATAAGCGCAGGTCCCTTCCCGGAGAGGTTTAAGAACCAGCGGCGGTTCTCAGAAATGAAGGGGATAAATACTTCAAGAGA
Organism: Phyllobates terribilis; assembly: GCF_046119375.1. Lineage (NCBI taxonomy): Eukaryota > Metazoa > Chordata > Amphibia > Anura > Dendrobatidae > Phyllobates > Phyllobates terribilis. Next base: position 345,095,849 of record NW_027362765.1, on the reverse strand, counting down.
CCCGCCAGCCGGCATCCTAAGCGAAGAGGAGGAGGACGAAGATGTTACTATCATCCCACATGCTGGAACAATCCGGGAGAGTGAGGGGCAGAGCCGACAAGAGGGATGAGGCCTCCCTGCAGGGCAAAGGACTCCGACAGCAGAGACTGGAGTGTCATGAGAGGAAGAGGAGGAGGAAGGTGGATTGCTGAGGGAGATCTGAGAGCTGGAGTCTCCTGTCGATCTGACTCGGTTTTCCTTCAGGGAGGATGAACCTGTGGAGGAGACCAAGAAAAAGAGAAAGAAGACGAAAAAGGTGTTGAGTTACAAATATGTACCAATGTCTGATGTTGCGCCTACCACCTCCTGTGTAAACCCCACCAAACCTAAAGGCACGGGCTCTCCAGTGGGTCCAGGGCATAGGCAAAGTGGGCAGAAAAGGAGGACCTCCAGTGATGCTGCCATCTGTGTGGGGAACAGTGCAGGGGGCGAGGCAGCGGAGGTACTCATGGCGATGAAATGACATGGGAACAGCATGGGGAAGACCCCTGGAAGCATTTCCGACTCCCAGGTCACTGCTGTGAACAATGTTGTCAGAGGTAATACGCCACTTTTACGGGCTCACAATAAAGCATAAAAACAAATCCAAAATGGATTTTCCTGGGAATTATGTTAAGGAGCATCCTTTCCAGGCTAATGACTATAATGAGCGAGCGCTAAAATGCTCGGGTACTTGATGCTCGGGTCGAGCAAATTGGAATACTCGAGTGCTCGGTCCGAGTAACGAGCCCAATGTAAGTCTATGGGAAACTCGAGCATTTTTCTGGCGGCTCCCCCCGGCGGTCTGCAGAGGGCCAAAAAATTGCCCAAATCAATGGGAACAGTGCTCAAATGACATGGGAACAGCATGGGGAAGACCCCTGGAAGCATTTCTGACTCCCAGGTCACTGCTGTTAACAACGTTGTCAGAGTATTACGCCACTTTTACAGACTCACAATAAAACATACAAAAACGAAACCAAAATGGATTTTCCTGGGAAATATATTAAGGAACATCCTTTCCAGGGTAATGACTTGTATAGAAGGCAAAATAAATAACCAAAAACAAAAATACTCCTCCATACCTTGGACTATGTTCACACGTAGCGTTTTTGATGCATTTTTCCAATTTTGCATTGCTTTCAATGTTGAAAAATACATTTACCAGTAAATGTAATTTTAACATTTTACAACCATATTTGGCCATGTGGTGTGTGACCAGTGGCGTACCGCCAATGGAGGCAGGCCACGCGACTGCTATGAGGCCTGTGAGCGGGGGGGCCCCATGGCAGTCACCCCACTTCTGCACACCCCGCTCCGCTGTTTGATTGCCACCGCCGCCCTCCTGCACTGTCTTCAGGCATGGCCGTGCGCTGTGTGGCTGTGTCTTGTAGTAATGATGGCAGGGGCGACACTGCACCCTTAATTGTGCTTGTGTCGCCCCTGCTGCGTCATTACTACAAGACACAGCTGCACTGTGCGCGGCCATGCCTGAAGACAGTGCAGGAGGGCGGCGGCGGCAATCAAAAGCGGAGCGGGGTGTGCAGGAGAGGGGCCCTTATTTAGGGGGTCACTGTTGAAGAAAGGCCCCGTGGGGTCCTTGTTGAAGGGAGGCCCTGAGGGGGGCCCTTTTGAAGGGAGGCCCCATGGGGTCCTTGTTGAAGGAAGTCCCTATGGGGGGCCTTGATGAAGGGAGGTCCCGTCATTCCTCCTCTGCTTCTGACGCAGCGGCGTGATGACGCTCCACGCTCTGTCAGATAGTGGAGCTGGCAGCTGCTGAGGTGAAGAGAGAAACGCGCTGAAGAGACTGAAGCAGCAGGGAACGAGGAGCGGTGAGTATGTATTTATTTATAAATCAGTGAGTACTGATAAAACTGGAGAACTGGGGGCTGCATTTTACCCTATCGTGGGGCTGCATTATACTGCGTACAGGACCATGGGGTGCATTATACTGTGTGTGTGTGCGTGTCTGCGTACTGTGTGTTTGCGTGTCTGTGTAATGTGTGTGTGTGCGCGTCTGCGTACTGTGTGTGCATGTTTGCATATATGAAGGATGAGGGGGCAGCCTGGGCCCTGTGTACTATACCTATATTTCTCCGCCGTATCTGTGCATCATGAATGTTGGTATGTATTAAAGGGGCCACTGAGACTCTTTCGCCCGGGGCCCACGAAAACCTGGAGTCGGCCCTGGTTGATAGCAATGATGGAGGAGGGAGCATCATGTGACACTCTCTCTCCCACCATTCCTCCTCTGTGTCTGACGCAGCGGCGTGATGACGCTCCACACTCTGTCAGACAGTGGAGCTGACAGCTGCTGAGGTGATGACAGAGACGTGCTGCAGAGACTGAAGCAGTAGGGAACGAGGAGCGGTAAGTATGTATTTATTTATAAATCAGTGAGTACTGATAATACTGGAGGACTGGGGGCTGCATTATACTGCGTACAGGACCATGGGGAGTGTATTATACTGTGTTCATGACTATGGGGAGTGCATTATACTATATGGAGGACTATGGGGAGTGCATTATACTATATGGAGGACTATGGGGAGTGTATTATACTATATGGAGGACTATGGGGAGTGCATTATACTGTGTTCAAGACTATGGGGAGTGTATTATACTGTGTTCATGACTATGGGGAGTGCATTATACTATATGGAGGACTATGGGGAGTGCATTATACTGTTTGCAGGACTATGGGGAGTGCATTATACTATATGGAGGACTATGGGGATTGTATTATACTATATGGAGGACTATGGGGACTGTATTATACTATATGGAGGGCTATGGGGAGTGCATTATACTGTGTGCATGACCATGGGGAGTGTATTATACTGTGTGCATGACCATGGGGAGTGCATTTTACTGTGTGGAAGACCATGAGGAGTGCATTATACTGTGTGGAAGACCATGAGGAGTGCATTATACTGTGTGCAGGACCATGGCGAGTGCATTATACTGTGTGCAGGACTATGGGGAGTGCATTATACTGTGTGGAGGACCATGGTGAGTGCATTATACTGTGTGGAGGACCATGGCGAGTGCATTATACTGTGTGGAGGACCATGGCGAGTGCATTATACTGTGTGGAGGACCATGGCGAGTGCATTATACTGTGTGGAGGACCATGGCGGGTGCATTATACTGTGTGGAGCACCATGGCAAGTGCATTATATTCTGTGGAGTGTGGAGAGGTGTGGGGGCCATTATACTGTATGTAGGCCCATTATACTGCATGGAGGGCTGTGTGGGGGTCACATTTGGGGGATCATACTGTGTTGGGGTTACCATACTTTGCCCTGGGAGTTGAAGTGGGGTACAGTAGACAGGACTGTGGAGTCAGTAAGCCAAACCTCCTATTCCTCAATTTCCACGACTCCGACTTCCTCATACACGGCTCATGTTTAAGTGATAAATTTATTGTCGCACAGATTCATCTCAGCTAAAAGTCCAGACCCTGAGATCAGGAATAGGACAGACATTTATAGGACATTTCATAACTTTCCCAGTGAAAAAATATTCCCCACACACTGCATTGAACTACTGTACCCAATGTATTATATATTTTAGGAGTCGGAGTTGGTCCATTTTATACCGACTCCACCAAAATGGACACAGACTCCACAGCCCTGACAATAGGGTCATTATACTGTGCATGTAGTGCATGTAGAGGCCAATGAGGATTAATGCACCATGGGGGTATCATACTGTGTTTAGTGGGGGGGGGGGGGGCACTTTTGTTGGCATCACATGTTATGGGGCAATGAAAGAGGAATCTAGGACTTCAGCAGAAAGAAAATTGCTATGTAAAGGCTGGAAAATTGTGAGATCTGCTCTTCTGTGACCCTGACAATTATTTACATTTTTTTTGAGGGGGGGCCCAAATAGAACTTCCGCTATGAGGCCCCATGATTCCTATGTATGCTGCTGTGTGTGACACATCATCAGACACATCCTGTTTCATTTATGAAGGAGGGACTCTGAAAGTAACCAACACTATTTTTATAGGGCCATCAGGCGGCTCTTACTATTGTTAAAGGGCCAGCAGTCGGCCCTCACTATTGTTACAGGGACATCTGCTGGCTATGCTTTGTTGTTTCCATTATTAAGTAGCGGGTCTCCTATACTGTTATAGCATATGCAGTGACTGGAAGGCCTGCCCAAAATTGAGAAAAAACCCAATACACCTTTGAAGACACATAGAGGGCCTGATTTAAAAAATAATTTTCCATTATTAAGGAGCGGGTCTCCTATACTGTTATTTAGTATGCAGTGACTGCAAGGGCTGCCAAAAGTTAGGACGCACTCAAATACTCCTTGGAAGAGATATAGAAGAGTGCCTCAGTAAAAAAAAATGTTCCCATTATAAAGGAACGGGTCTCCTATACTGTTATTGCGTATGCAGTTGCTGAAAGGGCTGCCAAAAATAAGGACGCACTCCAATGCCCCTTTCAAGAGACGTGGAGGAGGGCCTCATTAAACAAAATTGTTACCATTGTTAAGGAATGGGCCTCCTATACTGGTAATCCCCATGCACTAAGTACATTGTTCATTTTTATAAGAGTCAGCCTGTCAGCATTTTCAGTTGACACGCGGATGGACTTATTGGTTATAATTCCACCAGCGGCACTAAAAACCTCCTCTGACAAAATGCTAGCGGCAGGGCAGGCGAGGACCTCCAAGGCGTAGAGAGACAGTTCTTGCCCAGTGTCCAGCTTAGATACTCAATAATTATAAAGCACAGAGGAATCACGGAGGACGTTGGTACAGTCATCAAGGTACTCCTTCAGCATCTTCCCAAACTTTTCCCTCCTTATCATAGTACCCCACGCATCAGGGCCTGGGAGCTGGGAGGGTCTGAGAAAACTGTCCCACATCTTTGACAATCTTTCCCTGCTTCTTCTGCGTTGTATTTGTGTCTCCCTCGCCTGTACTCCTTGGTTGTCCACCGAACTGTGACCTCTGCCGCCAGCGTTTTCAGATGGGATTTTTTTTAAATAATTCTTCAACAAGGGCCTTTTGGCACTGCGACATTTTACTAGACCTCTCCGCCATGGAAAGGAGAGATAGAAAGTTCTCCTTGTAGCGTGGGTCTAGAAGTGTCACAAACCAGTAATTACTGTCACCCAAAATGCGTACAAAGCGAGGTTCACGGGAAAGGCAGAGGAACATAAAGTGAGCCATGTGTGCCAGACTGCCAACAGCCAAGTCTTCCCTGTCCTTACTAAGAGGAGAACTATCCATGCTCTCCTCCTCATCCTCTTCCTCCTCATTCTCTCTTTCCTCAGGTCACCCACGCTGAATAGATGGTATGAATGTGGTGTGGGTAGTACCATTTGTAGCACAGGAAACCAGCTCCTGTTCCTCCTCCTCCTCCTTATTAGCACCCATTCCACGTGGGGATGAGATGAGGCTGGGCTGTGTGTAATCACCCTGTATGGTTCCTTTCTCCATCTTATCGTGCTCCGCCTGCAATGCCTCCTCATTAATTGTGAGCAGAGAGCATTTCAGTAGACAGAGAAGAGAGACCGTGACACTAATTATGGCGTCATCGCCACTCACCATCTTGGTGGAGTCCTCAAAGTTTTGGAGGATGACACAGATGTTAGATGACGCGCCCCCTGGGCCTGTGCTGTGCAGGGGAATACCCGGAGCCGGATCGCTGAGATGCTGGGGGTTGTAGTCTCCGTGTGGCGGTGACCCGGTCCGTGCCCAGGGTGGTCAAACCAGTGGCAGTCTATTTATATGGTAATAAGTGTCCGACTACGCCACCCGTGGATTGCGGTCAGTGGGGACCGCCGCTGCACTGCAGACCGCTGAGGCTGATGTTGTTTGTGCAGCTGAGTATGGGATGACTCCCCACGGGAGGAGTATTGCCTCAGGGCAGCTAGTGTGGATAATGATGGGAGTGATGGTGCGAGTGTCCCAGTACTGATGGTGCTGGTGCGGCGATGAAACACATAGACTTGTGGTGCAGTTTCCAAAGCTTTACTCACTGTTGTTGTTCAGATCACTTCGGCCAGCAGTGACCGCCCGAGCCGTGATGCGTCCACCAGGTGAGGGACTCGGTCAACTCCCAGGCAATTCCAGAGTGCGGTTCAGAGCTCCCCTCTCTTCCTTTCTACTGGCCGTCCTCACCAGTGACCCACCTTTGTCCAGCTTCCTCGGGCCTTCTGTTGGTGAAACCTCTCTCCGGTCTCCCTGACCCTATGCGGTATGCCTTTCTGGTGGATGTAGTGAGGGGTCGCACCAAGATGTGGTCACGACCTCCGGTTTTGGCTGAGGATTAGTCGCCTCCACCAATTCGGGTTCCGGTACCCTGCTCTGCCAACCCTTCACCCAGTATCTCCTCTGGGAATATGGGGTTCCTTCTGCCTTCGTGTCTCTGGGCCTTTCTCTGTGTTCTTTGCTTCCTTTCTCCTCTGTTCCAGTTCCTTTCTCACTTTCCTTCCTGTTCCTTCTCCTTTCTCTTTCTGCTGTCTCAGGCCTCCACTCCAGGCTTGCCTCTGGAGCTGGGCCCAGACTGAGCCACAGCTCCCTGTCAGCCCTCTCTGGCTGAGCTCCTCTCTTCTTCTCCTCCTCTCTGAACTGAACCCTGATCTAAGATGGTGCCCACCTTATATACCTCCCTCTATGTGTGAGCCCAGGTGACTAGCAACCAATGGGCTCCTATCTATGCCCAGAAACCCACCCCTATCTGCTCCTACACCACTGGGTTTTCCACCCCCCTCCCCACTCCAGCCAGGAACAGAAGCTGTCGTGCCTGCACTCTGTCTAGTGGGAGCACCGTTGGTCTGTTCCTCGGAAATGGGGTGTGTGTGGTGCATGCAGCTTACCAAGCCCTGGTCCACACTCCATCCTTACCCGGGAGTGGAATATCACACCTCTGGTTCGAGGTGCAATACCCCTGTAGCAGCCGAGCCCTCGGGGTGCTACATTCCCCCCTGGTAAATCACAGCACGTCCTCGGGCTGGAAAAGAGCAAAGACAATTTAAACATACAAGTTTTTAGAATGCATTCGTATATAAGACAATAACTTTTCACTCATCCCTTTATGGGAGGTATTCTTCTCTTTTTAACGTTACTTGGTACTCCCTTTCATAAAACAATGCCACTGGAACTCTTTTAGCATATAAAACATCACATAAAACACTTGTATTATTATTCTAGCAGCATATAAAACTTTTCAATATAAAACATTTTCAAGTAGAACATTCTTGAGCTCTGGCCGCTGTGCAACTTGCGACCAGGAAAAGGTGCAACAGTCCATTTAATCCGTCTTGAGGTAGGCGTTGCGGTTTTTGTATAAAACCAGTAGGGGGCGCTTTAAGAAGCGCAACTATTTACAAGGGTGGCTGCTCTCAGTCCTCGGCCAGTGGGGATAGGGGAACGGCTGCTCACAGTCCTCAGCCTGGTTAGGGATTAGGGGCACACAGGTAACAGTCCTTTAACTATTCCACACGAGTCCCAACGGGGACCACACTTCACTCAGCAACAGTTCCACAACAGTAAACAGTTCCTGTACCCTGACGGGTAACTATGTACAGTTTGTGTACCATCACCTTTCAGTGGCGATGTCCTCCTGCTTCATACTCTTCAGACCCGTCCGGATCCTCAGGGTAGTCCATGTCTGGGTGGTACCGCAGCTCCTCCTCAGTTAGACGGTGGACATGGAGAGCATACAGTCCCTTTGCGCCCTTGTGCCGGGTGTAGGTGACCACGTCGCCGGGGTACAGGTCACGTCCGTGATGTCCCTCTGGCAGGTGGCTTTCGACGTCCCTTCTCGTGACGAAGACGTCGGTGTCAGCCTCCGGGTCTCTGATGAAGCCCCAGCCATGCTCCAGCTGGAACTTGACTACGGTCCCGGTGGCTCTGGGTCCGCGGATGGCGCGGGTGTCTTGTCAGGCCCTGCGCTTCTGCTCCGCGGTCCTGGCCTGGAGTCGCTGCTCCCTGATGCGCCTCTGCCGCCGCTCTCTCTCATACGTAGCTAGCTGCTGACGGCAGCACTCCAGGCGCTGGGCTTCTTCTGCCCGGGTCTCCTGGGTGAAGCCCATGAGGTTCTCACCAGTGGGGTCCCATGCAAACTGGGCATCCTCCGGCAGGGGTGGAGCGATGTTGGTGGGCTCCGGGGCCATGATCAGAGGCTCACTCAAGGGTCGCTCTTTCCGGAGACAGGGGTTGGCGAACTCCGGCGGCCATTCAAAGGGTAGCCCGTCCGGGCTGGTATGTTGGGCATACAGGTCCGCGCCCAAGGGTGGCACTATGGGCTTCGGACGGGTGGCAGCGCCCGGGGGCACTCGGCCTTGCGACCAGGCCGGCGGTCGCTTGTCGGTCGTGCCCGGGGGTGGCACCGCCAAGGTAGGGGGCGCTGGTGAGGCAGCGGCGCCCGGGTGTGCTGGGCCTTGCGTCCTGGCCTGTGACGTTTCACGCTGTACGGCGCCAGGGTTCAGAGGGCACAGCGCGGGGCGGGGCGTGACGATGGTGCTTGCTGCCTGAGGCCTAGCTGGTGGCGGTGGAGGCGTGGTGTCAGGTACGGTCCCCGGGGCTTCGGGTCCCGCAACGGAGAGTGAGGGCAGGCTGGTGTTCCCCGGGCTTGGGGTGGTGGCGTCCCCATTACTTGCCTCAGTCTCCGTGGCCTCCTCCGCGGCGTCATCTGCAGCTGCCGGTCCCTCTTCTCCGCGCCCAGCAGTCAGCGCGTTGCCCGGTCCCGGCGGAGTCCTCTGCTGGTCACCTCCGTGCTGCTGGGCCATCTCCTCTCTCCACCCGGCAAACACATCCCGCTGCGCCCGGACCATTCTCCTGTTCAGATCTTCCAGCGCTGCGCGCGCACGGTCCGGGTTTCTAGGCAGCTGGGCCAGCAGTTCCGTCAGGCTGCAGGGTGGTTCAGCTTGCAGCAGGCTGCGGGCCAGGGTGCTGGTGGAGTTTTCTGCTCCCTCCATCTCCGGGTGCAGCAGGTCCAGACTGATCCAGGCCGCACCCAGCCCCTCAGTTTTCTTTCCTATCCGCCCCCATGGGGGTTGGTCTTGGGGGCATCTGCTGACAATCACCTTCAGGGGCAGCCCCCCCACGTTGATGGACATCTCCATTGCTGCATTCATGGCTGGTGGGGGCGGGCTCCTTCTTTGGCGCCACTCTGGGACCTGGCCCACGATGGGAGGTGGCTTCCTGCTGTCCTTTGGTGCGCACATAATGGCGTCCGCTCTGCCAGGGCGGGAAAAACGGATGAAGATGGCGGGAAACGGTCCAAAATGGCGTCTGATGGCGGGAATCGGCTCCGGATGGCGGGAAACGACTCCGGACAGCGGGAAACTTCTGGAAATGGCGGGAGACTTCTTTTTAAGGTACATGTGCAGTTTTCTTCAGGCACGCAATACCCGCTTGTGGCGGGTTGGTAATGATCCTGCCGACTACGCCAAAGTTGACGCGCCCCCTGGGCCTGTGCTGTGCAGGGGAATACCCGGAGCCGGATCGCTGAGATGCTGGGGGTTGTAGTCTCCGTGTGGCGGTGACCCGGTCTGTGCCCAGGGTGGTCAAACCAGTGGCAGTCTATTTGTATGGTAATAAGTGTCCGACTACGCCACCCGTGGATTGCGGTCAGTGGGGACCGCCGCTGCACTGCAGACCGCTGAGGCTGATGTTGTTTGTGCAGCTGAGTATGGGATGACTCCCCACGGGAGGAGTATTGCCTCAGTGCAGCTAGTGTGGATAATGATGGGAGTGATGGTGCGAGTGTCCCAGTACTGATGGTGCTGGTGCGGCGATGAAACACAGACTTGTGGTGCAGTTTCCAAAGCTTTACTCACTGTTGTTGTTCAGATCACTTCGGCCAGCAGTGACCGCCCGAGCCGTGCTGCGTCCACCAGGTGAGGGACTCGGTCAACTCCCAGGCAATTCCAGAGTGCGGTTCAGAGCTCCCCTCTCTTCCTTTCTACTGGCCGTCCTCACCAGGGACCCACCTTTGTCCAGCTTCCTCGGGCCTTCTGTTGGTGAAACCTCTCTCCGGTTTCCCTGACCCTATGCGGTATGCCTTTCTGGTGGATGTAGTGAGGGGTCGCACCAAGATGTGGTCACGACCTCCGGTTTTGGCTGAGGATTAGTCGCCTCCACCAATTCGGGTTCCGGTACCCTGCTCTGCCAACCCTTCACCCAGTATCTCCTCTGGGAATATGGGGTTCCTTCTGCCTTCGTGTCTCTGGGCCTTTCTTTGTGTTCCTTGCCTCCTTTCTCCTCCGTTTCAGTTCCTTTCTTACTCTCCTTCCTGTTCCTTCTCCTTTCTCTTTCTGCTGTCTCAGGCCTCCACTCCAGGCTTGCCTCTGGAGCTGGGCCCAGACTGAGCCACAGCTCCCTGTCAGCCCTCTCTGGCTGAGCTCCTCTCTTCTTCTCCTCCTCTCTGAACTGAACCCTGATCTAAGATGGTGCCCACCTTATATACCTCCCTCTATGTGTGAGCCCAGGTGACTAGCAACCAATGGGCTCCTATCTATGCCCAGAAACCCACCCCTATCTGCTCCTACACCACTGGGTTTTACACCCCCCTCCCCACTCCAGCCAGGAACAGAAGCTGTCGTGCCTGCACTCTGTCTAGTGGGAGCACCGTTGGTCTGTTCCTCGGAAATGGGGTGTGTGTGGTGCATGCAGCTTACCGAGCCCTGGTCCACACTCCATCCTTACCCGGGAGTGGAATATCACACCTCTGGTTCGAGGTGCAATACCCCTGTAGCAGCCGAGCCCTCGGGGTGCTACATTAGACATCTATGCCCACTCCTCAGTTCTTATGTGTGGAGGCTGACCTGAATGCCGATAGGCATGTTGAACCTGGTACACAACAACTGCGCTCTGCTGCTCACAAATCGTTCCCAACATCTGCAGGTTGAGTTCCAACGCGTGGTGACTTCCAGGAGCAAAAATTAAAGATGTGTCTGACAGGATATCAAGACTCTTCAGACCTACAGATCACTACCCATTCCTGCTAATACATGTGGGGACAAATGACACCGCAGGAAAGGACCTGGAAACCATCTGCAGTGACTTTGAAGACTTAGGCAAGAAAGTGAAAGAATTGGGAGCGCAGGTGGTCTTCTCATCCATCCTCCCAGTGGATGGCCATGGAACAATGAGGTGGAATAAGATTCTACAGGTGAACAACTGGCTACGTCGATGGTGCCGTCAACAAGGATTTGGATTTCTGGATCACGGAATGAATTACCTATACGATGGACTACTTGCTAGAGATGGGGTGCACCTTACGAAGACTGGAAAACATGTATTTGGAAGTCGCCTTGCTACACTCATCAGAAGAGCTTTATACCAGAACAATGTGGGAAGGGAAGCAAAAGGCCAGAAAAAGCCATACAGCTGACAAATACTATTGAGATCTCTGCTACTGGAAGTGGAAAGGAAGAACAAAGACAAAACAATCTAAATAATAAAAATATGGGAGGAAGAGAAACCAATCACAAACTAAAATGTTTTTATACAAATGCACAAAGCATGGGCAACAAACAAGGAGAATTGGAACTACTAATGCAGGAAAAGGAATATGATGTCATTGGAATCACTGAAACTTGGTGGGACGATACACATGATTGGAATAAAAGGCTAAAAGGATACAACTTATTTGCAAGAAACAGACTTGATAAACGAGGAGGAGGTGTCGCATTGTATGTTAGAAAAGCGAATATCTGCACAGAGATTGAAGCTTCAGAGACTGGGAGTTCTGTGGAAACTGTTTGGGTAAGAATACAAGGAGAGAACAACGGAAAGGACACCATTGTAGGCATTTACTACAGGCCACCTGGGCAAGCTGAAGATATGGATGAACTCTTTATGTATCAAATGACCAAGTTCTCCAAAAAATATGACGTAGTGGTCATGGGAGATTTCAACTATCCAGACATTTGTTGGGAATCTCTCTCAAGTAAAACTAACAGGTCAAGCAAATTCTTATCCTCTCTTGCTGACAACTTTATCTTCCAAAAGGTAGGGGAGAAAACAAGGGGATCTGCTACTTTGGATCTAATCCTTATAAACAGGGAGGAAATGGTTGAGGAGGTAAAGGTGGCTGGGACCCTAGGAGCAAAACCTACAAAAGACAAAAATATATCTCATACCCTACCATCATTATATATAAATGTAAAGCAAAATTGCATAATAAATATAGGGTACTTAGTGAACTATTTTTGATCAAAAAAAGTATACAAGCCGTCCCACCAGCGGCAAGGTGACCCTAAATTGGGACGGTACCTATACTGTCTATATTAAAAACCTTACTGTATATCAAAGTTGAAGTAATGCATATAAAAGGCTAGACAAATAGGACCGGGTCCCAACTCCAGACCACCTAGGCCCGTGGTAAGCTACATATATACTAATCAGCTCAACAAAGGGGATGCCACACCCTTAAATTGCACAGAATGCAAACAAGATAGTTCACTAAGTACCCTATATTTATTATGCAACTTTGCTTTACATTTATATATAATGATGGTAGGGTATGAGATATATTTTTGTCTTTTGTAGGTTTTGCTTCTTTTTGCTAGTGTGAACATGCTCCTATTTCTTGCATGTCTACCATCTTAGACCTCAGTTCACATTGCTTGGTTTTTTGTCTTGTTTGCATTCTGTGCAATTTAAGGGTGTGGCATCCCCTTTGTTGAGCTGATTAGTATATATGTAGCTTACCACGGGCCTAGGTGGTCTGGAGTTGGGACCCGGTCCTATTTGTCTACCCTTTTATATGCATTAATTCAACTTTGATATACAGTAAGGTTTTTAATATAGACCGTATAGGTACCGTCCCAATTTAGGGTCACCTTGCCGCTGGTGGGACGGCTTGTATACTTTTTTTGATCAAAAATAGTTCACTAAGTACCCTATATTTATTATGCAACTTTGCTTTACATTTATATATAATGATGGTAGGGTATGAGATATATTTTTGTCTTTTGTAGGTTTTGCTTCTTTTTGCTAGTGTGAACATGCTCCTATTTCTTGCATGTCTACCATCTTAGACCTCAGTTCACATTGCTTGTTTTTTTGGGACCCTAGGAGGCAGCGATCATGCTATTATAGAATTTTGGATAACTAGAGGAGGAAGACATGTGAAGACTCAAACTTCAAGGTTAGACTTCAGAAAGGCAGATTTTAAGCGACTCAGAAAGAGAATAGGAGGGATCCAATTGCTGGATGTCCTTAAGGACAAAAATGTCCAGGAAGGATGGGAAATTTTTAAAAATGAGATTCTCAAAGCACAATCGTTAACAATCTCGAAAAGTAGGAAGAATGGGAAGCATTTAAGGAAACCAGGATGGATGAACACAGAACTTAAACACATGCTAGAACGAAAGAAATGTTTATCAAATGGAAAGAGGGAGGCATATCTAAAGAAGTTTATAATGCAGTCTGCAGAACCTGTAGGGCACGTATCAGGTTAGCTAAAGCTGACAATGAATTAAGGCTTGCAAGAGATGTCAAAAGCAATAAAAAAGGATTTTGGGGGTATGTCAAAAGTAAAAGAAAAATTAAAGATGCTATAGGATTTTTACAGGATGAAAATGGTGAAATGGTAAGAAAGGATGTTGAGAAGGCCGAACTTTTTAATTCCTATTTTGTTTCAGTTTTCTCTCAGAAAGAAAATGTAACATCAACTTATCTACACTGTTCTATTAAAGGAATAGAAGAATCCAAGTTATCTGTAAACAGAAAGATTGTGAGGGAATATTTAGCTAACATAAATGAGTTCAAGTCTCCAGGTCCAGATGAATTACACCCCAGAGTACTGAAGGAGATCGTAGAAGAAATTTTAGAACCACTCTCCATAATCTTTGAAAATTCTTGGAGAACAGGAGAAGTCCCAGAAGACTGGAGAAGAGCAAATGTTGTTCCTATCTTCAAAAAGGGGAAGATGGTGGACCCAGGAACTATAGGCCGGTGAGTCTGACTTCTATACCAGGAAAGACCTTTGAACAAATTATTAAACAACATGTATGTAAGTACCTGGATAAGAATGAAGTGATTAACCAGAGTCAGCCTGGGTTTGTAACTAACAAGTCATGTCAGACTAACTTAATTTCCTTCTATGACAGAATCACTGACTGGGTGGATCAGGGAAATGCTGTAGATATAGTATATCTTGACTTCAGCAAAGCATTTGACAAAGTATCTCACACCATCCTTATTGAAAAAATGACCAAGTATGGAATGGACAAGGCAACTGTTAGGTGGATTCATAACTGGCTTAGTGATCGGACTCAAAGAGTGGTCGTAAAGGGCTTCACATCCAGTTGGATGAATGTCTCAAATGGGGTACCACAGGGCTCTGTCCTGGGACTTGTATTGTTCAACATCTTTATCAATGATTTAGATGAAGGAATTAAGGGTAAACTGATTAAATTTGCTGATGACACAAAGCTAGGAGGGATAGCTAACACTAGAGAAGAGAGAGAGAGGCTTCAAAAAGATCTAAACAAACTGGAGCAGTGGGCAGCAACTAACAGAATGGTTTATAACAGGGAAAAATGCAAAGTACTACATCTGGGCAATAAAAATGAAAAAAGCGTATACAGAATGTGAGGAATAGGACTAAGCAACAGTCCATGTGAAAAAGACTTAGGTATACTAATAGATCATAGACTGCACATGAGTCAACAGTGTGATGCAGCAGCAAAAAAGGCAAATACAATTCTGGGATGTATTAACAGAAGCATACAGTCTAGATCACGTGAAGTCATTATCGGACTTTACTCCTCTTTGGTCAGACCTCATCTGGAATACTGTGTCCAGTTTTGGGCGCCACAATTTAAAAAAGACATCGACAAACTGGAGCAAGTTCAGAGAAGAGCGACCAGAATGGTGACCGGTCTGCAAACCATGTCCTATGAGGAACAATTACAGGATTTGGGAATGTTTAGCTTGCAAAAAAGAAGACTGAGAGGAGACTTAATAGCTGTCTACAAATATCTCAAGGGCTGTCACATTGTAGAAGGATCATCTTTATTCTCATTTGCACAAGGAAAGACTAGAAGCAATGGGATGAAACTGAATGGCAGGAGACACAGATTAGATATTAGAAAAAACTTTTTTACAGTGAGGTGATCAATGAGTGGAACAGGCGGCCACGAGAGGTGGTGAGTTCCCCTTCAATGGACGTCTTCAAACAGAGGCTGGACAGACATCTGTCTGAGATGATTTAGTGAATCCTGCTTTGAGCAGGGGGTTGGACCAGATGACCCAGGAGGTCCCTTCCAACTCTACCATTCTATGATTCTATGATTCTATCATCCATCCCTACGGGACCTCCTACTTCGATGTCAGCTTCGTGAGACCAGAGGGCCTTGAGCTTTTCTGTTCTCGCAATGAGCTGGCTCGGAGTCACCCCGAATGGCAGGGTTTCTTTCCTTTGGCAATGACCCACCAGAATTGAGCCAGGAAAGTGACTGTTTTGACTAGCAATAAGTCGCTTTCCTGTATGGACATTACAACCTTGGTAGGTCGATACGGAGAGATATTCTTCAAAAGAATCTCGATGACCATGGTATCTGGTCAGGGGCCTGGACCTTCATGGTGAAATTGAAGGTTTCAGGAAACACCATTACCCATATTCCCTGATCAGCTTTTTTGGGGAGGGATAGGATCTTTCTTTTCTACCGGGGGCAGCCCAAGGTTTGTCAAAAGTGCAGTAGCCCCACACACTTTAGTGCGCAGTGTACCACCCAGAAATGCGCACTGTGTGGGGACCTTGGTCATCTTGTTGCTACCTGTGGCAGGATTTGGTGTAACTTGTATGGTGACCCCGGTCACCCATTCAATCGCTGTCTGCTTTCCTCCACCAATGCGGTCCTGAAAGCGGCGAGTGTGGGACAGGCGAAAGCCGGGACTAACCTTGCCAGTGAGGGACCAGTAGGAGCGGGGGAAGCAGGGAACCGGCGAGGAGCAAGCTGCCGCCATCCAACATGAGGTGGTGGGAGCAGCGCCGTGGTGACAAGGGGCAGGGAGTAATGTCCCTAAACTCTGATCCAGGTACTTCACTTGCAGCTGAGGATCCTAAAGACAGCGAATTGAGCGAGGAAGTCAAGATGAGGGAGAGGGGAAGTAGTCACAGAAAAAGAAAAAGGATAACAGGAGGACAACCAAGGGTAGGAGGGGGACTAGGTCTCTAGCTGCCTCTTTCGACTGCAACACCTCTGACTCTCTGGCCCTGATCCAGGTGCCATTGAAAGGTTCAGCCGCCTTCCCTCTGGTGGATCTCTCCAAACGGTTTCGGGCCCTCCGGAAGGGGAGGACGGGGACCTGGGGCCGGACGCTGCGGACAACGTGGTTGGGGCTCAGGAGGTGGCTGGTTCTTCCTCTCGGGGGGCATATAAAAAGCATTCTGAGGGGAGACTAACCCAGGACCACCAGACAAGGGCAAGAATGTATGTAAGGAGAGAATGGATGAGTCTGTTTGTCTTAAGCGCACTAAAAACCCATAATTATTGGAGGAAGAGGTTGGGACTGTCAGTGGTGGGAAGAAAAAGACTAATTCAATCAATCATGATGGCGGCACCCACCCCGTGGACGCTGGCAACTATTAATGTTTGCAGCATAAAGTCAGATGGGGCAAGGTACACGGCCTTTCATTTTCTCGGCAAACTTGATGCTGACATTTTGTTTTTGCAGGAGACCAGGTTGACCGATATATCAACCTTGCATAAAGCAAGGCAGGAGAGGAGACATGGGCCCTCCTACTGGTCTATTGCGACTGAGCCGTATAGCAGGGTGGCGGTCCTTTTTAAGACCGCAGCGGTTGAATGCAGACGAGTGATCGAATTAGAAATGGGGAGATGCTTGATCCTAGATGTCTCCATGGGGGGACAGAAGCTTTGGCTCATTAACATCTATGGTCCCAAGTCCAAGTGGGACCGGAAATGTCTCTTCCTGAAGATCAAACCCTTTTTATTTTCGAGTTGGCAGGTGGTCTTTGGAGGGGATTTCAACAATGTCACGAGATCCTGTGATAGAGGAGGTTCTGGAGACCAGCTGGCTTATGACTGCATCGCGTTAAACAGGATAGTAAGTGAGGCTCGCCTGGTGGATGTCCACATCCGGCACAACTCAGGCCACATGGGATTCACCTTTTTTAGAGGAAGTCAGAGCAGGTCTATGATAGACAGGTTTTATTTGAAGGAGGAGGCCGTCTCTTCACCGTTGTCGGTTGTGGAGGTGGAGTTCTCCGACCACTGTTTGATTATGTTTTCTCTGAATGTTACAGAGACTCCTCGGATGGGAAGAGGTTATTGAAAGCTTAATTAGTCACTACTTGAGGAAGAAGCTGTAAGACGGTCCTTTGAGGAATTCCTTCAGGGCCAGGTACCATTGCTGGTGGGAGATGTTCACACATCGGGTGGCAAGATTCTTCCGGCAGCTCTCGAACCTCAGAAGCCTGAACAGGGATCGCCTGTATCAGAGCCTGAGCAGGAAACTCAAGCATCTTGTCTCGACTGGAGGTAGCCACGAGGAGATCTCCAGAGTGAAGTCCTTGCTGAAGAGGTGTCAGTACGATAGGCACGCATCTTTGGTTTTCGAGAGGGACTACGGGAAGTACTGCTCGTCCGACCCTTACAGAAACTGTAAGATGTCAGTGAATAGTAAGATAGTGACGGGGCTGATGGACAGTACGGGGTCCCTGAGAAGGTCCAGATCAGGGATCTTGGAGGTCGTCAGTTCTTACTACTCGCACCTCTTGGGAAGGAGGGAGCTGGATCGTGATGGGATGTCGGCTTTCCTGGCTGAATCTGTTCCTGAGCCAGGGGCTGACCTCTCTCTGGGCGGTTTGGCAGAAGCGATCAAAGAAGAGGAAGTGAGACTGACGATCTATGGGCTTAGGACCAAAAAGTTGCCAGGTCCGGATGGCTTAACATCCGAGTTCTTTAGGACCTTTAGGGACTCTTTGGTCCCCCTCTTGACTCAGATGTTTAACGAGTGTCTCTCCTCGGGCACTCTGCCGAGATCATTAAGGAGGTCAGCTTTGATCATTTTGTCAAAGGGTAAGGATCCGTCACGCATTGAGAACTGGCGTCCCATAGCACTTCTCAATGTGGACATTTTGGCTAAGATACTTTTCAACAGGCTGGTGAAGTTTGCACCCCGGCTCCTTTCGAAGGTTCAGCACTGTTGCGTTCCTGGCCATAGCACTTTTAGTGCTGTTCTAGGTGTCGGAGAGGCCGTGGAGCAAGGCAGGGCGGGCCTTTGGAAGGGGTTCTTGCTGACCCTGGATCAGGCAAAAGCCTTTGATCGGGTTAACCACGAGTACCTCTGGTCCACTCTTTTGAGGTATGGCCTGCCTGGAGGGTTAGTGGACTGGCTTAAGACGTTGTATGCAGGGGCTGAGACTTTCCCTCTGGTAAATGGGTGGATCGGACGACCTTTCGGGGTAAGATCCGGTGTCCGTCAGGGCTGTCCTCTTAGCCCTTTGCTTTACGCATTTGCAATCGATCCCTTCCTCAGAAGGATCGATTGTGGACCGTTGGCGGGGGTGCGGATGGGCGGGGCGGCGCCGGAGGCTATCCTGAGGGTGGTGGCCTACGCGGACGATGTCACCGTCTTTGTTTCTTCGCAAGGAGAGGCAGCGGCGGTGATGTCAGAAGTGGAGCGCTACTCGGAGGCATCCGGGTCCAAGGTCAACCAGGATAAGTGTGAGAGTCTCTGGCTGGGAGGCGGAGAACCCGGGTTTGATCTTCCGGACACAGTCCCCGAACCCCAAGAACATGCCAAAGTCCTGGGCATCGAATTCGGCCAGGGTGATTACCCCACGAAAAACTGGGAAGGCAGAATCAAAGGTGTCGCCCAAAGAGTGGACCAATGGAGGGGTTGGTCTTTGACCCTGAGGGAAAGGGTTGGCCTGTGCAAAGCTTTCCTGCTCCCCTTGCTAATCTACCTGGGCAGCGTCTGTGTCTTGCCAGAGCCTCTTTGGACATGGGTCTACAGTCTGTTCTTCCAGATGTTATGGGGGAACAGACTGAACCTAGTCAAGCGGGAGGTCACTTACCGCACGAGGAGACTAGGGGGTTTGAATATGGTGAACCCCGTGGTGTTCCTAGTGAACACCTTCTTGAAAGTGAACGTGGCAAACCTATGGAAAGAGAGGGCTGCTCCGTGGGTATTCTCCTGCAAGGGATGGTTTCAGCCTTTCTTCCAGGAATGGGAGACAGGGGGAAGATTGAAGGATCTTCGCACACCACATGTGCATCTCCTGGCTTACGTTACCCCGTTTGTGAAAATGATCCGCCGGTGGGGTCTGGGAATGTGGGAGGTGAGGTCCCTCCCGAGGAAACTCTTCGATATGAGGGTCTTGCTTTCTCATTTTCAGAGTCCATTGGTCCTCAAAGACTGCCCAAGTCGGGATCTGGAGGTTGGGTTGAGTTTGTTAAATTCTAGCAGGATCCCCAAGAAGTACTGGGACTTGACTTGGTGCTGCTTCCATGGTAAGCTGTGAGAGACAATTTGAAGTACAGGAACTCCGAGGACAGGAATTGCCCCCGTGACCCTTGTGCTAACGTGCTGGAAAGCATGGAGCACTTCCTGCTTCATTGTCCCTTTAATACAGAGGTGTACAACAGGGTGGGGGCTTCCATTGGTTGGCTGCGGCTGGCTACTCTGCCCTATGCCGGGTGGGCCTATGGAGCGTTTGGAGACCTTGGAAGAAGGGACCGAGACACTTTATTCATAGTAAGCGCAGTGGTCAGGTACTTCACGTGGAACGCATGAGTTTTAGTCTCGACGCAGAGTAAAATCCTCCATGTAGATGAAGTCTGTAGGAACATCCTAGGTGACCTGGTGAAGGTACGTTCTCTGGAGTATGAAGGACTGGGTGCCCGGAGGGCGGCCCGTCTCTGGAGGGGCTTTTCCTTCAGGGTGCCTTAGTCCGGTAGTACTCCTATATCCTGGTGGTGGGCTGATGTCTTTCCACCCTAGATTTTTGTTTTGTATTTGTCTCCTGAATAGAAGGTTTGCCGGCATCGAACTTGAGCCTTGGATGGTGAGTGTGTAGGTTGTGTTCTGTATATATTGTATATAATGTATAATAGGGGGTTTTAGTTAGGTTGGGTGGGGGATTTGGGGGGGTTTTCTTCATCAGTGGTGATAAGAGGACTGATCTGGCCTGGTCTAGGCCCCGTCTGGGGAAAAACTTTGTGGTCTGATCCTAGCTCGGAGTAATCCTGAACTTTGTGGCCAGAGCTGGATCAGGGGTGGCGGGATAGTTAGTGTAGGTCTGTGTTTTATGTATATATATTAAAAAATTAAAAAAATATATATAAAAAAAAAAAATAAAATTGTCCATGTCACTATTGTATATATTGTTATTTTTGGTTTTCTGTGGTGTGAATGAGGTGCGGTAAGGGGGTGACTGTAAGGTCAGGCAGTGGGACCAGTAGGTTAGTGTTAGTGTCCGGTTGTATATACGTTATATTAGGTTTAGTGTTTTATTGTATATAATCTTGTATATAGGACGGTGTTTTATGTGTATATAGGACGGTGTGAGCGTTGTGTGGGATTGTATATAGTAGTATGAATGAAGCTGGGCCGGGGGTTTTATAGGTTGTATAATAGTTATTTCTTCTCTATGTATATATTCCTGGGGGGATTTTGTTCTTTCTCTGTAGGTCGGATCTTCTATTTTCTGTGATTTGTGTCGGGTTTTTGTCGTCTTGTTCTGCAGTTTTGTTCTTATGTTTTGTGTCATGTAATGTTTTCTTCTATCAATAGAAAAGACCTACGATCTATTACTCCCTGGTATCAGCCATTGTGCCCTGGGCCGTGTGCCTGTATCATGGAGGTAGTGTCAGTAATCAGGAGCAGCGGCTCCTCCCGTCGGTACTCTCATTCATGGTCTTCATGTGTGGCCTCTTGTACTACAACCCTCATCCTCCAGGCGGGCTGGTTTTGTAGCATCTTGTGTGTCAGATCCTTCTGGAGCTGCGCTCTCCGTACGGACGTTGAGCGGCCATGGAGGTGAGGTCGGTGTCGGAGCCCCTGTGCATCGTCCTGTCAGCCGGGGAGGACAGGTCTGCTTCGCATTCATCATCTCCGTCCTCTCTGCCTGAGGGGCGACGTGGAGCGGTTTCCCCTGAGATGACGCAGCACATGGACGCCAGCAGTGATTCATGAGTCTCATTAGTTGTGTTTCATCAGCTGGACGGACGGAAAACGCTGCGAGCAAAGCGGATGCCCAGAAATGATGGAGACACGAGGGTCGGCCATTACTGTGAGGAAAAGCTGCCGCTAATGACATTACGAGCCAGGACTAACGACCATGTCCAACGCCACGGAAATGACCATCCGTCCTAACTATGTCCTGCTAACACGGTGAGGAGGAGGAGGCGGGGCTGATATCACCTCAGAGGAGGAGGCGGGGCTGATATCACCTCCGAGAAGGAAGAGGCGGGGCTGATATCACCTCCGAGGAGGAAGAGGTGGGGCTGATATCACTTCAGAGGAGGAAGAGGCGGGGCTGATATCACTTCCGAGGAGATGGAGGGGGGGCTGATATCACCTCAGAGGAGGAGGAGGCGGGGCTGATGTTACACGCACGCTGATAGGTTCAGATAGGGGCGAGACAGGTTACATGAATTCTTTGGAATCCTTGGGGAACCGTTACTCAGGGCGACCATAGACCATATGCTGCTTCTCTGAGGCGCACAGGGGTATTGACCCCCAGGCACAGACATGTAGGTTGATTCACTTGCTGACCAGACACACTTGACAAGAGTCCTCATAAACGGTAGAACAGTAGCATTTAATAAGAAGCCGCACAGCCAGTGCAAGTTAAATCTTATGAGCAACAGGCTCCAGTGACAAACAGTACAGTTTCCTTAGCAGCACAGCAGTTCACAGTCTTCCCAGTAGTACAGAACAGCACAGCTCTAATGCAAAGGCACATTAATGAACACAGCATTCTTTACAGCACAGTGAGATGAAGGAGGGGAGGAGGGTTTGCTGAGGGAGATGATCCCTGTGACACCATTTCTTCCAGTCCTTATCTTTCTGCCTGACAATACTCTGCACTGTTAGTTCAGGAGCTTTACCTGACCTGAGCTTAGCTTCACTCCTGACTTGAATCCTTTTCACTTGCAGGGGCACTTCTGTGAGATGCAGAACACACACACACTCTTCGGCTCCAGCCAGGCAGTAAACAACTTCCCCACAATCCCCCTGGAGCACAGCTAAAACACTCCCCTTCTCCTGTGACTGTGTTACCCCTCTAGTTGCTGGATGCTTCTGGAGCACAATACTTCCTGTCTCATGTGCTTGTGTTACTTCTAATAGTTTCTGAATTCTTTTAAAGCAACAGCACTACTTCTGCATTTCACACTCTTCCTTCATTTTGAATCTCGTCCTTGACATTTGTCTTAATTGGCCAATCTGACCAATTCTGAGACAGTGGTGAAAGTTGGATAACTTTATATACAAATTGGCATTGCGAAATTGGTATAACGTTCATAAACATTGATAACAACCTAATCTTACGACCTTTTTCTTTTAGGATGTGTAAGGCAGTGCTAGTCATCATACTGGGGGATATTCGCTGCACCGGGTCAATTAAAGCACGTCAGCCACGTTTTTCAGTTTTCACACTTCAGCAGTTTATTGCACTTCATAACTGCTTATCACACAGTCCATCTTAGTGGCTCCCCGGCATATTACACACATAACATTCGGGAGCCTTTCCAGCAACAATCACGTCCACTTGGATCCAGTTACAGCCCTCAGCTAGGCAACAACATAAATGTCCATATAACGCAGTGTTTTTACCTTTGGCGGGTTTTAGCTGCTTCAGGTTTATTCTGCCACCACTGTGACTTTACGGCTTCCCTGATGGGGGTCTCCAGCCCTTGAACCATCCAAGGCTACTGGTATGCTTACACAGCCAACATCCAGCCTCTGCCTTTCAGGCTCTTGCCTTCCAGGACTCTGGCCCTCCAAGGCTACTGGGATCGCTTACACAGCTAAGGATCCAGCCTCCGCCTTTCAGGCTTCACCAGGCTTCAATAGGCCTCACTAGGCCTCACACTCTAGCGGTGTCCCACACAGGAACAGGTCTCACGCCTTACACACACACACCTGTGTCAAGACTACCAGGGTTTATATATCCTGTAGTACACACCCACAGGACCTGTGCTGATGTCACAGTCATGTGATCAGACATTCTGTGTGCACAGGACCTGCACTATGTCACAGTCATGTGACTAGTCACCTGAGGGGGTGGTACATGGTCAGCCCAAAACACATCCTGGACCATTACAGTAATGCCAAGCAAGCCGCTGCATTACATATCCCACCCTCTGTTCAAACTTGTGGGGTTGAACACATAGTATACACAATTACCTCATAACCCACAGTTCACACCGAGACCATGTACTTGACAATTGCGCTGTTCAGCGCCTGGAACATTAGTCATTGACATTAGCCCATTCCTTAGGGACCTACCATTCGTCATTGTCACTGACCTCGTCAAGTCACATTTCCGGGTCGTAACTTTGTCAGACCTCCCCCGCTCCCAGCGGTCAGTCGTAACCTTGTCAGACCTCCCCCACTCCCAGCGGTCAGTCGTAACCTTGTCAGACCTCCCCCGCTCCCAGCGGTCAGTACAGCAGTGTGACTCACATGCCCTGGTATCTAAGGTCCAGTTCGACGCCGTACTGTCCCGTCCTCTATTGGGTCGTTTGTATGGGCCACTCAAACCTGAGCTACTGGAGGTCTCACTACCTCTAAACCCAAGCCCTCTACTCTCAGGACATCTTGATAGGTCCCTAACTTCAGCTGTAGCTGTTCTGTTATTTAGGGGGCCCTTTCTCTGTCTGGTCTCACAATTTCTAGACGGCTGCCATCTTCTGCTGCTCAGATGATGCTGTCTATCCACTCGCAGTCTAGCGAGATTCAACTGTTCTACCTCCCGCAGGTAGGTCACTCGGTACTCCATCAGCATGCGCACATATGCAAGGCTTTCTTCCGTTCCTACAGCGGAGAATGACACCATGCCGTCTTCATCTGGTATCCAGTCCTGACGATCACGTGGACTGCTTACTTTCACCACACCAGACTTCTTTACCATCATCTGCATGGCTCGGCCATTCCTCCCAATGAGCTTTCTCCCCAGAACATGAGGCACCCGGATGACCTCTTCCCGCAGACTGTGAGCTTTTCTCATAAGCTCCAGTTGTCTAACAGCTTGTTCCGTCTTCAACCGGAGAAACTGCTTTGTGCGAATACATCGCCAGTGCATATCACTTAGGATCGCCACCCTCTTCACGGTGACTTCGGTCGTGGACAGGACCACCAGCTGTTTAGCTTCTGAGGTCGAGTACACCTTACAGGCTCCCACGGCCTTCTTAAACGCTTCATGCACGGACTCACTGGTGCATTCTTTCCTCAAATCCTCGGGTACATCTATGAGACACTTGTACCGAGATGCCTCTGTGTCACCAGTGGGTTCAAATCAGTCATCCGGCTCAGGTTGCAGGGACAACTGACTCTCAGCTTCTTCACCCTGTATGCTTCCTCTGAGCCGACTCACAGCTACAACTTCAAGAATTTTCGTCTTGACCACTTCCATCTCATATTTATCCTCTGTTAACACTCTCTTAGCTCTCCTCAGGTCCACCTTCTCATGGTATAAGGGAGTGAGTGCAACTTTTTTTTCCTTCTCTAAGGAGGCTTCGTTCACTGAGTGATACTTCGCCAGGCGACTTTTGAGCTTGAAAACTTCTTCCTCTAGCTCAGCTACTCGCCTCTCAGCAGCCCATCTCTGAAGCTCTTCCTGCTTCAGCTGCTCCTTTAACAGTAGAGTTCTCTCAGACCACTCTGTCTCCAATGCACCCACTCGCCTCTCAGCAGCCAGTCTCTCAAGCTTCTCTTGCTTCAAATGGGCTTGTAGCGACTCCTTGAGCTCCTTGATCTCAGCTCCTACATCCACCGAATCACCCGAGCTCGCATTATTGGAGGAGGTATCTGTTTCATACCTCCCACCTCCAGTGGCCAACTCCTGGCCCTGGTCTGTGGCTTCTCTGATAGACTCCTCCAACTTTTTCTGCTCAGCTTCCATCTTGCTAATTCTTTCCTTAAGGCAAGTCTCTGCCCTCTGGAGATTATCACAGAACGTCTGCAGCTCCTTCACCTGAGCTTCCAGACCTAGGGTCTTTCTGCAGAGATCACCATTTTCATCACGGGTGTCTTGCAGAGTGGTCTCAACCACTTGGCGCATGTGCTCTGCATCCGCCTTATCATCCTCTAGTTTTTCTTTAACCCTGAGGAGATCCTCATAGTCTCTCTAAATTTGTTGCAGTTCCCCACTGCGTTCACCATATTCCTTCTTGGAGTCACACAGCTCACAGTTGAACTGTTCGTGCAGTCGTTCTAGGTTTTGTTCACGCCCAGCAACTTCATGCTGCAGCGCCTCCTTGAGGGCAGACAGCTCTAACTGTACCAGAGAGAAGAGACCTTTCACCTCGCACAACTCATCTTCACACTCTGCTTTGTCAATCTCCAATCGAGCAACCTCCTCCTTGGTTTTGCGGCGGTCCTCCTCTATTTCGTAGAACGCTTCCTTCCATTGGTTAACCTCCTCGTTGCTTCCCTCCAAGTCTCGCTGCCAGTTCCTCCCAATCTGGTATATTTTCTGCCGTTCAGACTTCAGGCTCCGCTGGTCTGAGGACACGTTCCCCAGGTTTTCCCTTAGTTGCTGCACGTCACTCTGACACTGCTGGCCGATAGGCTCCAGCTCTGGGTCATGACTGGCCGCCTCCTCTTTCAGGGCTGTCAGATCCTGATCCTTCTGTCTCAGTACTGTACTGGAGGTTGCTACTGGCAACGTCACCTCCTCTTCTGCCTCTAAAGGAGGATCCACACTTGAAGCAAAGGCACACAGTACTACATTTTCTTTATTTTCACTTGCAGCAAAGACTACAGGAACAACCTTTTTGTGGCCCTTGCGCCGTCGATGACGAGAGGGGGACTCTCTCCCCTCGTCTAGCCCCTCCTGACTGAACTCTCTTTCTACTTTTGTAGTGTCACCGTCAGTTGTGGGGTCTGCGTCACTCCCTATGGTGTCGTGGACCAACAAGGTACCTCCCACCTTGACGTCACCCCCTTCTACTGGAGCTACTCCATTATCAACGGTCACATTGTCATTTTTAGGCGGTACCAACCCACCACCAGTAAATTTTTTTGATTTTCTATACTCCACGCTGTTTTGAACAACCGCCCCTTTTTAGACTCCGCCCCCTTTTTAACCACCACACCGGTAGGGGAATTTTTACAAGAAAAATCAACAATAGTCTTAGGACTCAGTTCACAACAGCTCTTACCACCTCCCTGGGCACTCTGGGACAACAATGGCGCCCCCGGAGAGTTCACAGAATGGTCCACTGCCGCCATTCTATACGGTGCCCACCGCTCCTGCCGTTCCTGCACCATGTCCCGCAGACGTTGCTCAACTTCCTGCTGCGGTTTTAACCGGCACTTTAATCGCTCAATAGCTTCATTTTCTTTTGCTGCTCCGTTCACAGCCATCGCGGTACACTATTCACACACACCGCTCTTCCCAGAAAATTTTCGTGGCCCCACCGAGCCACAGCAAACCAGGTTTGAGTGCGATGACAATTTTCGTAACCCCTGCCGAGTTACCACAAGATGCTTTAATCTTCGTGACCCCGCCGAGTCACAGCAAGATGCTTTAATCTTCGTGACCCCGCCGAGTCACAGCAAGATGCTTTAATCTTCTTGACCCCGCCTAGTCACAGCAAGATGCTTTAATCTTCGTGACCCCGCCGAGTCACAGCAAGATGCTTTAATCTTCGTGACCCTGCCGAGTCACAGCAAGATGCTTGTATCCACACTCGTCGTCCTGTGCCGTTGCCCCTAGCAACCGGGCTGCAGTTGCCCCTACTAACCGGGCTGCAATTGCCCGCATTCTCAAACCACATGTAAGGCAGCGCTAGTCATCATACTGGGGGACACTCGCTGCACCGGGTCAATTAAAGCACACCAGCCACGTATTCCAGTATTTCACACTTCAGCAGTTTATTGCACTTCATAACTGCTTATCACACAGTCCATCTTAGTGGATCATTGGCATATTACACACATAACATTCGGGAGCCTTTCCAGCGACAGTCACGTCCACTTGGCTCCAGTTACAGCCCTCAGCTAGGCAGCAACATAAATGTCCATATAACCCAGTGTTTTTACCTTGGCAGGTTTTAGCTGCTTCAGGTTTATTCTGCCACCACTGTGGCTTTACGGCTACTGGTATGCTTATGACTCGCCCCCTGGGCCATGGGGCACTCGGAGCCGGGCAATCGGGAAACGATGGGGGTAGTAGTGGCAACCCGGTTCCGTGGCTCAGGGTGGTCAGACCATTGGTAGTCTGCGACGCGCTGTTGATGTGTCCGACTACGCCACCCATGGATTGCGATCAGTGCGGACCGCCGCTGCCAGGTAGACCGCTGGGGCTGATGATGTATGCAGCTGGGATAGTGTGACTCCCCACGGGAAGAGTGCGGCCCAGGGCAGTATAATGGAAGATGGGGGTGATGGTGCAGGGCGTCCCAGTACCGTTAGTGCTGGAGGAGCAAGGAGCACACAGACAACAGGTTGCAGTCCAGGGTCTTTACTAGAACAGGTGAACTGACCCACAAACAGGCCCGGCTAGGAGGGGGCCTGGACGTCTGAGAGCAAACGGGAAATGGGCCCTGGTCAGGGTGAGGGTGTAGGCCTACCGTGCTCTCTGCGCTCCTTCTGGCTATCTCCTCCTGGTAGGGTAACAGCCCACGGTCCCGAGCTCACCGTGTCCTCTCGCCCGTATGGTTGGCAACGTGGGTTCCTTTCTACTCCCGGCCTGGTACGGCTCTGCTGGTCCCTTCTGCTGTGGCGGAGCCTCCGGTCTTCTTAGGCCAAGGAACGTACAGTCCCCTGCGGACTGGTTATCTGCTGCAGGATGAGGAATCCTCACAGCCTCAGACACCAAAGTCTGGTAAATTTGGTTCTTTATCTGCCAGGACAGGCGTACTTCACCTCTTGTCCCTGGCTTGTGGCTCTCCTACTGCCACACGTCCTCTTAGGGTGCAATACAACTGTCCCTCTCTGCTCTGGGACACCTCTCAATCCAGAGACAGGTCGTCCAGTTCTCTCTAACCCTGCCCCCAGTTCCAGCTTTTATAGGGGCAGCCTGCTCCCCCTACTGGCCTGAGACAGGAGGTACTGCATGCTAATGTTCCCCTGACCAGAGAACCTCCCCCTTGCTCTCAGACACAGCTTTATTATATTTGTGGCATCCAGGCCAGGGTGACACACTTACACAGCCAACATCCAGCCTCTGCCTTTCAGGCTCTTGCCTTCTAAGCCTCTGGCCCTCCAAGGCTACTGGGATCGCTTACACAGCTAAGGATCCAGCCTCTGCCTTTCAGGCTTCAATAGGCCTCACTAGGCCTCACACTCTAGCGGTGTCCCACACACCTTACACACACCCCTGTGTCAAGTCTACCAGGGTTTATATATCCTGTAGTACACACCCACAGGACCTGTGCTGAAGTCACAGTCATGTGATCAGACATTCTGTGTGCACAGGACCTGCACTATGTCACAGTCATGTGACCAGTCACCTGAGGGGGAGGTACATGGTCAGCCAAAACACATCCTGGACCATTACAGTAATGCCAAGCAAGCCGCTGCATTACAGATGCTTGTAAGAAATAAACAATTAAAACAATCAGCATCTCTTCAGCTGGAGCTTTTCGTACGTCTTCAACCAGCTCTCTCTGGCTATGTGCCCACGTAGCGTTTTTGTAGCGTTTTTGTGGCGTATTTACGGCCGCGAAAACGCTTGTAAAACAGTCTGCCATGCAAAGCAATGTGAATTCGGATGTGCTGTGCACATGATGCGCTAATTTGCGCACCGAATTCTCATTGCTTTGCAAAACGCAGCATGACCATTTCTACCGCGATTAAGCTGCAGCGTAATCGCGGTGCGTGTGGTACCCGGGATGAAGACGAGACTACACCTCCTCTTCATCCCGGCTACCACGCGGTGAAAAAAAGAAATAAAAAAGTTAAAAATAAACAAAGCCTGTATATTCACCTCTCCGGCGGCCCCCGGTCTCCTCCGGTCAGCTGACTGACGTCACCGCAGGTCCTGACAGTACACTGTGGGACGTTGAAGAGAGACGACGCGGCCGGGAGCTGACCGGAGGAGACCGGAGAGCAGACCGGGGGCGCCGGAGAGGTGAATATACAGGTTTTTTTTTATTTTTAAGGTTTTAATTCTTTTTTTTTACTTTAGATGCTGCATTTAAAGCATCTAAGTTGTTCACACATTATAAATCCATGTCGGTTGTATGGATTTATATTGTGTGACCAACTTGTCAAGCACTTTCCAAGTGATGCTCAAAATCGCTTGGAAAAGTGCTTGAAAAAACGCATGCGAAAGCGCTTCTCTCTGGCAGAAAAAACGCATGTAAATCTGCCAGAGAGAGGCAAAAATCCTCTGCATCAAATCTGCTATGTGGGCACATAGCCTCTATGCTTTAACAGTTCTTTGTTTCTACAAAGTCTTTTAAGGTAAATCAAAGCATGAAAACAAGTCTTTTCACCAGGCAACAGCAACATCTTCCATACTGCCTGTCGGTGGTGAATACCACTCCAGTGGGCTTACCTGGTCCGCAGGCAGAGATACCTGTTTCTAGTCGACAGTCCTTGACACTTGACACGGTTCACCAAATGTCTCATACGTCAGCATCACGGGCCTCCTTACTTCTCAAGTCGCCATCCTCCTGGTGGGTTCTTCCTCAGGGACCACGGGTTCTTTAATCACAGAAGTTTCTTCCGCCGCACTCATTTCCCGTGCTTCCTCAGATGCTCTTGGAGCTGCCTCTGTAGGTTTCTGTACTTCTCCAGAATCGCCTGGTTCCACACGGTCTGGTAATTCCGCTCCTCCTGATTGTCAATCGGTCTCTTCTGGGGCCGGTGTTCGATCATCAGATCTGAATTGGATTTCATCTGTACTCCTTGGTACGAACTCTGGAGCCTCAGTACTTAGTTCTGAGGATGGTACATCCCTCTCCTTGCTGGTCCGATAAATACAACGGTGTGTTCTTCTCCATCGGAACTTTCAAGGTCACTATCCATTTCCGAAGCTTCAGTCTGTGGCGGTCCCTTAATCGATCTCGGACGATGTCGGTCTACTTCTGGGAAGTCTTGTTGTGGTGGGAGATAATCACAGGGTAGCCCTAAATTCCGATGGACTATTCTGGTTTTCTTGTCTCCCGAGTTTTCCTGGACTGCCTTTCTCATGTATGTTGTTGACTAGCACCCGGCTTCCCGGTGCCTATTCTCCTCCATAACATTTTCGATAATAGTACTCCTTACTCTTTCTCTGTCGTTGCGTAACCACTTTGGACGCTATGTTGTATGCCTCTGCCATCCGTTCCTTCCATTTCTGAACGTACTCCGGATATGTTCTGTAAGTCTCTGACACCAGAGTATCGAACATGATGTCGATTGTCAGTCTTGACGATCGTCCATACAATAGGAAAAAGGGTGAGTAACCCGTTGCATCGCTCTTTGTACAGTTGTAGGCATGTACCACTTTTGACAGAGAACTCTTGCAATCTTTCTTCACATCAGCTGTTAAAGTGCGCAACATCGACACTAATGTCCAGTTAAAACGTTCCATTTGTCCATTACCCTCTGGGTGATAGGGCGTTGTGTGGGATCTCTGAATTCTACAGTACTTTCCTAGCTTGGCAAAGAGCTGGTTCTCAAATTTTCTTCCTTGGTCGTGGTGTAACCTCGTAGAGAACCCAAACCTCAAAGCAAAATCATTGAATATCTTCTCTGCTGCTTTTCGACCCGATTTATTGGTGGTGGCATATGCTTAAGCAAATCAACTGAAATGGTTCACCACCACCAAGATGTATTCGTAACCACCCTTTCACGTCTCGAGATGTAGAAAGTCTATTGAGACCATCTCAAACGGATACGTAGTTTGGATGCTGCCCATAGCTGCCCGGGTTGATGTGTTGGGACATTTATCTTTCAGACACCCACACTCCCTAGTCACATACCTCACAATATCTCTCTGCATGTACGGCCAGAAGAGACGTTCACGGATCAAATTTGTTGTCCTTTCTACTCCCAGGTGTCCCATGTTTTCATGAAGTTCTTTGAAGACCAACCTACGGAATACTCTGGGTAGTACCTACTGCAGTTTTGTCCTCCTTTACGATACAGGATACCGTCTTCACTGAGGTAGAGCTTCGTCCACTCTTTAATTAAACATATACTGCTGGTGACTCATTATCTCTCTCCCGTTTACTTGGAAACCGATTTTGGTCCACATAAAGTAGTATTCTACCAATTATCTGACCTGTTGAATTCAGTTTGGCTGTAGTAAGGACATAGGTCAAAGGGTTGTTGTCAGTGTATACCTCAAACTCTTTGCTGTAGCACAGATAATCTCTAAATCATTCACAGATAGTTCTTTTCAATGCCAGGAACTACAATTTTTCGAAATGTAAATAGTAATTCTTCTCGGCGTCTGTCAACGTTCTAGAACCGTAACCGATGGCTCTCATTTTTCCATCTTGATGCTGATACAGGGCAGCTCCTAGTCCAACTTGAGAAGCGTCACAATAAAGAACAAATGGTAAATTGAAATCAGGATATCCCAAGATGGGTGGTTTTACCAGGTAGTCTACTAGTTCTTCCAATACCTCTTGGTGCTCTGCTGTCCAGAGAATGGGCTGTTGGGACGAAGCAGCGTTGTTTCTTTTAAGCTTGGTCCTACCCGCATTCTTCTTTTCCTCCATGGGTGTTGCTGTCTCTGTTCCCCCACCCCCCAAGAGGAGGTATAGTGGGGCGGCAATCCTGGAGAAGTTCCGAAGTACGATAGTAGGAGAGGAATCCTAATATCTGCCCTAACTCCCCGACGGTAGAGGGCCATTTGTCTTTTAAGGCCAGTACCGGAGCGATCTCTGCTGGGTCCATGGTATATCCTTCTCCGGACACAATTTTCCCTAGAAATCAGACTTGTCTTTTGAACAGTTCACACTTCTTTGGGATCAACTTAACTCCGTGTTGTTGATACAGTTATAATACGATCCACACGTGTTCAACATGTTCCCGGAAGGTTTTGCTGTGTACCACATTGTCATCCAAGTACGGCCGGCAGATATCATCCCTCAATCCTTCTAAACATGTCTCCATGCTCCTCTGGAATTCTGCTGGAGCTGAACTGAGCCCAAACGGTATAATCCCCATGGTGTGATGAATGCTGTCAAGCGTCTACTGGAATCTTCGACAAACCCTTGGTGGTATGCCTTAACCTGAGAGAGGACAGAGAACCAGGTGCTTCCTGATAGGTTATCCAACATATCTTGGATCTTTGTTATCGGGTGTTGATCAGGTACTGACTTTCGGTTTAATTCCCGGTAATCACAACAGAATCTCAACGTACCGTCATTCTTCCTAACACAGACAATAGGAGAGGAATAAGCCGACTTTGACTTTTGACCTAACCTCTGTTGATGAGATCCTGTAAATATTCTTTCACTTCACAATTTAATGGTTTTGGCACAGACATGTAACTTCTGGTAAATGGGGTCGTGTCTTTCAAATTGATTTTCAAATGCAACGATGGGATACAGCCTATATCAGAGTCATCTTTGGAGAACGCATGACATTCTTCTCTCAGCATCTCTTCTGCTACCGCTAGATCTTCAGCAAATGCTAGATCTTCAGCAAATAAGTGTTCCAGGGGTACTGGGGGATCCCAGGACCCCGAGGTGGGTTGTGCAATTTTCTCCCCTGGGCAACTCTTGTTCCTTGGTGGGGAGACTGAATTCACCGTAGACCCTTGGGCTGGTATCACACTGGCTGGATAATGGTTTTGATGTGACCTAACACAGTCTAATTTCATGTTTTGTAGTATTCATCACCGGCCCTGTGACTCGAGCATACCCACCAGTAGGAATCATAAGCACAGTCTCACCTTGAGCTAGGGCCTTCCGGAAGTTCTGAGGAGTCTTTTGGCACGAACAGTCTTTTCTGGACTTTTCTTCCCGGTTCTACCCGGACTCCACACCTCACCCCCACCATTTGGTTTGCAGGGATGATGATTGGGCGCCAGTCTACCTTGACTTCTTTTAGGTCCATTGTATTCTGGGCTTTCTTTACTCTACGAATCACGTTTTCTGCCACGGCATTGGATATGGCGAGTAATGCGGCGATTTCATCCACCACCAATGCCCCTGTCTTGTGTTTCATAATGACCTCACTGATTACATTATAACCCAGAATAGGATCCTCTGCCATGTTCTGATCACTGGTGACGAGAAAAAATACCAAAAGCTTGATGGTGTTGCTG
Organism: Phyllobates terribilis; assembly: GCF_046119375.1. Classification (NCBI taxonomy): domain Eukaryota; kingdom Metazoa; phylum Chordata; class Amphibia; order Anura; family Dendrobatidae; genus Phyllobates; species Phyllobates terribilis. Next base: position 345,062,431 of record NW_027362765.1, on the reverse strand, counting down.
ATCTTCGTGGCCCTGAGTTGGAAAGTCACTTCCACCCAGCTTATGAAAGGGACTCCGGTCTGGTTGACGGCTTTGCCGTGAAGTTCCACTGGTCCCAAGAGTTCTTTTAGTGACCGAAGGCAAGTGTGTGGCAGGTAGCACCTTCTCCATTCTTCATTTAACAGGCTCGCTTGGGCTCCTGTGTCCCACAGTGCTTTTTACTAGGAGTCCACCTAGCTGGCACTGTATAAAGCACCTTTCACCGATTAGGCTGATGACGCTAAGTTTACTGACCGAGAAATCCTCCTCCCAGGAGTACATCATTTTAACTCCGCACTGGGCATTAAGTAACTGATACCCCTGTCTCTCTTGTAGCTGTTGTAGACGGGAACACACTTGGGGATAGTACTGATGCTGCCGTTTTACCTCATGCGCCGTTCTGGGGTTTGGTGAGATTTGGATTTGCTTCTAGGGCCTCCTCCGTGTCGCGGTTACCAGTCGCCCCACACTGGTAACCTCCTGTCTTTTAATCCAAACGACCGTGACCATTGGCATTACTTGGCAAAATGTCCTTCCTCACAACATCTGCTGGTTCTGGCCTGGAACGAATCAACTTTTTCACCTCAATCAACTCGGCTTTCAGTTCTCCTATTACTTCCTTCCAGTCAGCGCTGGCAGGCCTCTCTTTTGTTGGTGATTTAAGGTTCCCTCTCGGAGGAGGCAATGGAGGGTCTCCATGATGATCTTTGGACTGGCCACCAGGGTCTCCAACTTCAGCTGACTCATTTTGGTGATTTTAGGAGCAGAGCCTTTCTTTAACTTCTGTTCGCTCTCTGACTCCAAACTAGCTGCCTCAATAAGTTTTCAATTAGGACTTCATCTAAAATGCCAGGATCTTCTAGGTACTGTTTCAGCTGCAACTTGATATTTTTGCTGATTAATCCCATTCCCAATGATCTTCTTCTGGACTAGTCCATCATCAAACTTCTCCTCCGCGTCTATATCTCTGGATGCAAACAACTATCCTTCAGTTCAATTGCTCTGAACAAGAAATTTTGGGGTGATTCATTATTTTTCTATGAGAGGTTAATGAGTCGGTGGAACAATTCTGAAGTACTTTCTTCTTTATAGTGCCCTTTTAAAATCATCTTCAGCTGTTGCAAGGTCAATTGACTTTTCATTTCTAGCATACTACGGAGGTTTAGTCCTGGGCTGATTGCTTTCACCACCCCCTTAACGATCTCATCTGGCTGGTAGCCTTTCTGTAATTCTGCATCGATCTGGTGCAACAAGTTCCTATAAGACAGTCTCTCTTTCTGTTCACTCTCTTCAATCTGTCCCAGGATCTTGAATTCTTTCCTTATGGTGATTTGTGGTGTTAGAGAGGACGGTCTCCCCGATTTCTCTAACCTGAGTATGTTTAAGGTCCTGTCTGATTCTATCACCCGTTCAGAGGTTTTGGTCGATTCCTGCAGGGCTGTTGTTAGGGCTTTGAATTGTTCTTTCAATTCCTGTAGTTCTGTCCTTGGACGGAGATTCCCGCTTTTGGTAATTGGTGAAGCCCCTCCAACTTCAACCGGGTTAGAAACTGTGTTAGTTCCTGGAGGAATGTCCCCATGACGTCTTCAGCTTCTTTCCCCACCAGCTCATCCATTTTTGCATTAATGGCAGATAATAGTTGCCTGTGGTTGTGTGCTTTGGAAATCTGTTCTACTGACATCTTTATATGTTCTGCTACTGTTCTCAATTCTTCACAGGTTAACTGAAGAAGCAGCTCACTAATTCTGTTCATTTGTATTTCCACATCCATTGCTGCTAGTGAGTTTTTCTTTAGGGCTGGTCCCCTTTAACTGGTGTAGTGAGTTGAGTTGAGGTGCTGTGCTGCTGTGTTTTTCCAGACACTTTTCCTTTTCTCCCTCTACATGCTAATTCCCTCTCGTGATTCCCCGTATGGGCCACCAATGTTAGACGCATGTCGCTAGGTTCAGATAGGGGCGAGACAGGTTGCATGAATTCTTTGGAATCCTGGGGGAACCGTTACTCAGGGCGACCATAGACCATGTGCTGAAGCTTCTCTCAGGCGCACAGGGGTATTGACCCTCAGGCACAGACACGTAGGTTGTTTCACTTGCTGACTAGACACACTTGACAAGAGTCCTCATAAATGGTGGTACATTAGCATTTAATAAGAAGCCGCACAGCCAGTGCAAGTTAAGTCTTATGAGCAACAGGCTCCAGTGACAAACAGTACAGTTTCCTTAGCAGCACACTAGTTCACAGTCTTCCCAGTAGTACAGAACGGCACAGTTCTAATGCAAAGGCACTTTAATGAACACAGCATTTTTTACAGTACAGAGAGATGGAGGAGGGGGGACGGTTTGCTGAGGGAGATGATCCATGTGACACCATTTCTTCCAGTCCTTATCTTTCTGCCTGACAATACTCTGCACTGTTAGTTCAGGAACTCTACCTGACTTGTGCTTAGCTTCACTCCTGACTTGAATTTTTTTCACTTGCAGGGGCGCTTATGTGAGATGCAGAACACACACACACCACCTTTCTGTTTGGCTCCAGCCAGACAGTAAACAACTTCCCCACAATCCCCCTGGGGCTCTGCTAAAACACTCCCCTTCTCCTGTGACTGTGTTAATCCCTCTAGTTGCTAGATGCTTCTGGAGCACAACACTTCCTGTCTCCTGTGCTTGTGTTACTGCTAATAGTTGCTGAATGCTTTTATAGCAACAGCACTACTTCTGCATGTAACACTCTGCAACAGCACTACTTCTGCATGTCACACTGATATCACCTATGAGGAGGAGGAGGCGAGGCTGATATCACCTCCAAGGAGAAGGTGAGACTGATATCACTGCTGAGGAGGAGGTGGGGCTGATATCACCTCTGAGGAGGAGGAGGCAAGGCTAATATCACCTCTGAAAAGGAGGAGGCGGGCTGATATCACAAAGGAGGAGGAGGCGAGGCTGATATCACCTCCGAGGAGGAGGAGGCGGGACTGAAATCACCTCCGACGAGGAGGAGGAGGAGGTGGGGATGATATCACCTCCGAAAAGGAGGAGGCAGGCTGATATCACCTCAGATTAGGAGGCAGGCTGATATCACCTCAGAGGAGGAGGCGGGGCTTATAGCACCCCAGAGGAGGTGGGGCTAAAATCACCTCAGAAGAGGGGGCTGATATCACCTCTGAAGAGGAGAAGGAGGCAGGCTGATATCACCACAGAGGAGGAGGAGGAGAGGCTGATATCACTTCAGAAGAGGAGGCGGGGCTGATATCACCTCAGAGGAGGAGGCGGGGCTTATAGCACCTCAGAGAAGGTGGGGCTGATATAACCGTAGAAGAGGAGACGGGGCTTATTGTTACGCACACGGCCGGACTAACTGGTGTGAGCGTGGTTAGTGATCCCACTGGACCATGAACCGAGGAGTGCCTGGAGGGGCGTGACTAAGTATCAACTCGGTCCGACTAAGGTCGCACAGCGGCTCAGTCGACTCCGAGAACCAGGGAGGAACCGCGCAGAGGGACCAGGTGCTACTCCAGGTCAGACCCCAGTCACAGCTGTTGACCCACACTGGGGAATGCAGGAACAGGCAGGTTAGGCTGGCATACAAACAGGTGGGTACTGGCAGGCATGGCTAATATACAGACAGGTGGGTACTGGCAGGCACGGCTGGTATGCAGACAGGTGGGTACTGGCAGGCATGGCTGGTGTGCAGACAGGTGGGTACTGGCAGGCACAGCTGGTATGCAGACAGGTGGGTACTGGCAGGCACGGCTGGTGTGCAGACAGGTGGGTACTGGCAGCTAGGAATGCAGGCAGGATAGGGACCAGTACAGACTGGGATACAGGAACAGAGCTGCAAGTGCGGTAGACAAGCAGAGCAGAGCAAAACCCGCAGGTGAGGTAGACAAGCAGAGCAGAGCAAAACCCGCAGGTGTGGTAGACAAGCAGAGCAAAGCAAAACCCGCAGGTGCGATAGACAAGCAGAGCAGAGCAAAACCCGCCAGTGCAGTAGACAAGCAAAGCAGAGCAAAACCCGCCGGTGCGGTAGACAAGCAGAGCAGAGCAAAACCCGCAGGTGCGGTAGACAAGCAGAGCAGAGCAAAACCCGCAGGTGCGGTAGACAAGCAGAGCAGAGCAAAACCCACAGGTGCGGTAGACAAGCAGAGCAGAGCAAAACCCGCAGGTGCAGTAAACAAACAGAGTAGAGCAAATACACACAAGCTACTTACAATGAAGTAGCGAGTGGACACTAAACTCACAAAAAGAAGTACAGAGACAACGAGTTGGAGTTAGGTGCAGGTTCAGACACTGCAGGAAAAGGTAAGATACAACATAGAGACAAACAAGTAATGGGCTAGGACACTGTTCAGACAGGAACTGAACCAGGAACAAGATACAGGAATGAGCCTGGGAACTCAGCCCCCAGGGTGGCGGAAACAGACTAGAAGTCACAGATACAGGTAACGGGCCTGGGTATACAGCCCCCAGGGTGGCAGAACAGACTAGAAGTCACAGATACAGGTAACAGGCCTGGGTATACAGCCCCAAGGGTGGCGGAAAGAGACAAGATACAGGACTGGACCTGGAAACTCAGTTGCACAGAACACACTAAAAGAAAGTGTTGCTCAGGCCCCTCCTACTGGGTGGAGGGGGTTTAAGTGTCCAGTGACTCACAGTGATAGGCTGGGGACGCATTAGGACTGTGCACACAGTAGCTATAAGAAACAGGCAGTAACCGCGCCGCCGCCCTAAGCAATCAGACAAGAGACATGCACACATCGGGTACTGGAGCAAAGTGTGCAGCCTGGACTGATAGGTAAGATGGCGGTTTTGCATGGTGGGAGGTGGTAAGCCATGCCAGCACGCAGCCAGGGATGTTACACTTATATCACCTCAGAGGTAGAGGCAGGACTGATATCACTTCAGAAGAGGATGCGGGGCTGATATTACTTCAGAGGAGGAGGCGGGGCTGATATTACTTCAGAGGAGTAGGCAAGGCTGATATTATTTCAGAGGAGGAGGCAGGACTGATATCACTTCAGAAGAGGAGGCGGGACTGATATCACTTCAAAGAAGGAGGTGGGGCTGATATCACCCTAGAAGAGACAGGGCTTATTTCACCTCAGAGGAGGAGGAGAGACTGATATCACCTCCAAGGAGAAGGAGGCGGGGCTTATATCACATCCGAGGAGGAGGAATCGTGGCTGATATCAACTCCGATGAGGAAGAGGCGGGGCTGATATCATCTCCGAGGAGGAGGTGGGGCTGATATCACCTCCGAGGAGGAGGAGGCGAGGCTGATATCACCTCCGAGGAGGAGGAGACGGGGCTGATATTACCTTCGAAGAGGAGGAGGAGGTGGGGCTGATATCACCTGCGAAGAGGAGAGGTAGGTTGATATCACCTCCGAGGAGGAGGTGGGGCTGATAACATCTCAGAAGAGGTGAGACTGATATCACCTCCAAAGAGGATGAGGCGGGGCTGATATCACCTCCGAGGAGGAGGTGGGGCTAATATCACCTCAGAAGAGGAGACGGGGTTTTTATCACCTCAGAAGATGAGATGGGGCTTATATCACCTCAGAGGAGAAGGTGGGATTGATATTACTTCAGAGAAGGAGGCGGGTCTGATATTACTTCCGAGGAGGACGAGGGGCTGATATTGCTTCAGAGGAGGAGGCGGGGCTAATATCACTTAAAAGGAGGATTTAGGGCTGATATCACTTCAGAGGAGGAAGTGGGGCTGATATCACTTCAAAGAAGGAGGTGGGGCTGATATTAACCCTGAAGAGGCAGGGCTGATATCACCTCAGAGAAGGAGGTGATGCTGATAGCACCCCAGAGGAGATGGGGCTGATATCACCTCAGAATAGGTGAGGTTTATATCACCTCCAAGGAGGAGGCGGGTCTTATATTACCTCAGAGGAGGAGTGGCTGATGTCACCTCGGAGGAGGAGGCGGGGCTGATATCACCTCGGAGGAGGGGGCGGGGCTGATATCACCTCAGAAGAGGAGACGGGGCTTATATCACCTCAGAGGAGGAGGCGAGACTGATATTACTTCAGAGAAGGAGGCGGGTCTGCTATTACTTCAGAGGAGCAGGTGGGGCTGATATCACTTCAAAGAAGGAGGTGAGGCTGATTGCACCCCAGAGGAGATGGGGCTGATATCACCTCAGAATAGGTGGGGCTTATATCACCTCAGAGGAGGAGGGGGGCCTGATGTCACCTCCGAGGAGGAGGAGGTGGGGCTGATATCACCTTTGAGGAGGAGGCGGGGCTGATATCACCTCCAAGACTCCAAGGAGGAGGAGGTATGGCTGATATCACCTCCGAGGAGGAGGAGGTGGTGCTGATATCACCTCCAAGGAGGAGGAGGCGGTGCTGATATCACCTCAGAGGAGGAAGAGGCGCGGCTGATATCACCTCAGAGGAGGAGGAGGCGCGGCTGATATCACCTCAGAGGAGGAGGAGGCGGGGCTGATATCACCTCAGAGGAGGAGGAGGCGCGGCTGATATCACCTCAGAGGAGGAGGAGGCGGGGCTGATATCACCTCAGAGGAGGAGGAGGCGGGGCTGATATCACCTCAGAGGAGGAGGCGGGGCTGATATCACCTCCGAGGAGTAGGTGGAGCTGATATTGTAATGACCCAAAAGGGGCCATTACAGACATTTCTGCATTCACATGAGCCTGTGGAATAAGTCATACTTTCATATATTTCCTGGTGTCATTTTGTTAAATTAAATGTAAATTGTTGCGCTGTAATAGCACTGGAGACCAGCAGGTGGTGGTATAAGGGTCGGCAACGGACTGCATTGGAGGATGTCTGATCAACATCATCTATAGTGTGGTCACTATGGTGACCAGGGGGAGTTGGCAGTAGGAGGTTAGAGAGTCAAGCCTGACTGGAGGTGAGGCGTAGGGCACAAGGGCTGCTAGGGTTAAGTACCTTGCCAGTTTTTTTATAGCCAATCAAAACAAGGCCAAACCTTTTTACCATATCAGAGTGTCAGTCCCGTTGCCATCCAGCCGGCACCTGCATGGAAAACCAGTGCCGCAGCTAAATGCTGGAGAAGCTGTGATTCCTTCATCTGTGATCCAGTAAAGCATTGGAACTGTTCATACAAGGTCTGGTCTGCCTTCTTCCTACCTACCTCTAAATCCACTAGATGCACCCTGTGAACGGGTCTGGAGCGCTAGGAACCAGTTGAGCACCGTGACTCCCCAAACTACACAACACCTCAGAAGAGTCATACCACCGCTCGACATCTACGTCTGGGACTAATAGCGCCTCCTAGCCCTACTACTCTGGTACATCACAATATCACCTCTGAAGAGGAGGAGGAGCTGATATCACCTCAGAGGAGGAGGCGGGGCTGATATGACTTCAGAGGAGGAGGCGGGGCTGATATCTCCTCAGAGGAGGTAGGGCTGATATCACCTCCGACGAGGAGGAGGCGTGGCTGATATCACCTCCGAGGAGGAGGCGGGGCTTATCTCACCACAGAGGAGGAGGTGGGACTGATATCACCTCAGAGGAGGAGGCGGGGCTGATATCACCTCAGAGGAGGAGGCAGAACTTATATCACCTGAGAGAAGGAGGCGAGGCTTATAGCACCTCAGAGGAGGTGGGGCCAATATCACCTCCAAAGAGGAGGCGAGGCTAATATCACCTCAGAGGTGGAAGTGCTGCTTATAGCACTCCAGAGGACGTGGGGCTGATATCACCTCCGAATAGGAGGCGGGGCTGATTTCACCTTAGAGGAGGAGGAGGCAGGGCAGATATCACTTCAGAGGAGGAGGCAGGGCTTATATCACCTTCAAGGAAGAGGTGGGGCTGATATCACTTCAAAGGAGGAGGCGGGGCTGATATCACCTCAGAGGAGGAGGCAGGGCTGATATCACTTCAGAGGAGAAGGCGGGGCTGATATCACCTCAGAGGAGGAGGCGGGGCTTATAGCTCCTCAGAGAAGGTGGGGCTGATATCACCTTAGAAGAGGAGATTGGGCTTATATCACCTCAGAGGAGGAGGCAGGACTGATATTACTTCAGGGGAGGATGCGGGGCTGATATCACCTCAGAGAAGGAGGTGGGGCTTATAGCACCCAAGAGAAGGTGGGGCTGATATCACCTCAGAATAGGTAGGGCTGATATCACCTCCGAGTAGGAGGCGGGGCTTATATCACATCAGAGGAGGAGGCAGGGCTGATTTCTCCCCAGAGGAGGAGGAACTTTTATCACCCCAGAAGTGGAGACGGGGCTGATATTACATCAGAGGAGGTGAGGCTTAGGTCTTCTCAGAGGAGACAGGGCTCATATCACCCCAGAGGAGGCAGGGCTTATGTCACCTCAGAGGACATGGGGCTGACATCACCTCAGATGAGGAAGTGGGCTTGTGTTACCTCAGAGGGGGAGGCGAGGCTGACATCACCTCTTAGGAGTGGAGGTGGGACTGATATCACCTCAGAAAGGGAGGAGGTGGGGCTTATATTACATCACAAAGAGAGGAGGCGTGGCTTATATTACCTCACAAAGGGAGGAGGTGGGGCTTATATTACCTCACAAAGGGAGGAGGCGGGGCTTATATCACCTCAGAGAAGGAAGTAGGTCTTGTGTAACCTGAGAGGTGGAGGCGGGGCTTGTATCACCCTATTGTAGGACGCAAGGCTTGTATCACCCTAGAGGAGGAGGCGGGGCTTATGTAAGGGTGGTGGAATATACTATTGTGTTCCTACCCCTGAAGACATCTATCGCACTGTGCTGTATATTATAGTGTAAATAATGTCATTCTGTTTTAGATATATTCTGTAATGTATATGTAGCACCCTGAGGGTTCGGCTGCTACAGGGGTATTGCACCTCAACCCAGAGGTGTGATATTCCACTCCCGGGTAAGGATGGAGTGTGGACCTGAGCTCGGTAGGCTGCATGCACTACATACATCCCATTTCCGAGGAACAGGCCGACGGTACTCCCACTTAGAAATGTGCAGGTACGACCGAGTCTGTTCCTGGCTGGAGTGGGAGGGGGGTGGTACATCCCAAGTAGTGTAGGGGCAGATAGGGGGAGCAGCCTGGGTAAAGATAGGAGCTCATTGGGTGCTGGTCACCTGAGCTCACACATAGAGGGAGTATTTAAGGTGGGCACCATCTAAGAACAGGGTCAGTCTGTGAGAAGCCAGAGGAGGAGAGCAGAAGAGCAGAGCAGCCCCAGAGAGAGAGAGAGGAGAAAGGAAGAAAGACCCAGAGGGGGTGAAAGAAAAGGACTCTGAGAACCCAAAGTCCATCACCGGGTGAAGAGTTGGCAATAGGGTACCGGATCCCAAACTGGTGGGGGCTAAAGCACACCCTAGCCAGAGACCGGAGGCCGTGGGCAGGATCTGCCACGGCCACCCACCACATCCACCCTGAAGGCAAACCACGTGTAGGGTCAGGGAACCCAAGGCCAAGGGTCTCCCAACAGAAGGCCCGAGGGAGCTGGACCTAGGTGGATCCCTGGTGGGGACGGCCAGAAGACAGGACAGGCAGGAGGGCTCAGGGTCACGCTCCGGACTTGCTTGGGGGTTGGCTGAATCCAGGACCTGGTGGACGCAGCACGGCTCGGGTGGTCACTTGAAGCTGGAGTGACCGGAACATCAGCAGTAAGTAAATACCCTAAACTGCACAACCCGACTCTGTCTTTAATTACCATCTATGCTGCACCACCACAACCCCCATCCTCTGCACCTGACCCCCTGAGGCTATACCCCACCCGTTGGGGGTTATACTATCAAAAGCTGCACCAACACCATCAGCCTCAGCGGACCCTGCTGCAGCGGCGGCCATAGTGACCGCAATACAACGGGTGGCGTAGTCGACATTAAGAACTTATTAACATCTGTAGGACTGCCACATACTCTGAGCTTGACACCCTGGGCACGGACCGGGTCACAGCCACTCGGAAGACTACGACTCCCATCTGATCCGGCTCCGGGTATTCCCCTAAAGAATATGGCCCAGGGGGTGCGTCTACTTTGGCGTAGTCGGCAGGATTACGTGCCCACAACAACCGGGTACTGCGTGCCTGAAGAAAAGAACGAGTTTACCTCAAAAAGAAGTCTCCTGCCGGTTCCGGAGGGTCCCCGCCATCGGACCCCATCACAGGTCGATTCCAGCCGGTTGTCCGCCATTAACAGCTTTTTCCCGCCATCTGCAGAGTTTCCCGCCACTGGGAGACGATTCCCGCCATTTCCAAAGGTTTCCCGCCTTGGAAGAGCGGACGCCATTATGGGCGTGCCAGAGGGTGGCAAGAGGCCACCTCCCATCGTGGGCCAGGACCGAAAATGGCGCCAAAAGTGGAAACCGCCCCCACCAACAGAGACTGTGATGCTAGAGGTGTCTGTCAGCGTGAAAGAACTGCCCCTGGAGCTGACAATCACCAAGTGGCCCCGGAACCGCCCTCGAAGTGGGAGGACTGAGAAGAAGAGAGCAAAGATGGGTGTCGCCTGGAGCAGTCTGGAGAGAGCGCACCCGGAGGCAAGAAGCCTGGAGAAGAGTATCGGAGGAGCTTACCCGGAGATGGCGAGAAAGCAGAGCAGCACCGGCCCGTTGGCCAGGAGCCTGCTAGAAACAGAGGAGGGAGAGCAGAGCAGCACCGGCCCGCTGGCCAGGAGCCTCCTGGAGACAACTGTAGGAGAGCAGAGCAGCACCGACCCGTTGGTCAGGAGCCTGCTGGAAACAACGACCCCACTAGGCCTAGTGGAGGTCCTAGCACAGCTCCCCCGAGACCGGGAGTGTGCACAGACCGCTCTGGAGGGCCTCGCAAGGAGGATGGCCCGGGTGCAGCGAGAGACGTTGGCGGAGTGGAGCCGTGAGATGGCCCAGCAGACCGAGACCTGTCAGCGGAGCACGCCACCCGAGACGAGGAGACAGACCGCCTCTGAGGATGGCGCGGGAGGACTGAAGGCCGGAGACGGCGCCGAGAAGGGAGCCGAACGAGTGGAGGCAGGTAAAGGGGACGTCTATACCCCAAACCGGGAAACCGCGTACCTGCCCCAGCTCCCCGTCGCAGAGCCCGAAGTCTATCCTGCCGTGCCCGTCGCTGCAACGTCACCGCCGCAGACTAGGCCTCAAACGGGAGCCGCGACCCCTGTGACGTCACACGCCTCGACCCCGAGCGTGACCAAGCAGGAAGTACCACCAGCCTGGTCGCAAGGCCTAGTACCCCCGGGCGCCGCAATACCAACAGCGCCCCCTACCTCCGCGGAGCCACCCGCCTGGTCGCAGGGCCAAGTAGCCCAGGGCGCCGCCGTCCTTACGGTGCCCTTCACTTTCCAGGTGCCCCAGGCCTGGCCGCAAGGCCTGGGCAACCCGGGCGCCACCACCACCGCGCCCATAAGACCAAGAGTGCCGCATCTGGGAGAAAATCTATTTGCCCAGCATACGTGCCCGAACGGGTCTGAAGCTAAAGGTAACCACAAAGAAAGAGCAGGAGGACGCCGTCGTTAAGTACAGCGAAGCAGAAGCTGTATATAGTTGCCCGTCGGGGCACCGTGAACTGTTACTGCTGCTAATATAGTCCCCGTTGGGACCAGCAAGTGTGAACTGTTTACCCGTTTATCCCTTAAATCCCACTGACCGAGGACTGAGAGCGGTCATTCCTCCCTATTCCCATTACCTGGCCGAGGACTGAGAGCGGCCACCTTCCCTTTTGTAAATAGTTGCGCTTCCTAAAGCGCCCCCTACCGGTTTTATAGGAAAACCATTTTTCAAGAAAAGACTGTCGCACTTTACCCGGTCACGCGTTGCACAGTGACCGGAGGAGGAGCCAGAGGCGACGAGAATGTTTTATATGAAAAGTTTTATTGATATATATATATATAATGTTTTATATGATGTTTTATATGTTTATGCAAAAATTGTATGTTTGTGGTGTTTATTCTTTTACAGCCCGAGGACGTGCTGTGATTTACCAGGGGGGAATGTAGCACCCTGAGGGTTCGGCTGCTACAGGGGTATTGCACCTCAACCCAGAGGTGTGATATTCCACTCCCGGGTAAGGATGGAGTGTGGACCTGAGCTCGGTAGGCTGCATGCACTACATACATCCCATTTCCGAGGAACAGGCCGACGGTACTCCCACTTAGAAATGTGCAGGTACGACCGAGTCTGTTCCTGGCTGGAGTGGGAGGGGGGTGGTACATCCCAAGTAGTGTAGGGGCAGATAGGGGGAGCAGCCTGGGTAAAGATAGGAGCTCATTGGGTGCTGGTCACCTGAGCTCACACATAGAGGGAGTATTTAAGGTGGGCACCATCTAAGAACAGGGTCAGTCTGTGAGAAGCCAGAGGAGGAGAGCAGAAGAGCAGAGCAGCCCCAGAGAGAGAGAGAGGAGAAAGGAAGAAAGACCCAGAGGGGGTGAAAGAAAAGGACTCTGAGAACCCAAAGTCCATCACCGGGTGAAGAGTTGGCAATAGGGTACCGGATCCCAAACTGGTGGGGGCTAAAGCACACCCTAGCCAGAGACCGGAGGCCGTGGGCAGGATCTGCCACGGCCACCCACCACATCCACCCTGAAGGCAAACCACGTGTAGGGTCAGGGAACCCAAGGCCAAGGGTCTCCCAACAGAAGGCCCGAGGGAGCTGGACCTAGGTGGATCCCTGGTGGGGATGGCCAGAAGACAGGACAGGAAGGAGGGCTCAGGGTCACGCTCCGGACTTGCTTGGGGGTTGGCTGAATCCAGGACCTGGTGGACGCAGCACGGCTCGGGTGGTCACTTGAAGCTGGAGTGACCGGAACATCAGCAGTAAGTAAATACCCTAAACTGCACAACCCGACTCTGTCTTTAATTACCATCTATGCTGCACCACCACAACCCCCATCCTCTGCACCTGACCCCCTGAGGCTATACCCCACCCGTTGGGGGTTATACTATCAAAAGCTGCACCAACACCATCAGCCTCAGCGGACCCTGCTGCAGCGGCGGCCATAGTGACCGCAATACAATGGGTGGCGTAGTCGACATTAAGAACTTATTAACATCTGTAGGACTGCCACATACTCTGAGCTTGACACCCTGGGCACGGACCGGGTCACAGCCACTCGGAAGACTACGACTCCCATCTGATCCGGCTCCGGGTATTCCCCTAAAGAATATGGCCCAGGGGGCGCGTCATATAGAGTGTCATTATAGGTGGAAAAAATATTGTTAGTATAATAGGCATAGGGTGTAGTAAGAATATAGAAAGTGTAAAGTATAAGATAAGTGATATAAGACATAGGTTAGGTTTTAGGACATAAATTAGTGACTATAGAGTAAGATAGACTTTGCTAAGCATTATAAGTGTAATGTGTTTAATGTATGCAATGCATAGTGTTTGTAGAAGTATGCCTGTCAGCTACAGACATAGGGATAGATATAGTTAAGGTTCGGGACTAGCCCATACTGGCAGGGAAAAGCCCTAGTAAAAAAGGACTGCTTCCTGAAAGTAGATCAGATAGGGAAGTGCAGTAACCAAGTTTAAGTTGCAGTGGGCTGATAGTGTAAGTATGAATCTATCGCTCAAGGCAGTGGGAAGCCTTACTGAGATTCCTTGCAGACATTCCTGCAACGTCCAGAGCTCAGGGCTCAGTACAGGTACTAGGAAGAGTGCCTTGTTCTCTGGCGTACAGGGGACGATGGACGTGGAATCGCGTGAAGGGAAGCTAACGGGTCCCTGGTGCACTGCGGGACTGGACAGGAAATCCCTGTGGCTGATAAAGCCAGTAAACGTAGGAATAGTCCAGGAGGAATGGATAGTAATGCTGAAGAAGTACTGTACTAAGGAAACAGGAACTAAGAAGTGTTGTGCCCAATTCTGCGTGTTACAATCTGATGAACTTGAACTGTCCAGTAAACTTTTACTTGTTAAAAGTGTCCCCTGATTTATGTCGGCGGCTCCTGAAGATAGGGGCTTGGAGATAGCAAAGGCCTGCGGCCTACAAGTGAGTGTGATACACCCCACACCTGACAGCACATTGGGACTGGGACAAGATTTTCCTGTAAAGTACCAGGGCGACATGGAGCAGCAGCTAGTGCACTACTACCGCCCTCGGTAACTTTACATTTGGAGTTATCGGCAGGATCGAATCATGCATCAAGAAAACATGACAGATGCGGGGAAGGACCTTGTGAAAACCAAGATGGAGGCCGCAGCTGGGCCAAAATGGCTGATGGTTTCTCGCGAAGCAGAGAAAGCTCCCCCCATCATGGGCGTTGGCAGATCAGAAGAGTGCGAAAATCCATCCGGCCTGGGAGGGGCCCTGTCTGGAGAGGTCATTCGCCCATTGCAACAAATCAAGGGAGAACAGGCGGAGACTCTCAAGAAACAGGCAGGTGAGCCGGAAGTGACTCCACCCCAGCAGAGGTGGAGCCACAGAGAAGCACACCCACAGTAGAGTGGGCTGTTGCCATTGTTAGTGAGTGAGGAGAAGAGAGAACAGGGTGAAGTAGTGATGGCAGAATCGAGCGAGACTTTGGAGCGTGCGTCCACAGGAGTGGAGGAAGCAGAGCAGGCTGGCACAGCAGCGGAAAGAGCTTGCAGCCCAGAACTGGCGACTCCATTGGGCAGCCAAGGCCCAAAGCAAGGATGCAACATTCCCCAACAGGGTTCCTGAGGGCAGAGGATGTGAGAGCCAGGATTTGGCAGCTGATGAGTGACCTAAAGAGCCTGGGCAAGACAGAAAAGAGAAAGAGACCGACCAGAGCCAGAGTCGGGGACATGCTAGTGGGTCTGCTAGCTACCATGTTTCAGGAGTTGGTCTCCCTCAGAGAGGTCTTTACCTATGACCCGTAGCATAAAATGGGGTTTATTGAAGAATTTGGGACCTGTCACCATACTCTCTTTGATCAAAGGGCGGTGGAGACAAAGCATCTACCCCAAAGGCTGCAAGAACTACCGGCCGGTACTGGGGTCACCTTTTTGAAGATGGGGGACAACAGCGGTGGTACGTCATAGGCGTGATCCAAGAAGATAGAAAGAAGGATGAGCCTTTCCTGCAAAACTAAAGGGCCTAGGAGAGAGGCAGTTCAAGTTGGACATACTACCTCAGGGACATCGGACGGTCCCTGGGGGTCCCCGTCACCCAAACAAGAGCAGGCTTTGGTACAGGTGACGCAGGGAGCGGTGGCCCATTTATATATGTCAGGAGCTCTGACACTACCAGAGGATGGATCACTTGCGGCTCAGACACCTGAGAACTGGGCTCCAGGGAGCAGGTGGACGTGGTCTCCAGGGTCCCATGAAGGAGGAGAAAATGTGGACACCTAAACCAGAAGGGAAAAGAGGAGTCTGCTTTGTAAAGCCCCAGTTTTGCTCGTTGCACCAGAGGACAAGAAGGAGGAACTTTCCTGGGCCAGAAGGCCCAACAGTGATCGGGATCCCTAGGAAGGTTTATTTCCCTCCCAGTTTTGTTTTGCGCATGTTTGCTTATCCCCCTGCTGGATTAAGGGACTGTTAAAGGGTCCCAAACCCTTTTGCCTCTATGTACTGTGAACATTGTCCCATGGATTCTGTCCCATCTCCCCCTGGACTCTGCCTCATGTTTTCTGTGAACTTTACCCCAAAGGGACTGTGAGCTTGACACATGGGCAGCATTGTGCAACTGAAGGAACTGATGTTCACAAAAAAGGGGGAGGGGAGGAAACGGACGACCCAATGTTCCAGCCGGGTCAGGACTTTATGGACTATGTCCTTGCCACAAGGACGAATGTTTGGGGAGGGGGGGAATGAACAACCCGGTGTCCCAACCGGGTTAAAGATAATAGATCCCGGACACAAGGAATGTGACACTTGTAGCCCATGTCCTGGATACGTCTGTGTGTGGTGGCTCTTGAAGCAATGACTCCAGCAGCAGTCCACTCCTTGTGAATCTCCCCCAAATGTTTGAATGGCCTTATCTTAACAATCCTTTCCAGGCTGCGGTTATCCCGGTTGCTTCTGCACCTTTTTCTAACACACTTTTTCCTTCCACTAAACTTTTCATTAACCTGCTTGGATATAGCACTGTGTGAAGAGCCAGCTTCTTCAGCAATGACCTTTTGTGGCTTACCCTCCTTGTGGAGCGTGTCAAAGACTGCCTTCTGGACATCTGTCAAGTCACATAATCATCAACATTAACAGAAATTAACACTTGAAATAGATCCCTCTGTGTGTAATGACTCTATATAATAGATCCCTCTGTGTGTAATGACTCTATATAATAGATCCCTCTGTGTGCAATGACTCTATATAATAGATCCCTCTGTGTGTAATGACTCTATATAATAGATCCCTCTGTGTGCAATGACTCTATAAAGTAGATCCATCTGTGTGCAATGACTCTATATAATAGATCCCTCTGTCTGTAATGACTCTATATAATAGATCCCTCTGTCTGTAATGACTCTATATAATAGATCCCTCTGTGTGCAATGACTCTATATAATAGATCCCTCTGTGTGTAATGACTCTATATAATAGATCCCTCTGTGTGCAATGACTCTATAAAGTAGATCCATCTGTGTGCAATGACTCTATATAATAGATCCCTCTGTCTGTAATGACTCTATATAATAGATCCCTCTGTCTGTAATGACTCTATATAATAGATCCCTCTGTGTGTAATGACTATATAATAGATCCCTCTGTGTGAAATGACTCTATATAATAGATCCCTCTGTGTGTAATGACTCTATATAATAGATCCCTCTGTGTGCAATGACTATATAATAGATCCCTCTGTGTGCAATGACTCTATATAATAGATCCCTCTGTGTGTAATGACTCTATATAATAGATCCCTCTGTGTGCAATGACTCTATAAAGTAGATCCATCTGTGTGCAATGACTCTATATAATAGATCCCTCTGTCTGTAATGACTCTATATAATAGATCCCTCTGTCTGTAATGACTCTATATAATAGATCCCTCTGTGTGTAATGACTATATAATAGATCCCTCTGTGTGAAATGACTCTATATAATAGATCACTCTGTGTGTAATGACTCTATATAATAGATCCCTCTGTGTGTAATGACTCTATATAATAGATCCCTCTGTGTGTAATGACTCTATATAATAGATCCCTCTGTGTGTAATGACTCTATATAATAGATCCCTCTGTGTGTAATGACTCTATATAATAGATCCCTCTGTGTGAAATGACTCTATATAATAGATCACTCTGTGTGTAATGACTCTATATAATAGATCCCTCTGTGTGTAATGACTCTATATAATAGATCCCTCTGTGTGTAATGACTCTATATAATAGATCCCTCTGTGTGTAATGACTCTATATAATAGATCCCTCTGTGTGAAATGACTCTATATAATAGATCCCTCTGTGTGTAATGACTCTATATAATAGATCCCTCTGTGTGTAATGACTCTATATAATAGATCCCTCTGTGTGTAATGACTCTATATAATAGATCCCTCTGTGTGTAATGACTCTATATAATAGATCCCTCTGTGTGTAATGACTCTATATAATAGATCCCTCTGTGTGTAATGACTCTATATAATAGATCCCTCTGTGTGAAATGACTCTATATAATAGATCACTCTGTGTGTAATGACTCTATATAATAGATCCCTCTGTCTGTAATGACTCTATATAATAGATCCCTCTGTGTGTAATGACAATATAATAGATCCCTCTGTGTGAAATGACTCTATATAATAGATCCCTCTGTGTGTAATGACTCTATATAATAGATCCCTCTGTGTGCAATGACTATATAATAGATCCCTCTGTGTGCAATGACTCTATATAATAGATCCCTCTGTGTGTAATGACTCTATATAATAGATCCCTCTGTGTGCAATGACTCTATAAAGTAGATCCATCTGTGTGCAATGACTCTATATAATAGATCCCTCTGTCTGTAATGACTCTATATAATAGATCCCTCTGTCTGTAATAACTCTATATAATAGATCCCTCTGTGTGTAATGACTATATAATAGATCCCTCTGTGTGAAATGACTCTATATAATAGATCACTCTGTGTGTAATGACTCTATATAATAGATCCCTCTGTGTGTAATGACTCTATATAATAGATCCCTCTGTGTGTAATGACTCTATATAATAGATCCCTCTCTGTGTAATGACTCTATATAATAGATCCCTCTGTGTGTAATGACTCTATATAATAGATCCCTCTGTGTGAAATGACTCTATATAATAGATCACTCTGTGTGTAATGACTCTATATAATAGATCCCTCTGTGTGTAATGACTCTATATAATAGATCCCTCTGTGTGTAATGACTCTATATAATAGATCCCTCTGTGTGAAATGACTCTATATAATAGATCCCTCTGTGTGTAATGACTCTATATAATAGATCCCTCTGTGTGTAATGACTCTATATAATAGATCCCTCTGTGTGCAATGACTCTATATAATAGATCACTCTGTGTGCAATGACTCTATATAATAGATCCCTCTGTGTGTAATGACTCTATATAATAGATCCCTCTGTGTGTAATGACTCTATATAATAGATCCTCTGTGTGTAATGACTCTATATAATAGATCCCTCTGTGTGTAATGACTCTATACAATAGATCCCTCTGTGTGTAACGACTCTATATAATACATCCCTCTGTGTGTAATGACTCTATATAATAGATCCCTCTGTGTGTAATTACTCTATATAACAGATCCCTGTGTGTAATGACTCTATATAATAAATCCCTCTGTGTGTAATGACTCTATATAATAGATCCCTCTGTGTGTAATGACTCTATATAATAGATCCTCTGTGTGTAATGACTCTATATAATAGATCCCTCTGTGTGTAATGACTCTATATAATAGATCCCTCTGTGTGTAATGACTCTATATAATAGATCCCTCTGTGTGTAATGACTCTGTATAATAGATCCTCTGCGTGTAATGACTCTATATAATAGATCCCTCTGTGTGTAATGACTCTATATAATAGATCCCTCTGTGTGTAATGACTCTATATAATAGATCCCTCTGTGTGAAATGACTCTATATAATAGATCCCTCTGTGTGTAATGACTCTATATAATATATCCCTCTGTGTGTAATGACTCTATATAATAGATCCCTCTGTGTGTAATGACTCTATATAATAGATCCCTCTGTGTGTAATAACTCTATATAATAGATCCCTCTGTGTGAAATGACTCTATATAATAGATCCCTCTGTGTGTAATGACTCTATATAATAGATCCCTCTGTGTGTAATGACTCTATATAATTGATACCTCTCTGTGTAATTGACGCGCCCCTGGGCCTGAGTCGCGCAGCGTTGCGCACGCGGGAGCCTACCCGGAGCCGGATCAGATAGGGGTAGTAGTCTCGTGGCGGTGACCAGGTCCGTGCCCAGGGAGTCAGACTAAGTGGCAGTCTATTAGCAGTAGATGGTGGATGACTACGCCACCCGTTGAATGCAGCTATGGAGCTGCGCTGCAGGGCAGACCGCTGAGGCCGGTGGAAGGATGGTGCAGCGTGGATGGTATAACCCCCAACGGGAGGGGTATGGCCTCAGGGCAGCCGACGTGGATGATGGGGGTAGCAGGAACCACTCAGAGACGATGCGGTGTAGTTCAGGGTCTTTACTGGTGACAAAGATAGACCCTCCCGGAGTACTTGCTAGCAATCGGGGCCTGGTCAGTCCTTGAGCCGATGGGATCTCCCCTGGCCAGGCGGAGTTGTAGGCCTTCCCAACTAACTGTACTCTTCTGGCTACCTTGCTAGAGGCGGGTAAAAGTAGCCCACGTCCCTGAGTGTACCGTGTGGTGCTCACCCGTATGGCCGGTGACTCGGGGCCTTCTAATGGCTTCCGCTCCACGATGGCGGTGCTGGTCCCACGCGTGTGACTGTGCCTTCGGGTTTCTGGGCCAGAGGACCTGCAATCCCCTGCCGGTCGGTTTCTGCTGCTGGGTAGAGATTAGTCCCCACAGCCTCGGACTCCGGGTCCGGTGATACTTCTCAGTCAGGGCGAGCTCTGCAGCTGCCAGCCCCTGACTCCTTGTAGCACTGTTCCCACAGAGCTCCTGATGTTCTTTTCCTATATCTGCTTCTCTGTCTCTACTTCTTCTCTACTCACTCACCCTGCCTCAGCCCTAGGTTTATATAGGGGAAGTTCTTCCCCTCCCAGGACTGGGCAGGAGGTGTGGCATGCATAGGATCCCTGACCAAGAGACCTCCCACCTGCTCTCAGATGTAATATCTCTATCACTGTGGCAACCAGACCCCTGGGGTGTCACATTCCCCCCTAGTGAAATTTAGTACTCCGGGACTAAACATATTTTTGGAAAAACATAACAAGGTATAAACAATAATAGTACAATAAGAAAAACATATAAAGATGGTCACGGCGTGTCCGCAACCGGGTGCAGTTTTTGAAGAAAAGCAAGGTGTCCATTTCACCAAAACAGGGAGACGTAACCAGGTAGGGGTCTGTCCTACCCCGAGTCCTTAACAGTCTTTAGTCCGTCCTGGGTTACGCTCCAACTATGTACACAGGATTCCCGGTAAATCCACCAAAGACTCCTATAAACAACTAGAAACACATAATTATACACAAGCAACAAGAAAAACAGGTAACCACAAATAAAACAATTTATACACTTCAAATCCTCCAACGTGCGGGTAACTGGCCTCTAGTGGCCCTAGTGGACCTACGGAGCTGACTGTCTAGCCCTGAACTACAGGGTGTAGGAGCTGTCAAGGGTAAACTGGGCAGCTGTCTACCGGCTCCTTGGCTCACTAGGGGTACGGCAGGCTCACTATAAGCAGAGGGTTGATCCTCCTGTTCTGCTTGTGTGGAGTCTTCTGCCTCCTGGACCGGCTGCTCTTCCAGCTCTACCTGTCGCTCCGTAGGTGCTTGGGATGCTGGTTGGAGGAAGGTGAGTACGGGTACCACAACTGCGCCATTGACTTGAGTCCAAGACCGAGGGAAGTCTCCGAGCACAGTACTAACCATGTCTTCCCTTTCCTCTACGGGTCGAGGGTCTTCTTGTTCCTCTTCAGGGTTCCGTAGCTGTTCGGGACACTTCTTCAGGTGATCCCGGGATACAATGGTCGTGGTTTCCCCTCCGTCTTTACTGATGGTACAGACCTTTGGGTTGTCGTGGCTTGAGGGCAGTACGGTGTACGGGTCCTTCTCCCACTGGTCGTCCAACTTGTGGAGCCGTCTTTTTCTCTTCAAGACCTGCTCTCCGGGTACCAGGGGAACAGCGGGAGCATACTGGTTGTAAGTTTTCTCTTGTCTTTCCCTAGCCTGACAGAGACTTCGCTCCACACTCTCCTGTACTCTCCGGTACTGCTGCTGCCTCTCTGTGTCCCAGTCTGCTTCTGGTGAAGTGTCCTCGGGTGTCAGGACTCCCATTTCCAGGTCAACAGGTAACTTACCAGGTCTCGCCCTCATAGGGTAAGCCGGGGTACAGTTGGTGGAACCTACCGGGATGTGGTTGTATAGGTCCACCAGATCGGGCAGCTTCTCAGGCCACAGACTGCGTTCTTCCAGGGGCAACGTTTTCAGAAGATCCATTACCACCTGGTTCATTTTCTCACAAAGTCCATTAGTTTGCGGATGATAGGGTGTTGTCCTTATCTTCCGGCAGCCATACAGAGTGCAGAATTCTTGGAAGACCTCCGCTTCAAAGGCAGGTCCCTGGTCTGTCAACACTTGGTCCGAGTACCCGTGTGGACGGCAGAAATGCTGCTGGAAGGCTCTAGCTGCTGTTCGAGCTGTTAAGTCCTTGACGGGGACGACAACCAAGAACCGGGAATAGTGATCCACGATGGTTAGTGCGTAGACGTAGCCACTTCTGCTTGGGGTCAGTTTTACATGATCCAAGGCTACCAGTTCCAACGGCTGCCGGGTGACGATGGACTGCAGGGGAGTCTTCTGGCTGGCACGGTCCTTCCTTCTTAGGTTGCACGGGCCACAGTCTCTGCACCACCTCTCGATGGTTCCCCTCATGCCTACCCAGTGAAACCGCTCGCGCAGCAGGAACTCCAGCTTCTTCCATCCGAAGTGTCCAGCCCCGTCGTGGTATGCCTCCATCACCATGGCTGCGTCTCTTCGTGGCACCACTACTTGCCAGATTAGTTCATGCGTCCGGGAGTTAACCATTCTGCGGCACAACTTCCCCTTGTAAAGGAACAGTCGACTCTTCTCAGCCCATAGTTGCTTGGCTTCCTCCGGAGCGTCTGGGTCAAGGCGAGCCTCTGGCCGAGTCAGCATCTCCTTCACCAGTCGGACGGCAGGGTCACTGTCTTGCGTTTCCTCCCAGTTGTAGTGAGGCAAGGGGTTAAACGTAGCGGCTTGCTTACTCTTTACCCGATGGGAATACTGGATAGTCCCATGATGGTGGAACGCGGGGAGTTCAACTTCTTCCAGTCCCTCTGGATCTTCTCCTACGTCCGGTAGGTTTGGCATCCTGGACAGGGCGTCCGCGTTGGTATTGGAGCGTCCTGCCCGGTATTTGATTGTGAACTCGTAGTTGGACAGACGGGCCATCCATCTCTGCTCTAGGGCACCGAGTCTTGCCGTGTCCAGGTGTGTCAACGGGTTGTTATCCGTGTACACGATGAACCGGGAAGAAGCGAGGTAGTGCTTAAAGCGTTCGGTGACTGCCCACACCACTGCCAGGAACTCTAGCTTAAATGAGCTGTAATTCTCAGGGTTTCTCTCGGTGGGTCGCAGTTTTCGGCTGGCGTAAGCGATTACTCGTTCTTTCCCCTGCTGGATCTGGGACAGCACGGCTCCTAGCCCGATGTTACTTGCGTCGGTGTAGAGGATAAAGGGCTGGCTGTAATCAGGGTACGCCAGGATTTCATCCCCCGTGAGGGACATCTTCAGCTGGCGGAAGGACTCTTCTTCTAACTTCTCCCATCTGAAGGGTGGCTTCTGGTTCTTGGCCTTCCGGGACTGGCCTATCAGGAGGTCCTGCATAGGAGCTGCCTTTTTGGTGAAACCGGGGATGAATCTGCGGTAATAGCCTACCAACCCGAGGAACTGCCGCACTTCTTTTACACTGGAGGGACTTGGCCATTCCTTAATTGCGGTGATCTTATCGGGGTCGGGAGCCACTCCATCAGCGCTCACCACGTGTCCCAGGTACTGCACCTTTGGTTTCAGGAGGTGGCACTTGGAGGGTTTCACCTTTAGGCCGTAGCTTGCCAGAGCTTCGAACACTTCCGCCAGGTGTTTCAGGTGGTCCTCATACGTCTTGGAATATACGATGACATCGTCCAGGTACAACAAGACCGTCTCGAAGTTTCTGTGGCCCAGACAGCACTCCATTAATCGTTGGAAGGTTCCTGGTGCGTTGCAGAGTCCGAACGGCATGCAGGTAAACTCGCTAAGTCCCATCGGGGTGGTGAATGCGGTCTTCTCCCGGTCCGCCTCTGCTACAGGAACCTGCCAGTACCCACTAGTGAGATCCAAGGTAGAGAAGAAGTTAGCAGATCTTAAAGCAGCCAAAGACTCCTCTATCCTTGGTAAGGGGTACGCATCCTTGTGTGTGATACGGTTGATTTTCCGGTAATCTACACACATCCTCATGGTGTTGTCTTTCTTTTTGACTAAGACTAGTGGAGCTGCCCAGGGGCTACAGCTATCCCTGATCACCCCAGCCTCCTTCATGTCTCTAAGCATCCCCTTGGCATGTTGGTAGTGTGCAGGGGGTACGGGTCGATACCTCTCTTTTATGGGAGGATGGTCTCCCGTGGGGATGTGGTGTTCTACCCCCTTGACTCGCCCGAAGTCTAACGGGTGTTTACTAAACACTCTCTCGTACTCTTGAACCACCCGATAGACTCCCTGTTTCTGGTGTGAGGGAGTGGAGTCAGTACCCAAATGTAGTTGCTGACACCAGTCCTCCATCGTTTTCTTAGAGCCGTTACCTTCCTCCGGGGAAGATGGAGGCAAGGGTTCTACGGACTGTATGGAATCTTGATTGATGGTATACAATTTGGCTAGCGTGGCATACCGGGGCAGGTACACTTCCCTCTTCCCGATATTTATTATGCGAACGGGCACCCTCCCATGGCGTACATTGACCACCCCCCGTGCTGTCAAAATGGTGGGCCTACTATCTGAGTAAACTGGTTTTACCATTGCCTGGTAATCTCTACCTCTCAGACCAATAGCTGCCCGGCACCAAATCATCATTTCACTTTTTGGGGGCATGGCAATAGGGAAAGGGTCACACATTCTCACACTACCAATCTCACCACCGGAGAGTTCCACCTGTTGCCGTCGCATCAGTGCCCGGATCTCTTTTTGGAGCACTCGCTGCTCGCCGGAGCTGGCGTTCTTGGCAACCTGCTGTAAAAGGAAAATCACCTCTGCAAGACAATTTTCAATTACATTAGTTCCTAGAGTTATCTTTGGGTGACTCTCGTGTTTGTCAATGTCTACAATGATCAGTCCCTGTGCCGCCAATTCGACTCTACCGATTTTAATGGTCACCTCTTTAAATCCAATCTGTGGCACGGGCTGACCATTGCTGGCGATGATACTCAAGTCGTCGTCAGGGTAGCGGGTGATATCCGAGTCATTCCAGTACTGCTTGAAGAGCACGTACGGGATGGTGGTGACCTGTGACCCAGTGTCCAGCAGGGCACTCATAGGAATGCCATCCAGTACCACGGGTAAGACCGGACGTCCTCCCACATATTTGTCGCGCCAGTTCGATGGGCCTGGTGATCTTTTTCCTGGGGGTTGGCCCTCTACCCCAGGTTGTGCCAGTTTAAAGGACAGTACCTTGCCATATGTCCGGGTTGATTGCAGCGGCGGCAGATGGGTCGTCCGTCCTCGTTGTATCGGTCGCTGCGTCTTCCTCTGGCCGGTGGGGTCCTCCTTGGTCGACGCCACGGGATGTCCTCCGGTCCGGATGCCAGCTGGATCTTCCCTGGAGTGGAAACCTGTAAAGACTGCACAGTTCGGGTTAGCGCAGCAACGCTTTTAGCTAGCTCTTGGACCTGATGGTGCAGGTCTGGAGCCGGGTCATTGTTCAAAGCCTGCGCATCAGCTCCCACAGGCCCTGCCGACAAGGGCGCCGCCTCCTGGTGGTAAGTGGTAGTGGGGCGTCTGTGGGTCACAACGCCACCGGGTGCCGGTTCTCGAAGCACCCGGATGGCTCTGTCCTTGAACTGTGCAAATCCCAGATGAGGGTCCTGTAAGGCCATTGCCCGCAACTGGGTT
Source organism: Phyllobates terribilis (assembly GCF_046119375.1). NCBI lineage: Eukaryota > Metazoa > Chordata > Amphibia > Anura > Dendrobatidae > Phyllobates > Phyllobates terribilis. The sequence goes on along the minus strand of NW_027362765.1, from coordinate 345,037,233 downwards.
CGGTGGGCATTGCAATATAAACCCTCTATAAATTGTTCAGTCAACAGCCTGTCCTCGTCTCCCACGCCGTCAGGGTCGGTCTGCTTAATGGCTCTCAGGGCCTCTTGTAGGTTCAGGGCATAGTCCCTTATACTCTCATGTGCCCGCTGTTTGCACCCGTAGAATCTAAGCTTGATCTCGGCTGAGGTGCGGGTATCAAAGGTGTCCCTCAGCCGGGTTAGTATCCCCGCGACAGTCCTCCCCCCAGGTGGCCAGGACTTTACCTCCCTTTGGGCTGCCCCGGTTAGTTGGGCCACCAGGATGCTCACTTTTTGCTCCTCTGTGAGGGGGTACACCTGGAAGAGGCTATCCAGCTTTTCTCTAAAGTCATGCAGGGTATGGGACTCCCCTGAGTACTGGGGTAGCCAGGCTGCCCCCGGGATATAGGGCATGGTGAAAGGCATGACCGCAACAGCGGTGGCGCTGGCGGGGGTTGAAGCGGTGAAGCTCTCCTCCGTATCCGACATCCTTCTCCCCCCTAGTGGACCGTGGCCTACCTTGCAATGATCCTCTTCCGTAGGCCGCGGCTCCGCAGTGGATCGTCAGGGTTGAGGACCTTCCGTCGCGCTCCTGTGACGTCGGCGTCTGCTGGGCTCCTTCCAGGACCTTACGCAACGTCCGGACGTGAGGCGGGGCTTCAGTTCTCGCGCGCTTTCAGAGTCCACGCCCCTCTTCTTCCCGCGCGGCGTCCTCAAGATGGCGGCCAACGGCGGGAAAACTCCACGGATGGCGGGAAGAAGGCCGAAGATGGCGCCGGATGGCGGGAATCTTCACGGATGGCGGGAAGAAGGCTGAAGATGGCGCCAGATGGCGGGAAAACTTCACGGATGGTAAGTTTCAAAAGTCTCTTTTTCAGGCACGCAGTACCCGGTGGTTGCGGGCACGAAATCCTGCCGACTACGCCAAAAGTTGACGCGCCCCTGGGCCTGAGTCGCGCAGCGTTGCGCACGCGGGAGCCTACCCGGAGCCGGATCAGATGGGGGTAGTAGTCTCGTGGCGGCGACCCGGTCCGTGCCCAGGGAGTCATACTAAGTGGCAGTCTATTAGCAGTAGATGGTGGATGACTACGCCACCCGTTGAATGCAGCTATGGAGCTGCCGCTGCAGGGCAGACCGCTGAGGCCGGTGGAAGGATGGTGCAGCGTGGATGGTATAACCCCCAACGGGAGGGGTATGGCCTCAGGGCAGCCGACGTGGATGATGGGGGTAGCAGGAACCACTCAGAGACGATGCGGTGTAGTTCAGGGTCTTTACTGGTGACAAAGATAGACCCTCCCGGAGTACTTGCTAGCAATCGGGGCCTGGTCAGTCCTTGAGCAGATGGGATCTCCCCTGGCCAGGCGGAGTTGTAGGCCTTCCCAACTAACTGTACTCTTCTGGCTACCTTGCTAGAGGCGGGTAAAAGTAGCCCACGTCCCTGAGTGTACCGTGTGGTGCTCACCCGTATGGCCGGTGACTCAGGGCCTTCTAATGGCTTCCGCTCCATGATGGCGGTGCTGGTCCCACGCGTGTGACCGTGCCTTCGGGTTTCTGGGCCAGAGGACCTGCAATCCCCTGCCGGTCGGTTTCTGCTGCTGGGTAGAGATTAGTCCCCACAGCCTCGGACTCCGGGTCCGGTGATACTTCTCAGTCAGGGCGAGCTCTGCAGCTGCCAGCCCCTGACTCCTTGTAGCATTGTTCCCACAGAGCTCCTGATGTTCTTTTCCTATATCTGCTTCTCTGTCTCTACTTCTTCTCTACTCACTCACCCTGCCTCAGCCCTAGGTTTATATAGGGGAAGTTCTTCCCCTCCCAGGACTGGGCAGGAGGTGTGGCATGCATAGGATCCCTGACCAAGAGACCTCCCACCTGCTCTCAGACGTAATATCTCTATCACTGTGGCAACCAGACCCCTGGGGTGTCACATAATGACTCTATATAATAGATCGCTCTGTGTGTAATGAATCTATATAATAGATCCCTCTGTGTGTAATGACTCTATATAATAGATCCCTCTGTGTGTAATGACTCTATATAATAGATCCCTCTGTGTGTAATGACTATATAATAGATCCCTCTGTGTGTAATGACTCTATATAATAGATCCCTCTGTGTGTAATGACTCTATATAATAGATCCCTCTGTGTGTAATGACTCTATATAATAGATCCCTCTGTGTGAAATGACTCTTTATAATAGATCCCTCTGTGTGTAATGACTCTATATAATAGATCCTCTGTGTGTAATGACTCTATATAATAGATCCCTCTGTGTGCAATGACTCTATATAATAGATCCCTCTGTGTGAAATGACTCTTTATAATAGATCCCTCTGTGTGTAATGACTCTATATAATAGATCCTCTGTGTGTAATGACTCTATATAATAGATCCCTCTGTGTGTAATGACTCTATATAATAGATCCCTCTGTGTGTAATGACTCTATATAATAGATCCCTCTGTGTGTAATGACTCTATATAATAGATCCCTCTGTGTGAAATGACTCTATATAATAGATCACTCTGTGTGTAATGACTCTATATAATAGATCCCTCTGTGTGTAATGACTCTATATAATAGATCCCTCTGTGTGAAATGACTCTATATAATAGATCACTCTGTGTGTAATGACTCTATATAATAGATCCCTCTGTGTGTAATGACTCTATATAATAGATCCCTCTGTGTGTAATGACTCTATATACAGTTATATGAAAAAGTTTGGGCACCCCTATTAATCTTAAACTTAATGTTTTATAAAAATTGGTGTTTTTGCAACAGCTATTTCAGTTTGATATATGTAATAACTGTTGGACACAGTAATGTTTCTGCCTTGAAATGAGGTTTATTGTACTAACAGAAAATGTGCAATCTGCATTCAAACAAAATTTGACAGGTGCATAAGTATGGGCACCCTTATCATTTTCTTGTTTTAAATACTCCTACCTACTTTTTACTGACTTACTAAAGCACTTTTTTTGGTTTTGTAACCTCATTAAGCTTTGAACTTCATAGCCAGGTGTATGCAATCATGAGAAAAGCTACTTAAAGTGGCCACTTGCAAGTTGTTCTCCTGTTTGAATCTCCTCTGAAGAGTGGCATCATGGGCTCCTCAAAACAACTGTCAAATGATCTGAAAACAAAGATTATTCAACATAGTTGTTCAGGGGAAGGATACAAAAAGCTGTCTCAGAGATTTAACCTGTCAGTTTCCACTGTGAGGAACATCGTAAGGAAATGGAAGAACACAGGGACAGTTATTGTTAAGGCCAGAAGTGGCAGGCCCAGAAAAACATCAGAAAGGCAGAGAAAAGAATGGTGAGATCAGTCAAGGACAATCCTCAGACCACCTCCAGAGAGCTGCAGCATCAACTTGCTGCAGATGGTGTCACTGTGCATCGGTCAACTATACAACGCACTTTGCACAAGGAGAAGCTGTATGGGAGAGTGATGCGAAAGAAGCCGTTTCTGCAAGAACGCCACAAACAGAGTCGGCTGAGGTATGCAAAAGCACATTTGGAGAAGCCAATTTCTTTTTGGAAGAAGGTCCTGTGGACTGATGAAACCAAGATTGAGTTGTTTGGTCATACAAAAAGGCGTTATGCATGGCGGCAAAAAAACACAGCATTCCAAGAAAAACACTTGCTACCCACAGTAAAATTTGGTGGAGGTTCCATCATGCTTTGGGGCTGTGTGGCCAATGCCGGCACCGGGAATCTTGTTAAAGTTGAGGAACGCATGGATTCCACTCAGTATCAGCAGATTCTTCACAATAATGTTCAAGAATCAGTGAGAAAGTTGAAGTTACGCAGGGGATGGATCTTTCAGCAAGACAATGATCCAAAACACCGCTCCAAATCTACTCAGGCATTCATGCAGAGGAACAATTACAATGTTCTGGAATGGCCATCCCAGTCCCCAAGCATGAATATCATTGAACATCTGTGGGATCATTTGAAGAGGGCTGTCCATGCTCGGCGACCATCAAACTTAACTGAACTGGAATTGTTTTGTAAAGAGGAATGGTCAAAAATACCTTCATCCAGGATCCAGGAACTCATTAAAAGCTACAGGAAGCGACTAGAGGCTGTTATTTTTGCAAAAGTAGGATCTACTAAATATTAAAGTCACTTTTCTGGTGAGGTGCCCATACTTATGCACCTGTCAAATTTTGTTTGAATGCAGATTGCACATTTTCTGTTAGTACAATAAACCTCATTTCAAGGCAGAAACATTACTGTGTCCAACAGTTATTACATAGATCAAACTGAAAGAGCTGCTGCAAAAACACCAATTTTTATAAAACATTAAGCTTAAGATTAATAGGGGTGCCCAAACTTTTTCATATAACTGTAATAGATCCCTCTGTGTGTAATGACTCTATATAATAGATCCTCTGTGTGTAATGACTCTATATAATAGATCCCTCTGTGTGTAATGACTCTATACAATAGATCCCTCTGTGTGTAATGACTCTATATAATAAATCGCTTTGTGTGTAATGACTCTATATAATAGATCCCTCTGTGTGTAATGACTCTATATAATAGATCCCTCTGTGTGTAATGACTCTATATAATAGATCCCTCTTTGTGTAATGACTCTATATAATAGATCCCTCTGTGTGTAATGACTCTATATATTAGATCCCTCTGTGTGTAATGACTCTATATAATAGATCCTCTGTGTGTAATGACTCTATATAATAGATCCTCTGTGTGTAATGACTCTATATAATAGATCCCTCTGTGTGTAATGACTCTATACAATAGATCCCTCTGTGTGTAATGACTCTATATAATAAATCGCTTTGTGTGTAATGACTCTATATAATAGATCCCTCTGTGTGTAATGACTCTATATAATAGATCCCTCTGTGTGTAATGACTCTATATAATAGATCGCTCTGTGTGTAATGACTCTATATAATAGATCCCTCAGTGTGTAATGACTCTATATAATAGATCGCTCTGTGTGTAATGACTCTATATAATAGATCCCTCTGTGTATAATGACTCTATATAATAGATCCCTCTGTGTGTAATGACTCTATATAATAGATCCCTCTGTGTGTAATGACTCTATATAATAGATCCCTCTGTGTGTAATGACTCTATATAATAGATCCCTCTGTGTGTAATGACTCTATATAATAGATACCTCTGTGTGTAATGACTCTATATAATAGATCCTCTGTGTGTAATTACTCTATATAATAGATCCCTCTGTGTGCAATGACTCTATATAATATATCCCTCTGTGTGAAATGACTCTTTATAATAGATCCCTCTGTGTGTAATGACTCTATATAATAGATCCTCTGTGTGTAATGACTCTATATAATAGATCCCTCTGTGTGTAATGACTCTATATAATAGATCCCTCTGTGTGTAATGACTCTATATAATAGATCCCTCTGTGTGTAATGACTCTATATAATAGATCCCTCTGTGTGTAATCACTCTATATAATAGATCTCTCTGTGTGAAATGACTCTATATAATAGATCACTCTGTGTGTAATGACTCTATATAATAGATCCCTCTGTGTGTAATGACTCTATATAATAGATCCCTCTGTGTGAAATGACTCTATATAATAGATCACTCTGTGTGTAATGACTCTATATAATACATCCCTCTGTGTGTAATGACTCTATATAATAGATCCCTCTGTGTGTAATGACTCTATATAATAGATCCCTCTGTGTGTAATGACTCTCTATAATAGATACTCTGTGTGTAATGACTCTATATAATAGATCCCTCTGTGTGTAATGACTCTATACAATAGATCCCTCTGTGTGTAATGACTCTATATAATAAATCGCTTTGTGTGTAATGACTCTATATAATAGATCCCTCTGTGTGTAATGACTCTATATAATAGATCCCTCTGTGTGTAATGACTCTATATAATAGATCGCTCTGTGTGTAATGACTCTATATAATACATCCCTCAGTGTGTAATGACTCTATATAATAGATCGCTCTGTGTGTAATGACTCTATATAATAGATCCCTCTGTGTGTAATGAGTCTATATAATAGATCCCTCTGTGTGTAATGAGTCTATATAATAGTTCCCTCTGTGTGTAATGACTCTATATAATAGATCCCTCTGTGTGTAATGACTCTATATAATAGATCCCTCTGTGTGTAATGACTCTATATAATAGATCCCTCTGTGTGTAATGACTCTATATAATAGATCCCTCTGTGTGTAATGACTCTATATAATAGATCCCTCTGTGTGAAATTACTCTATATAATAGATCCCTCTGTGTGTAATGACTCTATATAATAGATCACTCTGTGTGAAATGACTCTATATAATAGATCCCTCTGTGTGAAATGACTCTATATAATAGATCACTCTGTGTGTATTGACTCTACATAATATATCCCTCTGTGTGTAATGACTCTATATAATAGATCACTCTGCGTGTATTGACTGTATATAATAGATCCCTCTGTGTGTAATGACTCTATATAATAGATCCCTCTGTGTGTAATGACTCTATATAATAGATCCATCTGTGTGTAATGACTCTATATAATAGATCCCTCTGTGTGTAATCACTCTATATAATAGATCCCTCTGCGTGTAATAACTCTATATAATAGATCCCTCTGTGTGTAATGACTCTATATAATAGATCCCTCTGTGTGTAATGACTCTATATAATAGATCACTCTGTGTGTAATGACTCTATATAATAGCTCCCTCTGTGTGTAATGACTCTATATAATAGATTAATAGATCCCTCTGTGTGTAATAACTCTATATAATAGATCCCTCTGTGTGTAATGACTCTATATAATAGATCCCTCTGCGTGTAATCACTCTATATAATAGATCCCTCTGCGTGTAATAACTCTATATAATAGATCCCTCTGTGTGTAATGACTCTATATAATAGATCCCTCTGTGTGTAATGACTCTATATAATAGATCCCTCTGTGTGTAATGACTCTATATAAAAGCTCCCTCTGTGTGTAATGACTCTATATAATAGATCCCTCTGTGTGTAATGACTCTATATAATAGATCCCTCTGTGTGTAATGACTCTATATAATAGATCCCTCTGTGTGTAATAACTCTATATAATAGATCCCTCTGTGTGTAATGACTCTATATAATAGATCCCTCTGTGTGTAATCACTCTATATAATAGATCCCTCTGCGTGTAATAACTCTATATAATAGATCCCTCTGTGTGTAATGACTCTATATAATAGATCCCTCTGTGTAATGACTCTATATAACAGATCCCTGTGTGTAATGACTCTATATAATAAATCCCTCTGTGTGTAATGACTCTATATAATAGATCCCTCTGTGTGTAATGACTCTATATAATAGATCCTCTGCGTGTAATGACTCTATATAATAGATCCGTCTGTGTGTAATGACTCTATATAATAGATCCCTCTGTGTGTAATGACTCTATATAATTGATCCCTCTGTGTGTAATGACTCTATATAATAGATCCTCTGCGTGTAATGACTCTATATAATAGATCCCTCTTTGTGTAGTGACTCTATATAATAGATCCCTCTGTGTGTAATGACTCTATATAATAGATCACTCTGTGTGTAATGACTATATAATAGATCCCTCTGCATGTAATGACTCTATATAATAGATCACTCTGTGTGTAATGACTCTATATAATAGATCCCTCTGTGTGTAATGACTCTATATAAAAGCTCCCTCTGTGTGTAATGACTCTATATAATAGATCCCTCTGTGTGTAATGACTCTATATAATAGATCCCTCTGTGTGTAATGACTCTATATAATAGATCCCTCTGTGTGTAATAACTCTATATAATAGATCCCTCTGTGTGTAATGACTCTATATAATAGATCCCTCTGTGTGTAATCACTCTATATAATAGATCCCTCTGCGTGTAATAACTCTATATAATAGATCCCTCTGTGTGTAATGACTCTATATAATAGATCCCTCTGTGTAATGACTCTATATAACAGATCCCTGTGTGTAATGACTCTATATAATAAATCCCTCTGTGTGTAATGACTCTATATAATAGATCCCTCTGTGTGTAATGACTCTATATAATAGATCCTCTGCGTGTAATGACTCTATATAATAGATCCGTCTGTGTGTAATGACTCTATATAATAGATCCCTCTGTGTGTAATGACTCTATATAATTGATCCCTCTGTGTGTAATGACTCTATATAATAGATGCTCTGCGTGTAATGACTCTATATAATAGATCCCTCTTTGTGTAGTGACTCTATATAATAGATCCCTCTGTGTGTAATGACTCTATATAATAGATCACTCTGTGTGTAATGACTATATAATAGATCCCTCTGCATGTAATGACTCTATATAATAGATCACTCTGTGTGTAATGACTCTATATAATAGATCCCTCTGTGTGTAATGACTCTATATAATAGATCACTCTGTGTGTAATGACTCTATATAATAAATCCCTCCGTGTGTAATGACTCTATATAATAGATCCCTCTGTGTGTAATGACTCTATATAATAGATCCCTCTGTGTGTAATGACTCTATATAATAGATCCCTGTGTGTAATGACTGTATATAATAGATCGCTCGGTGTGTAATGACTCTATATAATAGATCCATGTGTGTAATGACTCTATATAATAGATCACTCTGCGTGTATTGACTCTAGATAATAGATCCCTCTGTGTGTAATGACTCTATATAATAGATCCCTCTGTGTGTAATGACTCTATATAATAGATCCCTCTGTGTGTAATGACTCTATATAATAGATCCCTCTGTGTGTAATCACTCTATATAATAGATCCCTCTGCGTGTAATAACTCTATATAATAGATCCCTCTGTGTGTATTGACTCTATATAATAGATCCCTCTGTGTGTAATGACTCTATATAATAGATCACTCTGTGTGTAATGACTCTATATAATAGCTCCCTCTGTGTGTAATGACTCTATATAATAGATCCCTCTGTGTGTAATAACTCTATATAATAGATCCCTCTGTGTGTAATGACTCTATATAATAGATCCCTCTGCGTGTAATCACTCTATATAATAGATCCCTCTGCGTGTAATAACTCTATATAATAGATCCCTCTGTGTGTAATGACTCTATATAATAGATCCCTCTGTGTGTAATGACTCTATATAATAGATCCCTCTGTGTGTAATGACTCTATATAATAGATCACTCTGTGTGAAATGACTCTATATAATAGATCCCTCTGTGTGAAATGACTCTATATAATAGATCACTCTGTGTGTATTGACTCTACATAATATATCCCTCTGTGTGTAATGACTCTATATAATAGATCACTCTGCGTGTATTGACTGTATATAATAGATCCCTCTGTGTGTAATGACTCTATATAATAGATCCCTCTGTGTGTAATGACTCTATATAATAGATCCATCTGTGTGTAATGACTCTATATAATAGATCCCTCTGTGTGTAATCACTCTATATAATAGATCCCTCTGCGTGTAATAACTCTATATAATAGATCCCTCTGTGTGTAATGACTCTATATAATAGATCCCTCTGTGTGTAATGACTCTATATAATAGATCACTCTGTGTGTAATGACTCTATATAATAGCTCCCTCTGTGTGTAATGACTCTATATAATAGATTAATAGATCCCTCTGTGTGTAATAACTCTATATAATAGATCCCTCTGTGTGTAATGACTCTATATAATAGATCCCTCTGCGTGTAATCACTCTATATAATAGATCCCTCTGCGTGTAATAACTCTATATAATAGATCCCTCTGTGTGTAATGACTCTATATAATAGATCCCTCTGTGTGTAATGACTCTATATAATAGATCCCTCTGTGTGTAATGACTCTATATAAAAGCTCCCTCTGTGTGTAATGACTCTATATAATAGATCCCTCTGTGTGTAATGACTCTATATAATAGATCCCTCTGTGTGTAATGACTCTATATAATAGATCCCTCTGTGTGTAATAACTCTATATAATAGATCCCTCTGTGTGTAATGACTCTATATAATAGATCCCTCTGTGTGTAATCACTCTATATAATAGATCCCTCTGCGTGTAATAACTCTATATAATAGATCCCTCTGTGTGTAATGACTCTATATAATAGATCCCTCTGTGTAATGACTCTATATAACAGATCCCTGTGTGTAATGACTCTATATAATAAATCCCTCTGTGTGTAATGACTCTATATAATAGATCCCTCTGTGTGTAATGACTCTATATAATAGATCCTCTGCGTGTAATGACTCTATATAATAGATCCGTCTGTGTGTAATGACTCTATATAATAGATCCCTCTGTGTGTAATGACTCTATATAATTGATCCCTCTGTGTGTAATGACTCTATATAATAGATCCTCTGCGTGTAATGACTCTATATAATAGATCCCTCTTTGTGTAGTGACTCTATATAATAGATCCCTCTGTGTGTAATGACTCTATATAATAGATCACTCTGTGTGTAATGACTATATAATAGATCCCTCTGCATGTAATGACTCTATATAATAGATCACTCTGTGTGTAATGACTCTATATAATAGATCCCTCTGTGTGTAATGACTCTATATAAAAGCTCCCTCTGTGTGTAATGACTCTATATAATAGATCCCTCTGTGTGTAATGACTCTATATAATAGATCCCTCTGTGTGTAATGACTCTATATAATAGATCCCTCTGTGTGTAATAACTCTATATAATAGATCCCTCTGTGTGTAATGACTCTATATAATAGATCCCTCTGTGTGTAATCACTCTATATAATAGATCCCTCTGCGTGTAATAACTCTATATAATAGATCCCTCTGTGTGTAATGACTCTATATAATAGATCCCTCTGTGTAATGACTCTATATAACAGATCCCTGTGTGTAATGACTCTATATAATAAATCCCTCTGTGTGTAATGACTCTATATAATAGATCCCTCTGTGTGTAATGACTCTATATAATAGATCCTCTGCGTGTAATGACTCTATATAATAGATCCGTCTGTGTGTAATGACTCTATATAATAGATCCCTCTGTGTGTAATGACTCTATATAATTGATCCCTCTGTGTGTAATGACTCTATATAATAGATGCTCTGCGTGTAATGACTCTATATAATAGATCCCTCTTTGTGTAGTGACTCTATATAATAGATCCCTCTGTGTGTAATGACTCTATATAATAGATCACTCTGTGTGTAATGACTATATAATAGATCCCTCTGCATGTAATGACACTATATAATAGATCACTCTGTGTGTAATGACTCTATATAATAGATCCCTCTGTGTGTAATGACTCTATATAATAGATCACTCTGTGTGTAATGACTCTATATAATAAATCCCTCCGTGTGTAATGACTCTATATAATAGATCCCTCTGTGTGTAATGACTCTATATAATAGATCCCTCTGTGTGTAATGACTCTATATAATAGATCCCTGTGTGTAATGACTGTATATAATAGATCGCTCGGTGTGTAATGACTCTATATAATAGATCCATGTGTGTAATGACTCTATATAATAGATCACTCTGCGTGTATTGACTCTAGATAATAGATCCCTCTGTGTGTAATGACTCTATATAATAGATCCCTCTGTGTGTAATGACTCTATATAATAGATCCCTCTGTGTGTAATGACTCTATATAATAGATCCCTCTGTGTGTAATCACTCTATATAATAGATCCCTCTGCGTGTAATAACTCTATATAATAGATCCCTCTGTGTGTATTGACTCTATATAATAGATCCCTCTGTGTGTAATGACTCTATATAATAGATCACTCTGTGTGTAATGACTCTATATAATAGCTCCCTCTGTGTGTAATGACTCTATATAATAGATCCCTCTGTGTGTAATAACTCTATATAATAGATCCCTCTGTGTGTAATGACTCTATATAATAGATCCCTCTGCGTGTAATCACTCTATATAATAGATCCCTCTGCGTGTAATAACTCTATATAATAGATCCCTCTGTGTGTAATGACTCTATATAATAGATCCCTCTGTGTGTAATGACTCTATATAATAGATCCCTCTGTGTGTAATGACTCTATATAATAGCTCCCTCTGTGTGTAATGACTCTATATAATAGATCCCTCTGTGTGTAATCACTCTATATAATAGATCCCTCTGTGTGTAATGACTCTATATAATAGATCCCTCTGTGTGTAATAACTCTATATAATAGATCCCTCTGTGTGTAATGACTCTATATAATAGATCCCTCTGTGTGTAATCACTCTATATAATAGATCCCTCTGCGTGTAATAACTCTATATAATAGATCCCTCTGTGTGTAATGACTCTATATAATAGATCCCTCTGTGTAATGACTCTATATAACAGATCCCTGTGTGTAATGACTCTATATAATAAATCCCTCTGTGTGTAATGACTCTATATAATAGATCCCTCTGTGTGTAATGACTCTATATAATTGATCCCTCTGTGTGTAATGACTCTATATAATAGATCCTCTGCGTGTAATGACTCTATATAATAGATCCCTCTGTGTGTAGTGACTCTATATAATAGATCCCTCTGTGTGTAATGACTCTATATAATAGATCACTCTGTGTGTAATGACTCTATATAATAGATCCCTCTGTGTGTAATGACTCTATATAATAGATCCCTCTGTGTGTAATGACTCTATATAATAGATCCCTCTGTGTGTAATGACTCTATATAATAGATCCCTCTGTGTGAAATTACTCTATATAATAGATCCCTCTGTGTGTAATGACTCTATATAATAGATCACTCTGTGTGAAATGACTCTATATAATAGATCCCTCTGTGTGAAATGACTCTATATAATAGATCACTCTGTGTGTATTGACTCTACATAATATATCCCTCTGTGTGTAATGACTCTATATAATAGATCACTCTGCGTGTATTGACTCAATATAATAGATCCCTCTGTGTGTAATGACTCTATATAATAGATCCCTCTGTGTGTAATGACTCTATATAATAGATCCCTCTGTGTGTAATGACTCTTTATAATAGATCCCTCTGTGTGTAATCACTCTATATAATAGATCCCTCTGCGTGTAATAACTCTATATAATAGCTCCCTCTGTGTGTAATCACTCTATATAATAGATCCCTCTGCGTGTAATAACTCTATATAATAGATCCCTCTGTGTGTAATGACTCTATATAATAGATCCCTCTGTGTGTAATGACTCTATATAATAGATCCCTCTGTGTGTAATGACTCTATATAAAAGCTCCCTCTGTGTGTAATGACTCTATATAATAGATCCCTCTGTGTGTAATGACTCTATATAATAGATCCCTCTGTGTGTAATGACTCTATATAATAGATCCCTCTGTGTGTAATAACTCTATATAATAGATCCCTCTGTGTGTAATGACTCTATATAATAGATCCCTCTGTGTGTAATCACTCTATATAATAGATCCCTCTGCGTGTAATAACTCTATATAATAGATCCCTCTGTGTGTAATGACTCTATATAATAGATCCCTCTGTGTAATGACTCTATATAACAGATCCCTGTGTGTAATGACTCTATATAATAAATCCCTCTGTGTGTAATGACTCTATATAATAGATCCCTCTGTGTGTAATGACTCTATATAATAGATCCTCTGTGTGTAATGACTCTATATAATAGATCCGTCTGTGTGTAATGACTCTATATAATAGATCCCTCTGTGTGTAATGACTCTATATAATTGATCCCTCTGTGTGTAATGACTCTATATAATAGATCCTCTGCGTGTAATGACTCTATATAATAGATCCCTCTTTGTGTAGTGACTCTATATAATAGATCCCTCTGTTTGTAATGACTCTATATAATAGATCACTCTGTGTGTAATGACTATATAATAGATCCCTCTGCGTGTAATGACTCTATATAATAGATCACTCTGTGTGTAATGACTCTATATAATAGATCCCTCTGTGTGTAATGACTCTATATAATAGATCACTATGTGTGTAATGACTCTATATAATAAATCCCTCCGTGTGTAATGACTCTATATAATAGATCCCTCTGTGTGTAATGACTCTATATAATAGATCCCTCTGTGTGTAATGACTCTATATAATAGATCCCTGTGTGTAATGACTGTATATAATAGATCGCTCTGTGTGTAATGACTCTATATAATAGATCCATGTGTGTAATGACTCTATATAATAGATCACTCTGCGTGTATTGACTCTAGATAATAGATCCCTCTGTGTGTAATGACTCTATATAATAGATCCCTCTGTGTGTAATGACTCTATATAATAGATCCCTCTGTGTGTAATCACTCTATATAATAGATCCCTCTGCGTGTAATAACTCTATATAATAGATCCCTCTGTGTGTATTGACTGTATATAATAGATCCCTCTGTGTGTAATGACTCTATATAATAGATCACTCTGTGTGTAATGACTCTATATAATAGCTCCCTCTGTGTGTAATGACTCTATATAATAGATCCCTCTGTGTGTAATAACTCTATATAATAGATCGCTCTGTGTGTAATGACTCTATATAATAGATCCCTCTGCGTGTAATCACTCTATATAATAGATCCCTCTGCGTGTAATAACTCTATATAATAGATCCCTCTGTGTGTAATGACTCTATATAATAGATCCCTCTGTGTGTAATGACTCTATATAATAGATCCCTCTGTGTGTAATGACTCTATATAATAGCTCCCTCTGTGTGTAATGACTCTATATAATAGATCCCTCTGTGTGTAATCACTCTATATAATAGATCCCTCTGTGTGTAATGACTCTATATAATAGATCCCTCTGTGTGTAATAACTCTATATAATAGATCCCTCTGTGTGTAATGACTCTATATAATAGATCCCTCTGTGTGTAATCACTCTATATAATAGATCCCTCTGCGTGTAATAACTCTATATAATAGATCCCTCTGTGTGTAATGACTCTATATAATAGATCCCTCTGTGTAATGACTCTATATAACAGATCCCTGTGTGTAATGACTCTATATAATAAATCCCTCTGTGTGTAATGACTCTATATAATAGATCCCTCTGTGTGTAATGACTCTATATAATTGATCCCTCTGTGTGTAATGACTCTATATAATAGATCCTCTGCGTGTAATGACTCTATATAATAGATCCCTCTGTGTGTAGTGACTCTATATAATAGATCCCTCTGTGTGTAATGACTCTATATAATAGACCACTCTGTGTGTAATGACTCTATATAATAGATCCCTCTGTGTGTAATGACTCTATATAATAGATCACTCTGTGTGTAATGACTCTATATAATAAATCCCTCCGTGTGTAATGACTCTATATAATAGATCCCTCTGTGTGTAATGACTCTATATAATAGATCCCTGTGTGTAATGACTGTATATAATAGATCGCTCTGTGTGTAATGACTCTATATAATAGATCCATGTGTGTAATGACTCTATATAATAGATCCCTCTGTGGGTAATGACTCTATATAATAAATCGCTTTGTGTGTAATGACTCTATATAATAGATCACTCTGTGTGTAATGACTCTATATAATAGATCCCTCTATGTGTAATGACTCTATATAATAGATCCCTCTGTGTGTAATGACTCTATATAATAAATCCCTCTGTGTGTAATGACTCTATATAATAGATCCCTCTGTGTGTAATGACTCCATATAATAGATCCCTCTGTGTGTAATGACTCTATATAATAGATCCCTCTGTGTGTAATGACTCTATATAATAGATCCCTCTGTGTGTAATGACTCTATATAATAGATCCCTCTGTGTGAAATGACTCTATATAATAGATCCCTCTGTGTGTAATGACTCTATATAATAGATCACTCTGTGTGTAATGACTCTATATAATAGATCCCTCTGTGTGAAATTACTCTATATAATAGATCACTCTGTGTGTAATGACTCTATATAATAGATCCCTCTGTGTGTAATGACTCTATATAATAGGTCCCTCTGTGTGAAATGACTCTATATAATAGATCACTCTGTGTGTAATGACTCTATATAATAGATCCCTCTGTGTGTAATGACTCTATATAATAGATCCCTCTGTGTTTAATGACTCTTTATAATAGATTACTCTGTGTGTAATGTCTCTATATAATAGATCCTCTGCGTGTAATGACTCTATATAATAGATCCCTCTGTATGTAAAGACTCTATATAATAGATCCCTCTGTGTGTAATGACTCTATATAATAGATGCCTCTTTGTGTAATGACTCTACATAATAGATCCCTCTGTGTGTAATGACTCTATATAATAGATCCCTCTGTGTGTAATGACTCTATATAATAGATCCCTCTGTGTGTAATGACTATATAATAGATCCTCTGTGTGTAATGACTCTATATAATAGATCCCTCTGTGTGTAATGACTCTATATAATAGATCCCTCTGTGTGAAATGACTCTTTATAATAGATCCCTCTGTGTGTAATGACTCTATATAATAGATCCTCTGTGTGTAGTGACTCTATATAATAGATCCCTCTGTGTGTAATGACTCTATATAATAGATCCCTCTGTGTGTAATGACTCTATATAATAGATCCCTCTGTGTGTAATGACTCTATATAATAGATCCCTCTGTGTGAAATGACTCTATATAATAGATCACTCTGTGTGTAATGACTCTATATAATAGATCCCTCTGTGTGTAATGACTCTATATAATAGATCCCTCTGTGTGAAATGACTCTATATAATAGATCACTCTGTGTGTAATGACTCTATATAATAGATCCCTCTGTGTAATGACTCTATATAATAGATCCCTCTGTATGTAATGACTCTATATAATAGATCCCTCTGTGTGTAATGACTCTATATAATAGATCCTCTGTGTGTAATGACTCTATATAATAGATCCCTCTGTGTGTAATGACTCTATACAATAGATCCCTCTGTGTGTAATGACTCTATATAATAAATCGCTTTGTGTGTAATGACTGTATATAATAGATCGCTCTGTGTGTAATGACTCTATATAATAGATCCATGTGTGTAATGACTCTATATAATAGATCCCTCTGTGGGTAATGACTCTATATAATAGATCCCTCTGCGTGTAATGACTCTATATAATAGATCCCTCTGTGTGTAATGACTTTATATAATAAATCGCTTTGTGTGTAATGACTCTATATAATAGATCCCTCTGTGTGTAATGACTCTATATAATAGATCCCTCTGTGTGTAATGACTCTATATAATAGATCGCTCTGTGTGTAATGACTCTATATGATAGATCCCTCAGTGTGTAATGACTCTATATAATAGATCACTCTGTGTGTAATGACTCTATATAATAGATCCCTCTCTGTGTAATGACTCTATATAATAGATCCCTCTGTGTGTAATGACTCTATATAATAAATCCCTCTGTGTGTAATGACTCTATATAATAGATCCCTCTGTGTGTAATGACTCTATATAATAGATCCCTCTGTGTGTAATGACTCCATATAATAGATCCCTCTGTGTGTAATGACTCTATATAATAGATCCCTCTGTGTGTAATGACTCTATATAATAGATCCCTCTGTGTGTAATGACTCTATATAATAGATCCCTCTGTGTGAAATGACTCTATATAATAGATCCCTCTGTGTGTAATGACTCTATATAATAGATCACTCTGTGTGTAATGACTCTATATAATAGATCCCTCTGTGTGAAATTACTCTATATAATAGATCACTCTGTGTGTAATGACTCTATATAATAGATCCCTCTGTGTGTAATGACTCTATATAATAGATCCCTCTGTGTGTAATGACTCTATATAATAGGTCCCTCTGTGTGAAATGACTCTATATAATAGATCACTCTGTGTGTAATGACTCTATATAATAGATCCCTCTGTGTGTATTGACTCTATATAATAGATCCCTCTGTATGTAATGACTCTATATAATAGATCCCTCTGTGTGTAATGACTCTATATAATAGATCCCCCTGTGTGTAATGACTCTATATAATAGATCCCTCTGCGTGTAATGACTCTATATAATAGATCACTCTGTGTGTAATGACTCTTTATAATAGATCACTCTGTGTGTAATGTCTCTATATAATAGATCCTCTGTGTGTAATGACTCTATATAATAGATCCCTCTGTATGTAAAGACTCTATATAATAGATCCCTCTGTGTGTAATGACTCTATATAATAGATGCCTCTTTGTGTAATGACTCTACATAATAGATCCCTCTGTGTGTAATGACAATATAATAGATCCCTCTGTGTGTAATGACTCTATATAATAGATCACTCTGTGTGTAATGACTCTATATAATGGATCCCTCTGTGTGAAATTACTCTATATAATAGATCACTCTGTGTGTAATGACTCTATATAATAGATCCCTCTGTGTGTAATGACTCTATATAATAGGTCCCTCTGTGTGAAATGACTCTATATAATAGATCACTCTGTGTGTAATGACTCTATATAATAGATCCCTCTGTGTGTATTGACTCTATATAATAGATCCCTCTGTGTGTAATGACTCTTTATAATAGATCACTCTGTGTGTAATGTCTCTATATAATAGATCCTCTGTGTGTAATGACTCTATATAATAGATCCCTCTGTATGTAAAGACTCTATATAATAGATCCCTCTGTGTGTAATGACTCTATATAATAGATGCCTCTTTGTGTAATGACTCTACATAATAGATCCCTCTGTGTGAAATGACTCTATATAATAGATCCCTCTGTGTGTAATGACTCTATATAATAGATCCCTCTGTGTGTAATGACTCTATATAATAGATCCCTCTGTGTGAAATGACTCTATATAATAGATCACTCTGTGTGTAATGACTCTATATAATAGATCCCTCTGTGTAATGACTCTATATAATAGATCCCTCTGTATGTAATGACTCTATATAATAGATCCCTCTGTGTGTAATGACTCTATATAATAGATCCTCTGTGTGTAATGACTCTATATAATAGATCCCTCTGTGTGTAATGACTCTATACAATAGATCCCTCTGTGTGTAATGACTCTATATAATAAATCGCTCTGTGTGTAATGACTGTATATAATAGATCGCTCTGTGTGTAATGACTCTATATAATAGATCCATGTGTGTAATGACTCTATATAATAGATCCCTCTGTGGGTAATGACTCTATATAATAGATCCCTCTGCGTGTAATGACTCTATATAATAGATCCCTCTGTGTGTAATGACTTTATATAATAAATCGCTTTGTGTGTAATGACTCTATATAATAGATCCCTCTGTGTGTAATGACTCTATATAATAGATCCCTCTGTGTGTAATGACTCTATATAATAGATCGCTCTGTGTGTAATGACTCTATATGATAGATCCCTCAGTGTGTAATGACTCTATATAATAGATCACTCTGTGTGTAATGACTCTATATAATAGATCCCTCTCTGTGTAATGACTCTATATAATAGATCCCTCTGTGTGTAATGACTCTATATAATAAATCCCTCTGTGTGTAATGACTCTATATAATAGATCCCTCTGTGTGTAATGACTCTATATAATATATCCCTCTGTGTGTAATGACTCCATATAATAGATCCCTCTGTGTGTAATGACTCTATATAATAGATCCCTCTGTGTGTAATGACTCTATATAATAGATCCCTCTGTGTGTAATGACTCTATATAATAGATCCCTCTGTGTGAAATGACTCTATATAATAGATCCCTCTGTGTGTAATGACTCTATATAATAGATCACTCTGTGTGTAATGACTCTATATAATAGATCCCTCTGTGTGAAATTACTCTATATAATAGATCACTCTGTGTGTAATGACTCTATATAATAGATCCCTCTGTGTGTAATGACTCTATATAATAGGTCCCTCTGTGTGAAATGACTCTATATAATAGATCACTCTGTGTGTAATGACTCTATATAATAGATCCCTCTGTGTGTATTGACTCTATATAATAGATCCCTCTGTATGTAATGACTCTATATAATAGATCCCTCTGTGTGTAATGACTCTATATAATAGATCCCCCTGTGTGTAATGACTCTATATAATAGATCCCTCTGCGTGTAATGACTCTATATAATAGATCACTCTGTGTGTAATGACTCTTTATAATAGATCACTCTGTGTGTAATGTCTCTATGTAATAGATCCTCTGTGTGTAATGACTCTATATAATAGATCCCTCTGTATGTAAAGACTCTATATAATAGATCCCTCTGTGTGTAATGACTCTATATAATAGATGCCTCTTTGTGTAATGACTCTACATAATAGATCCCTCTGTGTGTGATGACAATATAATAGATCCCTCTGTGTGTAATGACTCTATATAATAGATCACTCTGTGTGTAATGACTCTATATAATGGATCCCTCTGTGTGAAATTACTCTATATAATAGATCACTCTGTGTGTAATGACTCTATATAATAGATCCCTCTGTGTGTAATGACTCTATATAATAGGTCCCTCTGTGTGAAATGACTCTATATAATAGATCACTCTGTGTGTAATGACTCTATATAATAGATCCCTCTGTGTGTATTGACTCTATATAATAGATCCCTCTGTGTGTAATGACTCTTTATAATAGATCACTCTGTGTGTAATGTCTCTATATAATAGATCCTCTGTGTGTAATGACTCTATATAATAGATCCCTCTGTATGTAAAGACTCTATATAATAGATCCCTCTGTGTGTAATGACTCTATATAATAGATGCCTCTTTGTGTAATGACTCTACATAATAGATCCCTCTGTGTGTAATGACTATATAATAGATCCCTCTGTGTGTAATGACTCTATATAATAGATCCCTCTGTGTGTAATGACTATATAATAGATCCTCTGTGTGTAATGACTCTATATAATAGATCCCTCTGTGTGTAATGACTCTATATAATAGATCCCTCTGTGTGAAATGACTCTTTATAATAGATCCCTCTGTGTGTAATGACTCTATATAATAGATCCTCTGTGTGTAATGACTCTATATAATAGATCCCTCTGTGTGTAATGACTCTATATAATAGATCCCTCTGTGTGTAATCACTCTATATAATAGATCCCTCTGTGTGTAATGACTCTATATAATAGATCCCTCTGTGTGTAATGACTCTATACAATAGATCCCTCTGTGTGTAATGACTCTATATAATAAATCGCTTTGTGTGTAATGACTCTATATAATAGATCGCTCTGTGTGTAATGACTCTATATAATAGATCCCTCTGTGTGTAATGACTCTATATAATAGATCGCTCTGTGTGTAATGACTCTATATAATACATCCCTCAGTGTGTAATGACTCTATATAATAGATCGCTCTGTGTGTAATGACTCTATATAATAGATCCCTCTGTGTGTAGTGACTCTATATAATAGATCCCTCTGTGTGTAATGACTCTATATAATAGATCACTCTGTGTGTAATGACTATATAATAGATCCCTCAGTGTGTAATGACTCTATATAATAGATCACTCTGTGTGTAATGACTCTATATAATAGATCCCTCTGTGTGTAATGACTCTATATAATAGATCACTCTGTGTGTAATGACTCTATATAATAGATCCCTCCGTGTGTAATGACTCTATATAATAGATCCCTCTGTGTGTAATGACTCTATATAATAGATCCCTGTGTGTAATGACTGTATATAATAGATCGCTCTGTGTGTAATGACTCTATATAATAGATCCATGTGTGTAATGACTCTATATAATAGATCCCTCTGTGGGTAATGACTCTATATAATAGATCCCTCTGCGTGTAATGACTCTATATAATAGATCCCTCTGTGTGTAATGACTTTATATAATAAATCGCTTTGTGTGTAATGACTCTATATAATAGATCCCTCTGTGTGTAATGACTCTATATAATAGATCCCTCTGTGTGTAATGACTCTATATAATAGATCGCTCTGTGTGTAATGACTCTATATGATAGATCCCTCAGTGTGTAATGACTCTATATAATAGATCACTCTGTGTGTAATGACTCTATATAATAGATCCCTCTGTGTGTAATGACTCTATATAATAAATCCCTCTGTGTGTAATGACTCTATATAATAGATCCCTCTGTGTGTAATGACTCTATATAATAGATCCCTCTGTGTGTAATGACTCCATATAATAGATCCCTCTGTGTGTAATGACTCTATATAATAGATCCCTCTGTGTGTAATGACTCTATATAATAGATCCCTCTGTGTGAAATGACTCTATATAAAAGATCCCTCTGTGTGTAATGACTCTATATAATAGATCACTCTGTGTGTAATGACTCTATATAATAGATCCCTCTGTGTGAAATTACTCTATATAATAGATCACTCTGTGTGTAATGACTCTATATAATAGATCCCTCTGTGTGTAATGACTCTATATAATAGGTCCCTCTGTGTGAAATGACTCTATATAATAGATCACTCTGTGTGTAATGACTCTATATAATAGATCCCTCTGTGTGTATTGACTCTATATAATAGATCCCTCTGTGTGTAATGACTCTTTATAATAGATCACTCTGTGTGTAATGTCTCTATATAATAGATCCTCTGTGTGTAATGACTCTATATAATAGATCCCTCTGTATGTAAAGACTCTATATAATAGATCCCTCTGTGTGTAATGACTCTATATAATAGATGCCTCTTTGTGTAATGACTCTACATAATAGATCCCTCTGTGTGTAATTACTATATAATAGATCCCTCTGTGTGTAATGACTCTATATAATAGATCCCTCTGTGTGTAATGACTATATAATAGATCCTCTGTGTGTAATGACTCTATATAATAGATCCCTCTGTGTGTAATGACTCTATATAATAGATCCCTCTGTGTGAAATGACTCTTTATAATAGATCCCTCTGTGTGTAATGACTCTATATAATAGATCCTCTGTGTGTAATGACTCTATATAATAGATCCCTCTGTGTGTAATGACTCTATATAATAGATCCCTCTGTGTGTAATGACTCTATATAATAGATCCCTCTGTGTGTAATGACTCTATATAATAGATCCCTCTGTGTGTAATGACTCTATATAAAAGATCCCTCTGTGTGAAATGACTCTATATAATAGATCACTCTGTGTGTAATGAATCTATATAATAGATCCCTCTGTGTGTAATGACTCTATATAATAGATCCCTCTGTGTGAAATGACTCTATATAATAGATCACTCTGTGTGTAATGACTCTATATAATAGATCCCTCTGTGTAATGACTCTATATAATAGATCCCTCTGTGTGTAATGACTCTATATAATAGATCCCTCTGTGTGTAATGACTCTATATAATAGATCCTCTGTGTGTAATGACTCTATATAATAGATCCCTCTGTGTGTAATGACTCTATACAATAGATCCCTCTGTGTGTAATGACTCTATATAATAAATCGCTTTGTGTGTAATGACTCTATATAATAGATCCCTCTGTGTGTAATGACTCTATAATAGATCCCTCTGTGTGTAATGACTCTATATAATAGATCGCTCTGTGTGTAATGACTCTATATAATACATCCCTCAGTGTGTAATGACTCTATATAATAGATCGCTCTTTGTGTAATGACTCTATATAATAGATCCCTCTGGGTGTAATGACTCTATATAATAGATCCCTCTGTGTGTAATGACTCTATATAATAGATCCCTCTGTGTGTAATGACTCTATATAATAGATCCCTCTGTGTGTAATGACTCTATATAATAGATCCTCTGTGTGTAATGACTCTATATAATAGATCCCTCTGTGTGTAATGACTCTATAAAATAGATCCCTCTGTGTGTAATGACTCTATATAATAAATCGCTTTGTGTGTAATGACTCTATATAATAGATCCCTCTGTGTGTAATGACTCTATATAATAGATCCCTCTGTGTGTAATGACTCTATATAATAGATCGCTCTGTGTGTAATGACTCTATATAATACATCCCTCAGTGTGCAATGACTCTATATAATAGATCGCTCTGTGCGTAATGACTCTATATAATAGATCCCTCTGTGTGTAATGAGTCTATATAATAGATCCCTCTGTGTGTAATGAGTCTATATAATAGTTCCCTCTGTGTGTAATGACTCTATATAATAGATCCCTCTGTGTGTAATGACTCTATATAATAGATCCCTCTGTGTGTAATGACTCTATATAATAGATCTCTCTGTGTGTAATGACTCTATATAATAGATCCCTCTGTGTGTAATGACTCTATATAATAGATCCCTCTGTGTGAAATTACTCTATATAATAGATCCCTCTGTGTGTAATAACTCTATATAATAGATCACTCTGTGTGTAATGACTCTATATAATAGATCCCTCTGTGTGAAATGACTCTATATAATAGATCACTCTGTGTGTATTGACTCTATATAATATATCCCTCTGTGTGTAATGACTCTATATAATAGATCACTCTGCGTGTATTGACTTTATATAATAGATCCCTCTGTGTGTAATGACTCTATATAATAGATCCCTCTGTGTGTAATGACTCTATATAATAGATCCCTCTGTGTGTAATGACTCTATATAATAGATCCCTCTGTGTGTAATGACTCTATATAATAGATCCCTCTGCTAGTAATAACTCTATATAAATGATCCCTCTGTGTGTAATGACTCTATATAATAGCTCCCTCTGCGTGTAATGACTCTATATAATAGATCACTCTGCGTGTAATGACTCTATATAATAGATCCCTCTGCGTGTAATAACTCTATATAAATGATCCCTCTGTGTGTAATGACTCTATATAATAGATCCCTCTGTGTGTAATGACTCTATATAATAGATCCCTCTGTGTGAAATGACTCTATATAATAGATCACTCTGTGTGTAATGAATCTATATAATAGATCCCTCTGTGTGTAATGACTCTATATAATAGATCCCTCTGTGTGAAATGACTCTATATAATAGATCACTCTGTGTGTAATGACTCTATATAATAGATCCCTCTGTGTAATGACTCTATATAATAGATCCCTCTGTGTGTAATGACTCTATATAATAGATCCCTCTGTGTGTAATTACTCTATATAATAGATCCTCTGTGTGTAATGACTCTATACAATAGATCCCTCTGTGTGTAATGACTCTATGTAATAAATCGCTTTGTGTGTAATGACTCTATATAATAGATCCTCTGTGTGTAATGACTCTATATAATAGATCCCTCTGTGTGTAATGACTCTATATAATAGATCGCTCTGTGTGTAATGACTCTATATAATACATCCCTCAGTGTGTAATGACTCTATATAATAGATCGCTCTGTGTGTAATGACTCTATATAATAGATCCCTCTGGGTGTAATGACTCTATATAATAGATCCCTCTGTGTGTAATGACTCTATATAATAGATCCCTCTGTGTGTAATGACTCTATATAATAGATCCCTCTGTGTGTAATGACTCTATATAATAGATCCTCTGTGTGTAATGACTCTATGTAATAGATCCCTCTGTGTGTAATGACTCTATACAATAGATCCCTCTGTGTGTAATGACTCTATATAATAAATCGCTTTGTGTGTAATGACTCTATATAATAGATCCCTCTGTGTGTAATGACTCTATATAATAGATCCCTCTGTGTGTAATGACTCTATATAATAGATCGCTCTGTGTGTAATGACTCTATATAATACATCCCTCAGTGTGTAATGACTCTATATAATAGATCGCTCTGTGTGTAATGACTCTATATAATAGATCCCTCTGTGTGTAATGAGTCTATATAATAGATCCCTCTGTGTGTAATGAGTCTATATAATAGTTCCCTCTGTGTGTAATGACTCTATATAATAGATCCCTCTGTGTGTAATGACTCTATATAATAGATCCCTCTGTGTGTAATGACTCTATATAATAGATCCCTCTGTGTGTAATGACTTCATATAATAGATCCCTCTGTGTGTAATGACTCTATATAATAGATCCCTCTGTGTGAAATTACTCTATATAATAGATCCCTCTGTGTGTAATAACTCTATATAATAGATCCCTCTGTGTGAAATGACTCTATATAATAGATCACTCTGTGTGTATTGACTCTATATAATATATCCCTCTGTGTGTAATGACTCTATATAATAGATCACTCTGCGTGTATTGACTTTATATAATAGATCCCTCTGTGTGTAATGACTCTATATAATAGATCCCTCTGTGTGTAATGACTCTATATAATAGATCCCTCTGTGTGTAATGACTCTATATAATAGATCCCTCTGCATGTAATAACTCTATATAAATGATCCCTCTGTGTGTAATGACTCTATATAATAGCTCCCTCTGCGTGTAATGACTCTATATAATAGATCACTCTGCGTGTAATGACTCTATATAATAGATCCCTCTGCGTGTAATAACTCTATATAAATGATCCCTCTGTGTGTAATGACTCTATATAATAGATCCCTCTGTGTGTAATGACTCTATATAATAGATCCCTCTGTGTGTAATGACTCTATATAATGGATCCCTCTGTGTGTAATGACTCTATATAATAGATCCCTCTGTGTTTAATGACTCATATAATAGATCCCTCTTTGTGTAATGACTCTATATAATAGATCCCTCTGTGTGTAATGACTCTATATAATAGATCCCTCTGTGTGTAATGACTATATAATAGATCGCTCTGTGTGTAATGACTCTATATAATAGATCCCTCTGTGTGTAATGACTCTATATAATAGATCCCTCTGCGTGTAATGACTCTATATAATAGATTCCTCTGTGTGTAATGACTCTATATAATAGATCCCTCTGTGTGCAATTACTCTATATAATAGATCCCTCTGTGTGTAGTGACTATATATAATAGATCCCTCTGTGTGTAATGACTCTATATAATAGATCCCTCTGTGTGTAATGACTCTATATAATAGATCACTCTGTGTGTAATGACTCTATATAATAGATCCCTCTGTGTGTAATGACTCTATATAATAGATCCCTCTGTGTGTAATGACTCTATATAATATATCCATCTGTGTGTAATGACTCTATATAATAGATCCCTCTGTGTGTAATGACTCTATGTAATAGATCCCTCTGTGTGTAATGATTCTATATAATAGATCACTCTGTGTGTAATGACTCTATATAATAGATCCCTCTGTGTGTAATGACTCTATATAATAGATCGCTCTGTGTCTAATGACTCTATATAATAGATCGCTCTGTGTCTAATGACTCTATATAATAGATCCCTCTGTGTGTAATGACTCTATATAATAGATCCCTCTGTGCGTAATGACTCTATATAATAGATCCCTCTGTGTGTAATGACTCTATATAATAGATCCCTCTGTGTGTAATGACTCTATATAATAGATCCCTCTGTGTGTAATGACTCTATATAATAGATCCCTCTGTGTGTAATAACTCTATATAAATGATCCCTCTGCGTGTAATGACTCTATATAATAGATCCCTCTGTGTGTAATGACTCTATATAATAGATCCCTCTGTGTGTAATGACTCTATATAATAGATCCCTCTGTGTGTAATGACTCTATATAATAGATCCCTCTGTGTGTAATGACTCTATATAATAGATCCCTCTGTGTGTAATGACTCTATATAATAGATCACTCTGTGTGTAATGACTCTATATAATAGATCCCTCTGTGTGTAATGACTCTATATAATAGATCCCTCTGTGTGTAATGACTCTATATAATATATCCATCTGTGTGTAATGACTCTATATAATAGATCCCTCTGTGTGTAATGACTCTATGTAATAGATCCCTCTGTGTGTAATGATTCTATATAATAGATCACTCTGTGTGTAATGACTCTATATAATAGATCCCTCTGTGTGTAATGACTCTATATAATAGATCGCTCTGTGTCTAATGACTCTATATAATAGATCCCTCTGTGTGTAATGACTCTATATAATAGATCCCTCTGTGCGTAATGACTCTATATAATAGATCCCTGTGTGTATGAATCTATATAATAGATCCCTCTGTGTGTAATGACTCTATATAATAGATCCCTCTGTGTGTAATGACTCTATATAATAGATCCCTCTGTGTGTAATAACTCTATATAAATGATCCCTCTGCGTGTAATGACTCTATATAATAGATCCCTCTGTGTGTAATGACTATATAATAGATCCCTCTGTGTGTAATGACTCTATATAATAGATCCCTCTGTGTGTAATGACTCTATATAATAGATCCCTCTGTGTGTAATGACTCTATATAATAGATCACTCTGTGTGTAATGACTCTATATAATAGATCCCTCTGTGTGTAATGACTCTATATAATAGATCCCTCTGTGTGTAATGACTCTATATAATAGATCACTCTGTGTGTAATGACTCTATATAATAGATCCCTCTGTGTGTAATGACTCTATATAATAGATCCCTCTGTGTGTAATGACTCTATATAATAGATTCCTCTGTGTGTAATGACTCTATATAATAGATCCCTCTGTGTGTAATGACTATATAATAGATCACTCTGTGTGTAATGACTCTATATAATAGATCCCTCTGTGTGTAATGACTCTATATAATAGATCACTCTGTGTGTAATGACTCTATATAATAGATCCCTCTGTATGTAATGACTAGTGTTGAGCCACCCCCGTAGTGTTCGAGTTCGGTTCGTCGAACACCCGTGTGTTCGCCGAACTGTTCGTCGAACTGTTCGTCGAACACCTTCGAACACCGTTAAAACCAATGGCAGGCAAACAAAAACACATAGAAACACATAGAAAACACCTTCAAAGGTGTCCAAAAGCTGACAAACTGCTCAGAAGACACAACTAACACATGGAAAAGTGACAAGTACATATAGTCATGCGAAAAGAAAAGAGGAGGAGGAGTAAAAGGAGGGGCAGACACAGATATAGGCATGTCATGCCCTTCTAAAATCCAAAAAGTGAGAAGCCGACACGTTCAGTCCGCTCCTGCCCGTGCCACCTCCGTGTCGCCGGGTTTGTGCCAGAGCCGCGGTGAACCCTGACGGCCAGCCCCCCTCTCCCAATACTGGTGCCTGTCCGCTGGTGGGTCGAGCGAGCCCCCCTGTGGTGGAGGCAGCTCTAAGCTTTTTAATTTAAATTGTCTCTCTAATTTGAATAAATACACTTTAAATCCATTTACAAGGATCTATTGGAGGGCAAGTCTCATGCCAGCAGCCGCGTAATTCCAGCTCCAGTAGCGTCCACTAAAGCTGCTGCAGTTAAAAAGCTTTTATAAGGATCGAGCTCGGCTGTCCACCGCAAGGCATCCTACTGCCAGTCCGAGCCCCTATGCCTTGGGGTGCCTCCTGATGCTCTTCACTGAGTATCCCGTGGTCCCGAAGCATTTCCTTTGAAAAAATGAAGTGTCCAAACTACAGATGGTGTAGCTTGCTTAACAGCCGGGATAATCCGCTGACTAGCAGACACTGCTACTAGGCACAAAGTATTTCCTGGGCTAGATGCAGTTAAAAATTTGTAATTAGATACTCTCGTTGGATGCTGAGAAAGCATTCCATAGAGTCTCCTGGCACGCCATATATGATTCTCTTAAAAAGCTTGGGGTAGGGGTCTAGGGGACCCTTTTATAGCCAAAATCACGGCCCTGTATCGCAATACGTCACCTAGGCTGAAGATAAATGGAACTGTAGCACCCTGAGGGCTCGGTTGCTACAGAGGTATTGCACCTCACCCAGAGGTGTGATATCTCACTCTCAGGTAAGGATGTAGTGTGGATCAGGACCCGACACCTGCATGCATTACACCACATTGCCGTGGGGCAGGGCGACCAATATGCCCCTGAGATGGGCACGACAGTCCCTGTCCCTGGCTGGAGTGGGGGGAGGGAACACTGAGGAAGGGGAACCCTGTAGTGCAGGAGCAGGGAGGAAGCAGTTCCTGGGTGCATTGAGAAGGGAGTATAAAGGTGGGCACCATCTTAGTTCAGTGCAGAGAAGTCTGAGCAGAAGTGGCAGGGAGCAGGGGCTCTGCATGAGCTCTGCTCCGGAGGCGGGCCTAGTAACAGAGGCCCAGGCCTGGAAGAGGGAGAAGGAAGGAAGAGGAGCGGAGAAGGCTCCAGGAACGAGGAACGAAGGGATCTCAGGGGTGCGGACGGGCGAGTCGCCACCGCACGCCCGAATCCACCTGCGTGGAGGGGTCAGGCCAAAGGGGGAGACCGGTCCCCGAAACTAGTGGAGGCAGGAAACGACCCTCAGCTAGAAACAGGAGGCTGTGAGATTTTATGTGGCGCAGCCCCTCGCTACACCCGCTAGGAAGGCACCACATAGGGTCAGGGAAACTGGCGCCAAGTTTACCAAGAGGAGGCCCGAGGCAGCCGGACAGAAGGGTGGGTAAGAAAGGCCAGACAAAGGACACACAAAGGGGGTCCTGTGAAGCACTCCAAAGTTATCTGGGAGTTGTCTGAGCCCCTCACCTGGTGAGCACAGTACGACGTGGGCAGCCGTTACCTGCAGACGTGGTCTGGATAATAAGAACTGTGAGTAAAGGCCCTGAACTGCATCACTGACTCCGTGTCGTTACTGCTGCTGCCCTGCACCATCACCCCCATCCTCCGCATACACTGCCCTGAGGCTATACTCCTCCCGTGGGGAGTTATGCTACGCTCTGCTGCACCCACAACACCAGCCTCAGTGGTCTGCCCTGTAGCGGCGGTTCACTCTGACCGCAATCCACGGGTGGCGTAGTCGGACATTTAAACATCAAAACCACATAAATAGTTCCGCCACTGGTTTGACCGCCCTGAGCCATGGAACCGGGTCGCCGCCACGGAGACTACAACCACCAGCATCCACCAAAAAGGGTCCGGCTCCGGGTGTCCCAAGGCCCAGGGGGTGCGTCAGAACATTTTCATCACCTTTCACAATCACCAATGGGACAAGGCAGGGATGTCCTCTGTCCCCTCTCTTATACATCCTAGTGACGGAGCACCTGCTCTCATCAATTCGCCATAACCCCAATATTAGGTGGATTGAGGTGGGAGGCACCGAGTACAAGTGCTCTGCATTTGCTGATGATGTCCTAGTATATATCACTCAATCACATATATCCATCCCTGCTGTTATGGCTGAAATAGATCACTTTGTTACATGGTCAAATTTTAAAATCAAAGCAGCGAAGTCTGAGGCCCTCGATGTCTCCCTCCCCAAATCCATATAGGATTCCATCCAGTCCAACTTTCCCTTTGCCTGGCCCTCACAGGGTATCAAATACTTAGGAATTCCTATTCATAGAGACCTCTCCCATCTATGTTATCTTAATTTTGGGCCCTTTATTGAACAGCTCCATACAGACCACGGTTGGCAAGTTAGAACTGTAAGATTCACTACGTGAACCGCTGGTGTTTTGTGGAAAAGCACATGTACACCGTGTTCCAAATTATTATGCAAAAAGTGTTTAGGAGTGATAAGGGAAGAATTTGTTTGTTTGTCAGTTAAACTCATTGATGGTGATGTGTGTCAGGGCTCTTTATATCACTGTAAGCAATTGCAGACACCTGTGCTAATTAGTTTGGCAGGTGTGTCCAATGAAAGGCAAGACTACTTAAGAAGGCTCTCTCACATTATTAAGCAGCCTACATTTTCTGCCAAAATGGGAAAGAAAAAGGATGTGTCGGCTGCTGAGAAGCAACAAATTGTGGAGTGTTTAGGTCAAGGCATGACTACAATCAACATTGTGCGATGATCAGGATGAAGTGTCTTGGCAATCAAGAAGTATGTAGCTGATTCACAGTACACACGTGTGCGTGCTGATAAGGGCAAATTGAGGACTCTTTCCTACAGGCAATTACATCAGGTTGAAAGAGCAGCGGCAAAAAAGCCTTGTCATAGCAGCAGACAAGTTTTTGAAGCTGCTTGTGCCTCCAACGTCCCCCGAACAACAAGATGCAGGGTCCTTCAGAGGTTTGCAGCTGTGCATACGCCATCCTGTCGACCTCCTCTATCCACTTCACACAAGCAGAAACGGCTCCAGTGGGCCAAACATTACATGAAGACTGATTTCAAAACTGTTTTGTTCACGGATGAGTGCCGTGCAGCGCTCGATGGTCCAGATGGATGGAGTGGAGGATGGCTGGTTGATGGACACCCCACGCAAACACGGCTACAGCGCCAACAAGGAGGAGGTGGAGTAATGTTTTGGGCTGGAATCATGGGGAGAGAGATTGTCGGCCCCTTTAGGATCCCTGAAGGCGCTAAAGATGAACTCCATAATGTATGTGGATTTTCTCAAACAGCACTTCCTGCCATGGTTCAAGAAGAAGAACCGTGTATTTCACAGCAAGATCATTTTTCTGCATGATAATGCACCATCTCATGCTGCACATAAAACATCTGCATCTCTGGCTGATATGGGCATAAAAGGGGACAAACTTATGGTGTGACCCCCATGCTCCCCTGACCTCTACCCCATTCAGAACCTTTGGAGCATCATTAAAAGGAGTGTCTATGATGGCGGGAGGCAGTTCACATCTAAGCAACAGCTCTGGGAGGGTATTCTGTCCTCATGCAAAACAATTGAAGCAGAAACCATCCAAAACCTGACAAATTCAATGGACGAGAGAGTTCAGAAGCTCCTTTCGAACAAGGGGTCCTATGTGAAAATGTAACATCACCTAGAATAAAGTTTTGAGTTGAAAACTGTTTGATTTCAGTTTCTAACAACCTGCTAATGCTTATAATTTCAAAAATGACCATTTTTTTGGTCTTTATTAAAATGAAAAGGTTGATCGAAAAGTTTGGGGGATCTAAGAGTGTGGCAACCCAGTAGTCATGATTACTTCGAATTCTGACAATATGAGGGTCATGCTGCAGGTAGTGCAGCAAGAAGGCACTTATGTGTCTTGCGCATCTCGGAGCCCCAAAATTATTTTCCGGGCTAGATGCAGCTAAAAATTATTATTAATTTTAAATCTGGTGAAGCTTTAGTATAGATGGCCTAATAGGATCAGTGCTGCACACTGCTACAAAGCCCAAATTATTTTCCAGTCAAGATACAGATAAACATGATTAGTAATTTTAAATCTGGTGGAGCTTATTATAGATGGCCTAATAGAATCAGTGCTGCACACTGCTACAAAGCCCAAATTATTTTCCAGCCAAGATACAGATAAACATGATTAGTAATTTGAAAGCTTAAAACGGTTGGTAGGGTGATTTTAACCAATCATCAAGCTTTTACTCTCCCTAGGATGACACAGCGGTAGAAAAGTCGTTTCGGATCCATGATTTGTTCATCTTTATGAACGTGAGTCTGTCTACATTATCAGTGGAGAGCCGCGTGCGCTTATCTGTCAGCACACCACCAGCAGCGCTGAACACACGTTCAGACAGAACGCTGGCTGCGGGGCATGACAAGATCTCCAAGGCGTAAGTGGCTAGCTCCGGCCATTTATCCAGATTGGAAGCCCAAAAAGAGCAAGGGTCCAGTGACACAGTCGTGGCTTCAATGTTTACTTGGAGATACTCCTGTACCATCGTCTCTAGGCGTTGACTATGTGTCAGACTTCTTGTCTCCTGTGGCCTTGCAAAGGATGGGCTAAAAAAGTGGTGAAATGATTCCGCAAAATTGATGTTACCAGCAGATACTGTGGTTCTGTTACGGTTTGAGTGCTGAACACTTGACGGTCCCACGGTTGGCAAGTTGGAACTGTGAGATTCACTACGTGCACCACTGGTATTTTGTGGAAAAGCACATGTAAGATTCTGCAACAGTCTCTGCTGATACTCCTGCATGCGTGCATCCCTTTCTATGGCAGGAATAATTTCTGCAAATTTACTTTTGTACCGGGGATCTAACAGTGTGGCAACCCAGTAGTCAGGATTATTTCTAATTCTCACAATTCGAGGGTCATGTTGCAGGTAGTGCAGCAAGAAGGCACTCATGTGTGTTGCGCATCCAGGAGCACCAAGTCCCTGTTGTGTTGGTGGCGAGGTAACAATCATGCTTCCTTCCTCTGTCCTCTCCCCCCAACCTCGCACAACAGAAATGTGATCAAGGTCTCCCTCATCTGATGAGTCTTCCATCAGTTCGTCCTCCACTTCTTCTTCGGCTCCTGCACCTTCCTCACTAGTTTGGCTGCTACCATGCGCCCTGGTAAAACCATCTCCCCCACCCTCACATGCCTGCCGCCTTGGTGCTGCCGACCGTCTGGACCTTGCAGATGTTAGCCCTTCCGCATACAACTCCTCCTCCTCTACTTCCTCCACCTCCTCTTGTGCCACCACCTGACTCCGAATTCTGTTTAACATGTGCTCCAGCATGTAAATCACCGGAATAGTCATGCTGATAATGGCATCGTCAGCACTAAACATCTTCGTCGCCATTTCAAAACTGTGCAGAAGGGTGCATAGGTCCCTGATCTGAGACCACTCCTCCAGCGTGATTTGCCCCACCTCTGAATCTCGTTGGCCCAGGCTATACGTCAGAACGTATTGCACCAGGGCTTGTCGGTGCTGCCACAGTCGCTGCAACATGTGCAGAGTTGAATTCCACCGGGTAGGCACATCGCATTTTAGCCGGTGAAGTGGCAGGCCCAACGACTTCTGTAGAGATGTAAGTCGCTGAGCTGCGGGATGCGAACGGCGAAAGTGAGCACACAGCGACCGTGCCCTCTGCAGAAGGCCATCTAGTCTGGGATAGTGGGCTAAAAATTGCTGGACAACCAGGTTCAACACGTGAGCCATACAAGGCACGTGTGTGACATTGCCCCGGCGAAGGGCCGCACCCAGGTTTGCAGCATTGTCGCACACGGCCTTCCCTGGTTTCAGGTCCAGTGGAGACAACCATTCATGAAATTGGTTCTCCAGAGCTGACCACAACTCCTCAGCTGTGTGACTCACATTTCCCAGACATTTCAATGTAAAAACCGCCTGATGACGTTGAGCCCTACTGCCAGCATAGTAAGGAGGTGTGCAGGATCCCTTCTGCGCAGTTAGAAAGCTTGTGGCATGACCAGACAGGCTTTGGGTGCAGGTGGAAGACCGAGAGTAGGTTGAGGAGGCAGAAGCAGTGGAGTAACTTTGACATAAAGAGGATTGACGCACAACTCGTGGGGACTGCAAGACTTGGACAGCAGCCCCTTGTCCTGCTGTCACCATAGTTACCCAGTGCCCAGTCAGCGACATGTAACGCCCCTGTCCATGCCTACTCGTCCAAGTGTCTGTGGTGAAATGCACCCTGTCACACACAGAGTTTCTCAAAGAAGCGGTGATGTTGTGTGCGACATGCTGGTGGAGCGCAGGCACACCTTTCTTTGAGAAGTAGTGCCGACTGGGCATCTGGTACTGGGGCACTGCGACGGACATAAGGTCTCGAAAATCATCTGTGTCCACCAGGCGGAAAGGCAGCATTTCTGTAGCCAAGAACTTGCAGATGGTGAAATTCAACCTCTTAGCTTTCTCATGGCTAGGAGGAAATGGTCTTTTACTTGTCCACATCTGAGGGACCGAGGGCTGGCTATTGTGCTTAGACGGGGTTGATAAGGGTGTCCCCGGCAAACTGCCGGTCTGTGAGGAAGATGCAGGCGGACATGTTAGGTTGCCTTGATCCAAAGGTGGTGCTATTGATGTCGGACAGCGCTCAACACCAGCTGGTGTTACCACCTCCAAAGAAAATGATGACCTGCCAATCACGCTGGCTGTTGCGGGTAAAGAGGTGGCAGGTCTGCGCCCCAAAACAGGTGTGACTGCTGTCCCCCCAGTCACAGAGGATGAAGAGGCCGCGGATGCACAAGATATGGCAGACGGTGGTTGGCCCGGCCGGCTAGGCCGCATTGTAGCACACTGAGCTTCCCACTGCAACTTATGCTTCATATCCATGTGCCGGTTCATGCATGAAGTACTCAAACTATGTATTTTTTGGCCTCTACTTAGCTTTTGCTGACAAATGTTACAGATAACACGAGTTGGGTCATCTTTATCGATCTGAAAAAATGCCCAGGCTATGCAAGGCTTAGCACCCATGCGACCTGAAGAGCCACCACGACTTGTGGTGAGAGGCAGAGTTGTGTTTGAGGATGCAGTTGTTGACGTGCTTCCAGTACTACGTCTCTGTCCAGGAAGGCGCAACCTGACCTCGTCGTCACTAGCATCTTCCTCCACCTCCTCTGCTGACCTCATCTCTTGGCTGACTGTGGGTTGACAGTAAGTGGGATCTCCAACCTCATCATCATCACCCTGTGCGTTATCACACCCGTCGTTCTCAGAGCCAACCTGTTCCTGCCCTGACAAAAAACTAAAGTTGTCGCTCCAATCAGGTATTTGAGTCTTATCATCGTCTTCCTCATTGTCTCCACCAACAGGAGTTACAGTTTGGGAATGAGGGTCTACATTATGGTCAGAACCTTCTGCGTCTGGTCCTGGATCCGACTCATAAAGATTCTGGGCATCAGTGCAGATCATTTCCTCGTCTGGATTCACAGAAGCGCTGGAGTCGACCTCTGATTCCCAGGCTATAGTATGAGTAAACAGCTCTGCAGACTCAACCATCTGTTCTACCTCATACTCAGACGGGCAGCTGGAGATTTGGGAGCTGTGAGGAAGCAAGTGCGATTTGGGTGACACCTTTGAGGACTGGAGTATTTGTGATGTTGAAGTTGATGTGGAGGAGAGCCCACTTAAAGGAGCACTTGATATCCGTTGAAGCACCTGCTGTTTTTGTGCCTCATCTGGAATTTGTAGCGATTGGCGTGGCCGTAAGAAAGGGATCTTATCACATTGTCCGCTAAAAGAAGTAGACATTTTAGTTTGGCTGGAAGATGGTCTTTATTCTGCAGATGTTACTGTTGCTTTAACACCTACCCCACGGACACAACCTTTTTTCCCCTTCCCAACACACCTATTCCCCTTTCCACCAGCAGCAGGCCTTTTTCCACTCATTTTGGTGGTTAACTAATTAACAACTCTGGAGTTGTTTGCACAAAAAAACAATGGATTGGAACCGAGCAGAGCTGAGTGGCCAAACTGTGGTATTAGGCCAAAACTATTGGCTGGGTTAGATGCAGAAAAAAATTATATTCAATTTGCAACCTGATGGAGGTCAGTATAGATGGACTAATAGAGAAAGTCCCACACACAGCTAGAAGGCCAAATATTTTTTCAGAGCTAGATGCAGAAAAAAATATATTCAGTTTGCAACCTGATGGAGGTCAGTATAGATGGACTAATACAACAAGTCCCACACACAGCTAGAAGCCCAATATTTTTTCAGAGGTAGATGCAGAAAAAAATATATTCAGTTTGCAACCTGATGGAGGTCAGTATAGATGGACTAATACAACAAGTCCCACACACTGCTAGAAGCCCAATATTTTTTCAGAGCTAGATGCAGAAAAAAATATATTCAGTTTGCAACCTGATGGAGGTCAGTATAGATGGACTAATACAACAAGTCCCACACACAGCTAGAAGCCCAATATTTTTTCAGAGGTAGATGCAGAAAAAAATATATTCAGTTTGCAACCTGATGGAGGTCTGTATAGATGGACTAATACAACAAGTCCCACACACAGCTAGAAGCCCAATATTTTTTCAGAGGTAGATGAAGAAAAAAATATATTCAGTTTGCAACCTGATGGAGGTCTGTATAGATGGACTAATACAACAAGTTCCACACACAGCTAGAAGCCCAATATTTTTTCAGAGCTAGATGCAGAAAAAAATTATATTCAATTTGCAACCTGATGGAGGTCAGTATAGATGGACTAATAGACCAAGTCCCACACACAGCTAGAAGCCCAAATATTTTTTCAGAGGTAGATGCAGAAAAAAATATATTCAGTTTGCAACCTGATGGAGGTCAGTATAGATGGACTAATACAACAAGTCCCACACACAGCTAGAAGCCCAATATTTTTTCAGAGGTAGATGCAGAAAAAAATATATTCAGTTTGCAACCTGATGGAGGTCTGTATAGATGGATTAATAGAACAAGTCCCACACACAGCTAGAAGCCCAATATTTTTTCAGAGCTAGATGCAGAAAAAAATATATTCAGTTTGCAACCTGATGGAGGTCTGTATAGATGGACTAATACAACAAGTCCCACACACAGCTAGAAGCCCAATATTTTTTCAGAGGTAGATGCAGAAAAAAATATATTCAGTTTGCAACCTGATGGAGGTCAGTATAGATGAATTAATAGAACAAGTCCCACACACAGCTAGAAGCCCAATATTTTTTCAGAGCTAGATGCAGAAAAAAATTATATTCAATTTGCAACCTGATGGAGGTCAGTATAGATGGACTAATAGAATGATGCTATGCCCAAAAGATTTTACTTCACTAGGTGCAGTAAAAAAATTGGTATTCTATACACAGGTGGTATATCTTGCAACACAGATAGGCTACTCCACTGACTAACACACTCTGCAATAGGCCAAAAAGGATTAGCTTTGCTAGATTCAGCCAAATGCTGTGAAAAAAACTTGCACAACACTGGCACAGACCTGCCTGGCAAAAAACTGATAGGAACTGATGTAACCTAGTCCTGAAAAGGACTGCAATTACAATTAGTCTTTACTCCCACAACCGATCTATTTAAGAGCACAGACCTGCCTGATAAAAGTCGTAGGAAATGCTGTAACCTAGTCCTTAAAAGGACTGCAATCACAACTATTCCCTACTCCCAAGCTATCTGTAGATTTGTGCGAAAATTGGCTTGAAATTAACAAGGTATAGCGCACACAGCAACAGCGGTGCCGTCTAACACGCAGCTGCAGCAGTGAGAAAATGGTGGCGACGGGGAAAATGGCTGGGTCTTATAGGGCAAGGACATGTGACATACACTGCCAATCACACATGCCCTTGCTTGTGTGAAAAAAAGCACTTCGCTCCGTGTGTGCGCTGCTGATAGGCTGACAGATTGCACCTCCCCACTGCAAATGCGGGAAAGAGAAAAAAAAAAGGAGATCTTCATTGTTCCTGCAGAGATCCATCCCCTGCCCCTCCCCCCACCCCGCTGTACACTCAAACTGCGGATTAACATTAATTTTCATCATTACTGAGAAAAAATCCAGTTATGATTTTGGTGCACGAACAGTTATCGAACATAACCTCGAACAGCCGAATTTTT
Source organism: Phyllobates terribilis (assembly GCF_046119375.1). Taxonomy (NCBI): domain Eukaryota; kingdom Metazoa; phylum Chordata; class Amphibia; order Anura; family Dendrobatidae; genus Phyllobates; species Phyllobates terribilis. Next base: position 344,998,029 of record NW_027362765.1, on the reverse strand, counting down.
CTCAAATTGTTCGTGTTCGCCGAACGGCTCGAACACCGCCCAAAACAGCTCGAATTTGAGATTGGTGAACAGTTCGAGTAGAACAACGCTCATCTCTAGTAATGACTCTATATAATAGATCCCTCTGCGTGTAATGACTCTATATAATAGATTCCTCTGCGTGTAATGACTCTATATAATAGATTCCTCTGCGTGTAATGACTCTATATAATAGATCCCTCTGCGTGTAATGACTCTATATAATAGATTCCTCTGCGTGTAATGACTCTATATAATAGATCCCTCAGCGTGTAATGACTCTATATAATGGATCCCTCTGTGTGAAATGACTCTATATAATAGATCCCTCAGCGTGTAATGACTCTATATAATAGATTCCTCTGCGTGTAATGACTCTATATAATAGATCCCTCAGCGTGTAATGACTCTATATAATAGATCCCTCTGTGTGAAATGACTCTATATAATAGATCCCTCAGCGTGTAATGACTCTATATAATAGATCCCTCTGCGTGTAATGACTCTATATAATAGATCCCTCAGCGTGTAATGACTCTATATAATAGATCCCTCTGCGTGTAATGACTATGTAATAGATCCCTCTGTGTGTAATGACTCTATATAATAAATCCCTCTGTGTGTAATGACTCTATATAATAGATCCCTTAGCGTGTAATGACTCTATATAATAGATCCCTCTATGTGAAATGACTCTATATAATAGATCCCTCTGCGTGTAATGACTCTATATAATAGATCCCTCTGTGTGTAATGACTCTATATAATAGATCCCTCAGCGTGTAATGACTCTATATAATAGATCCCTCTGCGTGTAATGACTCTATATAATAGATCCCTCAGCGTGTAATGACTCTATATAATAGATCCCTCTGCGTGTAATGACTATGTAATAGATCCCTCTGTGTGTAATGACTCTATATAATAGATCCCTCTGTGTAATGACTCTATATAATTGATCCCTCTGCATGTAATGACTCTATATAATAGATCCCTCTGTGTGTAATGACTCTATATAATAGATCCCTCTGTGTGTAAAGACTCTATATAATAGATCCCTCTGTGTGTAACGACTCTATATAATAGATCCCTAAGCGTGTAATGGCTCCATATAATAGATCGCTCTGTGTGTACTGACTCTATATAATAGATCCCTGTAATGACTTTATATAATAGATCCCTCTGTGTGTAATGACTGTATATAATAGATCCCTCTGTGTGTAATGACTCTATATAATAGATCCCTCTGTGTGTAATGACTCTATATAAATGATCCCTCTGTGTGTAATGTCTCTATATAATAGATCCCTCTGTGTGTAATGACTCTATATAATAGATCCCTCTGTGTGTAATGTCTCGATATAATAGATCCCTCTGCGTGTAATGACTCTATGTAATAGATCCCTCTGTGTGTAATGACTCTATATAATAGATCCCTCTGTGTGTAATGACTCTATATAATAGATCCCTCTGTGTGTAATGACTATATAAATGATCCCTCTGTGTGTAATGACTCTATATAATAGATCCCTCTGTGTGTAATGACTCTATATAATAGATCCCTCTGCATGTAATGACTCTATAGAATAGATCCCTCTGTGTGTAATGACTCTATATAATAGATCCCTCTGTGTGTAATGACTCTATATAATAGATCACTCTGCGTGCAATGACTCTATATAATAGATCCCTCTGTGTGTAATGACTCTATATAATAGATCCCTCTGTGTGTAATGACTCTATATAATATATCCATCTGTGTGTAATGACTCTATATAATATATCCCTCTGTGTGTAATAACTCTATATAATAGATCCCTCTGTGTGTAATGACTCTATATAATAGATCCCTCTGTGTGTAATGACTCTATATAATAGATCCCTCTGCGTGTAATGACTCTATATAATAGATCGCTCTGTGTGTAATGTCTCTATATAATAGATCCCTCTGCGTGTAATGACTCTATATAATAGATCCCTCTGCGTGTAATGACTCTATATAATAGATCCCTCTGCGTGTAATGACTCTATATAATAGATCCCTCTGTGTGTAATGAGACGCCACTGTATATACGCTGTTTACCTTCCATCCTTTCCTTTGGATGGTTAGTAAATGTTCATATTATATTATCTATTGATTGATCTGCTGATTCTTGCCGTCCCTCGTCCACGTTTCACTTGTATGATCTCAGATGAGACGGCAGGGCTTTGTCACCTCACAATGGGGGCGGGGGTCCCTCAGATCACAGTTTTTTTGTAATGACCCTTCCATAAGTATACTGTAAGTTATTATCTGCTGAGTTTTATCCGCTGCCTTTTTTCCACTGCTGCAATATGGGCGCTTCATTTTACCTGTTGGATTTTATCCGTTGCGTTTTATTTGCTGTATTCACTGGTGTACCGCCAATGGCGGCAGGCCACGCCACTGCTATGGGTCCCGTGAGCCAGGGGGCACCCGCAGCAGGCCCTCACCACACAGGGCCCTCTCCGCACCGCCTCCCCCCGTTAGCACCTGGCTGCCCACTTGCACAGAATGATTGGGTGGAAGCAGGGGCGTACATAGAAATCATGGGTCCCCATAGCAATAGTTTCCATTGCCCCACCCAAAAAAAGAAATAAATAATTGTCGAGGTCACAGAAGAGCAGTTCTCACAATTTTCCAGCCTTTACATAGTAATTTTCCTCCTGCTGAAGTCCTAGATTCCTCTTTCATTGCCCCATAAAGTATTATGCCAACAAAAGTGCCCCCAAACACAGTATGATACCCCAATGGTGAATTCCTCCATGATAGCCTCTACATGCACAGTATAATGACCCTATTGTACCCCACCTCAACTCCCAGGGCAAAGTATGGTGACCCCAACACAGTATAATCCCCCAACTGTCACCTCCACACAGCCCTCCATGCACTATAGTGGGCCTACATACAGTATAATGACCCCCACACAGTATAATGGCCCCCCACATAATGTAATAGCCCCACATAGCCTTCCATATAGTATAATACACACCCCATAGCCTTCCATATAGTATAATACACTCCCCATAGTTCTCCATATAGTATAATACACTCCCCATAGTTCTCCATATAGTATAATGCACCCCCTATAACCATCTATATAATATAATGCACTCCCCAGAGTCCTCTATATAGTATAATACACTCCCCATAGTCCTCTATATAGTATAATACACTCCCCATAGTCCTCTATATAGTATAATGCACTCCGCAAAGTCCTCCATATGGTATAATACACTCCCCATAGTCCTCTATATAGTATAATGCACAGCCCATAGTCCTCCATATAGTATAATACACTCCCCATAGTCCTCCATATAGTTTAATACACTCCCCATAGTCCTCTATATAGTATAATGCACAGCCCATAGTCCTCCCTATAGTATAATGCACTCCCCATACTTCTCCAAATAGTATAATACACTCCCTATAGTCCTCCATATAGTATAATGCACTCCCCATAGTCCTACATATAGTATAATACTCTCCCCATAGTCCTCCATATACTATAATACACTCCCCATAGTCCTCCATATAGTGTAATGCACAGCCCATAGTCCTCCATATAGTATAATACACTCCCCATAGTCCTCCATATAGTATAATACACTCCCCATAGTCCTCCATATAGTATAATACACTCCCCATAGTCCGCCATATAGTATAATACACTCCCCATAGTCCCCCATATAGTATAATGCACTCCCCATAGCCCTCCATATAGTATAATGCATTCCCCATAGTCCTCCATATAGTATAATGCACTCCCCATACTCCTACATATAGCATAATACTCTCCCCATAGTCCTCCATATTGTATACTACACTCCCCATAGTCCTTCATATAGTATAATGCACTCTTCATAGTCGTTCATATAATATAATATACTTCCCATAGTCCTTCATATAGTATAATGCACTCCCCATAGTCCTCCATATAGTATAATGCACTCCCCATAGCCCTCCTTATAGTATAATACACTCCCTATAGTCCTCCATACAGTATAATACACTCCCCATAGTCCTCCATATAGTATAATGCACTCCCCATAGTCCTACATCTAGTATAATACACTCCCCATAGTCCTATATATAGTATAATACACTCCCCACAGTCCTCCATATAGTATAATGCACTGTCCATAGTCCTACATATAGTATAATACACTCCCCATAGTTCTCCATATAGTATAATGCGCCCCCTATAACCATCTATATAATATAATGCACTCCTCAGAGTCCTCTATATAGTATAATACACTCCCCATAGTCCTCTATATAGTATAATATACTCCCATAGTCCTACATATAGTATAATACACTCCCCATAGTCCTCTATAGTATAATGCACTCCCCATAGTCCTCTATATGGTATAATACACTCCCCATAGTCCTCTATATAGTATAATACTCTCCCCATAGTCCTCTATATAGTATAATGCACTCCCCATAGTCCTCCATATAGTATAATACACTCTCCATAGTCCTCTATATAGTATAATGCACTCCCCATAGTCCTACATATAGTATAATACTCTCCCCATAGTCCTCCATATACTATAATACACTCCCCATAGTCCTCCATATAGTGTAATGCACAGCCCATAGTCCTCCATATAGTATAATACACTCCCCATAGTCCTCCATATAGTATAATACACTCCCCATAGTCCTCCATATAGTATAATACACTCCCCATAGTCCTCCATATAGTGTAATGCACAGCCCACAGTCCTCCATATAGTATAATACACTCCCCATAGTCCTCCATATAGTTTAATACACTCCCATAGTCCTCTATATAGTATAATGCACAGCCCATAGTCCTCCCTATAGTATAATGCACTCCCCATACTTCTCCAAATAGTATAATACACTCCCTATAGTCCTCCATATAGTATAATGAACTCCCCATAGTCCTCCATATAGTAAAATACACTCCCCATAGTCCTCCATATAGTATAATGCACTGTCCATAGTCCTACATATAGTATAATACACTCCCCATAGTTCTCCATATAGTATAATGCGCCCCCTATAACCATCTATATAATATAATGCACTCCTCAGAGTCCTCTATATAGTATAATACACTCCCCATAGTCCTCTATATAGTATAATATACTCCCATAGTCCTACATCTAGTATAATACACTCCCCATAGTCCTCTATAGTATAATTCACTCCCCATAGTCCTCTATATGGTATAATACACTCCCCATAGTCCTCTATATAGTATAATGCACTCCCAATAGTCCTCCATATAGTATAATACACTCCCCATAGTCCTCTATATAGTATAATACTCTCCCCATAGTCCTCTATATAGTATAATGCACTCCCCATAGTCCTCCATATAGTATAATACACTCTCCATAGTCCTCTATATAGTATAATGCACTCCCCATAGTCCTACATATAGTATAATACTCTCCCCATAGTCCTCCATATACTATAATACACTCCCTATAGTCCTCCATATAGTGTAATGCACAGCCCATAGTCCTCCATATAGTATAATACACTCCCCATAGTCCTCCATATAGTATAATACACTCCCCATAGTCCTCCATATAGTATAATGCACTTCTCATAGTCCTCCATATAGTATAATGCACTCTCCATACTTCCCCAAATAGTATAACACACTCCCCATAGTCCTCCATATAGTATAATGAACTCCCCATAGTCCTCCATATAGTATAATACACTCCCCATAGTCCTCCATATAGTATAATACACTCCCCATAGGCCTCCATATAGAATGATACACTCCCCATAGTCCTCCATATAGTATAATACAGTCCCCATAGTCCTCCATATAGTATAATGCACTCCCTATAGTCCTACATATAGCATAATACTCTCCCCATAGTCCTCCATATTGTATACTACACTCCCCATAGTCCTTCATATAGTATAATGCACTCTTCATAGTCGTTCATATAATATAATATACTTCCCATAGTCCTTCATATAGTATAATGCACTCCCCATAGTCCTCCATATAGTATAATACACTCCCCATAGTCCTCCATATAGTATAATGCACTCCCCATAGTCCTACATCTAGTATAATACACTCCCCATAGTCCTATATATAGTATAATACACTGTCCATAGTCCTACATATAGTATAATACACTCCCCATAGTTCTCCATATAGTATAATGCGCCCCCTATAACCATCTATATAATATAATGCACTCGTCAGAGTCCTCTATATAGTATAATACACTCCCCATAGTCCTCTATATAGTATAATATACTCCCATAGTCCTACATATAGTATAATACACTCCCCATAGTCCTCTATAGTATAATAAACTCCCCATAGTCCTCTATATAGTATAATGCACTCCCAATAGTACTCCATATAGTATAATGCACTCCCCATAGTCCACTATATAGTATAATACTCTCCCCATAGTCCTCTATATAGTATAATGCACTCCCCATAGTCCTCCATATAGTATAATACACTCTCCATAGTCCTCTATATAGTATAATGGACTCCCCATAGTCCTACATATAGTATAATACTCTCCCCATAGTCCTCCATATACTATAATACACTCCCCATAGTCCTCCATATAGTGTAATGCACAGCCCATAGTCCTCCATATAGTATAATACACTCCCCATAGTCCTCCATATAGTATAATACACTCCCCATAGTCCTCCATATAGTATAAGGCACTTCTCAAAGTCCTCCATATAGTATAATGCACTCTCCATACTTCCCCAAATAGTATAACACGCTCCCCATAGTCCTCCATATAGTATAATGAACTCCCCATAGTCCTCCATATAGTATAATACACTCCCCATAGTCCTCCATATAGTATAATGCACTCCACATAGGCCTCCATATAGAATTATACACTCCCCATAGTCCTCCATATAGTATAATACAGTCCCCATAGTCCTCCATATAGTATAATGCACTCCCCATAGTCCTCCATATAGTATAATGCACTCCCCATAGTCCTCCATATAGTATAATACACTCCCCATACTCCTCCATATAGTATAATACAGTCCCCATAGTCCTTCATATAGTATAATACACTCCCCATAGTCCTCCATATAGTATAATGCACTCCCCATAGTCCTCCATGTAGTAGAATGCACTCCCCATAGTCCCCCATAGAGTATAATGCTCTCCCCATAGCCCTCCATATAGAATAATGCACTCCCCATAGTCCTACATATATTATAATACTCTCCCTATAGTCCTCCACACACTATAATACACTCCCCATAGTCCTCCATATAGTATAATTCACTTCCTATAGTCCTTCATATAGCATAATACACTCCCCATAGTCCTCCATATATTATAATGCACTCCCCATAGTCCTACATATAGTCTAATACACTCCCCATAGTCATCCATATATTATAATACAGTCCCCATAGTCCTCCATATAGTATAATGCACTTCCCACAGTCCTCCATATAGTATAATACACTCCCCATAGTCCTCCATGTAGTATAATACACTCCCCATAGTCCTCCATATAGTATAATACACTCCCCATAGGCCTCCATTTAGTATAATACACTCCCCATAGTCCTCCATACAGTATAATACACTCCCCATAGTCCTCCGTATAGTATAATACACTCCCCATAGTCCTCCATACATTATAATGCAGCCCCCCATAGTCCTCCATACAGTATAATGCACTCCCCATAGTCCTCCATATAGTATAATCCACTCCCCATAGTCTTCCATATAGTATAATGCACTCCCCATAGTCCTCCATATAGTATAATGCACTCCCCATAGTCCTCCATATAGTATAATACACTCCCCATAGTCCTCCATATAGTATAATACACTCCCCATAGTCCTCCATATAGTATAATGCACTCCCCATAGTCCTCCATACAGCATAATGCACTCCCCATAGTCCTCCATATAGTATAATGCACTCCCCATAGTCCTCCATATAGTATAATACACTCCCCATAGTCCTCCATATAGTATAATACACTCCCCATAGTCCTCCATATAGTATAATGCACTCCCCATAGTCCTCCATACAGCATAATGCACTCCCCATAGTCCTCCATATAGTATAATACACTCCTCATAGTCCTCCATATAGTATAATACACTTCCCATAGTCCTCCATATAGTATAATACACTCCCCATAGGCCTCCATTTAGTATAATACACTCCCCATAGTCCTCCATACAGTATAATACACTCCCCATAGTCCTCCGTATAGTATAATACACTCCCCATAGTCCTCCATACAGTATAATGCAGCCCCCCATAGTCCTCCATACAGTATAATGCACTCCCTGTAGTCCTCCATACAGTATAATACACACCCCATAGTCCTCCATACAGTATAATACACTCCCCATAGTCCTCCATATAGTATAATGCACTCCCCATAGTCCTCCATATAGTATAATGCACTCCCCATAGTGTTCCATATAGTATAATGCACTCCCCATAGTCCTCCATATAGTATAATGCACTCCCCATAGTCCTCCATATAGTATAATACACTCCCCATAGTCCTCCATATAGTATAATACACTCCCCATAGTCCTCCATATAGTATAATGCACTCCCCATAGTCCTCCATACAGCATAATGCACTCCCCATAGTCCTCCATATAGTATAATGCACTCCCCATAGTCCTCCATATAGTATAATACACTCCCCATAGTCCTCCATATAGTATAATACACTCCCCATAGTCCTCCATATAGTATAATGCACTCCCCATAGTCCTTCATACAGCATAATGCACTCCCCATAGTCCTCCATATAGTATAATACACTCCTCATAGTCCTCCATATAGTATAATACACTCCCCATAGTCCTCCATATAGTATAATACACTCCCCATAGTCCTCCATATAGTATAATACACTCCCCATAGTCCTCCATATAGTATAATACACTCCCCATAGTCCTCCATATAGTATAATACACTCCCCATAGGCCTCCATATAGTATAATGCACTCCCCATAGTCCTCCCTATAGTATAATACACTCCCCATAGTCCTCCATATAGTATAATACACTCCCCATAGTCCTCCATATAGTATAATGCACTCCCCATAGTCCTCCATATAGGATAATACACTCCCCATAGTCCTCCATATAGTATAATGCACTCACCATAGTCCTCCATACAGCATAATGCACTCCCCATAGTCCTCCATATAGTATAATACACTCCCCATAGTCCTCCATATAGTATAATACACTCCCCATAGTCCTACATATAGTATAATACACTCCCCATAGTCCTCCATATAGTATAATGCACTCCCCATAGTCCTCCATACAGTATAATGCACTCCCCATAGTCCTCCACACAGTATAATACACTCCCCATAGTCCTCCATACAGTATAATACACTCCCCATAGTCCTCCATATAGTATAATACACTCCCCATAGTCCTCCATGTAGTATAACACACTCCCCATAGTCCTCCATATAGTATAATACACTCCCCATAGTCCTCCATATACTATAATACACTCCCCAGAGTCCTCCATATAGTATAATACACTCCCCATAGTCCTCCATATAGTATAACACACTCCCCATAGTCCTCCATATAGTATAATACACTCCCCATAGTCCTCCATATAGTATAACACACTCCCCATAGTCCTCCATATAGTATAATACACTCCCCATAGTCCTCCATATACTATAATACACTCCCCAGAGTCCTCCATATAGTATAATACACTCCCCATAGTCCTCCATATAGTATAACACACTCCCCATAGTCCTCCATATAGTATAATACACTCCCCATAGTCCTCCATATACTATAATACACTCCCCATATTCCTCCATATAGTATAATACACTCCCCATAGTCCTCCATATAGTATAATGCACTCCCCATAGTCCTCCATACAGCATAATGCACTCCCCATAGTCCTCCATATAGTATAATACACTCCCCATAGTCCTCCATATAGTATAATACACTCCCCATAGTCCTCCATATAGTATAATACACTCCCCATAGTCCTCCATATAGTATAATACACTCCCCATAGTCCTCCATATAGTATAATGCACTCCCCATAGTCCTCCATATAGTATAATGCACTCCCCATAGTCCTCCATATAGTATAATGCACTCCCCATAGTCCTCCATACAGTATAATACACTCCCCATAGTCCTCCGTATAGTATAATACACTCCCCATAGTCCTCCATACAGTATAATGCAGCCCCCCATAGTCCTCCATACAGTATAATGCACTCCCTGTAGTCCTCCATACAGTATAATACACACCCCATAGTCCTCCATACAGTATAATACACTCCCCATAGTCCTCCATATAGTATAATGCACTCCCCATAGTCCTCCATATAGTATAATGCACTCCCCATAGTCTTCCATATAGTATAATGCACTCCCCATAGTCCTCCATATAGTATAATGCACTCCCCATAGTCCTCCATATAGTATAATACACTCCCCATAGTCCTCCATATAGTATAATACACTCCCCATAGTCCTCCATATAGTATAATGCACTCCCCATAGTCCTCCATATAGTATAATGCACTCCCCATAGTCCTCCATACAGCATAATGCCCTCCTCATAGTCCTCCATATAGTATAATGCACTCCCCATAGTCCTCCATATAGTATAATACACTCCCCATAGTCCTCCATATAGTATAATGCACTCCCCATAGTCCTCCATACAGCATAATGCACTCCCCATAGTCCTCCATATAGTATAATACACTCCCCATAGTCCTCCATATAGTATAATACACTCCCCATAGTCCTCCATATAGTATAATACACTCCCCATAGTCCTCCATATAGTATGATACACTCCCCATAGTCCTCCATATAGTATAATACACTTCCCATAGGCCTCCATATAGTATAATGCACTCCCCATAGTCCTCCCTATAGTATAATACACTCCCCATAGTCCTCCATATAGTATAATACACTCCCCATAGTCATCCATATAGTATAATGCACTCCCCATAGTCCTCCATATAGTATAATACACTCCCCATAGTCCTCCATATAGTATAATGCACTCACCATAGTCCTCCATACAGCATAATGTACTCCCCATAGTCCTCCATATAGTATAATACACTCCCCATAGTCCTCCATATAGTATAATACACTCCCCATAGTCCTACATATAGTATAATACACTCCCCATAGTCCTCCATATAGTATAATGCACTCCCATAGTCCTCCATACAGTATAATGCACTCCCTATAGTCCTCCATACAGTATAATACACTCCCCATAGTCCTCCATACAGTATAATACACTCCCCATGGTCCTCCATATAGCATAATACACTCCCCATAGTCCTCCATATAGTATAATACACTCACCATAGTCCTCCATATAGTATAATACACTCCCCATAGTCCTCCATATACTATAATACACTCCCCATAGTCCTCCATATAGTATAATACACTCCCCATAGTCCTCCATATAGTATAATACACTCACCATAGTCCTCCATACAGCATAATGCATTCCCCATAGTCCTCCATATAGTATAATACTCTCCCCATAGTCCTCCATATAGTATAATACACTCCCCATAGTCTTCCATATAGTATAATGCACTCACCATAGTCCTCCATACAGCATAATGCACTCCCCATAGTCCTCCATATAGTATAATACACTCCCCATAGTCCTCCATATAGTATAATACACTCCCCATAGTCCTACATATAGTATAATACACTCCCCATAGCCCTCCATATAGTATAATGCACTCCCCATAGTCCTCCATACAGTATAATGCAGTCCCCATAGTCCTCCACACAGTATAATACACTTCCCATAGTCCTCCATACAGTATAATACACTCCCCATAGTCCTCCATATAGTATAATACACTCCCCATAGTCCTCCATATAGTATAACACACTCCCCATAGTCCTCCATATAGTATAATACACTCCCCATAGTCCTCCATATACTATAATACACTCCCCAGAGTCCTCCATATAGTATAATACACTCCCCATAGTCCTCCATATAGTATAATACACTCACCATAGTCCTCCATACAGCATAATGCACTCCCCATAGTCCTCCATATAGTATAATACACTCCCCATAGTCCTCCATATAGTATAATACACTCCCCATAGTCCTCCATATCGTATAATACACTCACCATAGTCCTCCATACAGTGTAATACACTCCCCATAGTCCTCCATATAGTATAATACACTCCCCATAGTCCTCCATATACTATAATACACTCCCCATAGTCCTCCATATAGTATAATACACTCCCCATAGTCCTCCCTATAGTATAATACACTCCCCATAGTCTTCCATATAGTATAATACACTCACCATAGTCCTCCATATAGTATAATACACTCACCATAGTCCTCCATACAGCATAATGCACTCCCCATAGTCCTCCATATAGTATAATACTCTCCCCATAGTCCTCCATATAGTATAATACACTCCCCATAGTCTTCCATATAGTATAATGCACTCACCATAGTCCTCCATACAGCATAATTCACTCCCTATAGTCCTCCATATAGTATAATACACTCCCCATAGTCCTCCATATAGTATAATACACTCCCCATAGTCCTACATATAGTATAATACACTCCCCATAGTCCTCCATATAGTATAATGCACTCCCCATAGTCCTCCATACAGTATAATGCACTCCCCATAGTCCTCCACACAGTATAATACACTCCCCATAGTCCTCCATACAGTATAATACACTCCCCATAGTCCTCCATATAGTATAACACACTCCCCATAGTCCTCCATATAGTATAATGCACTCCCCATAGTCCTCCATATAGTATATTGCACTCCCCATAGTCCTCCATATAGTATAATGCACTCCCCATAGTCCTCCATACAGTATAATACACTCCCCATAGTCCTCCGTATAGTATAATACACTCCCCATAGTCCTCCATACAGTATAATGCAGCCCCCCATAGTCCTCCATACAGTATAATGCACTCCCTGTAGTCCTCCATACAGTATAATACACACCCCATAGTCCTCCATACAGTATAATACACTCCCCATAGTCCTCCATATAGTATAATGCACTCCCCATAGTCCTCCATATAGTATAATGCACTCCCCATAGTCTTCCATATAGTATAATGCACTCACCATAGTCCTCCATATAGTATAATGCACTCCCCATAGTCCTCCATATAGTATAATACACTCCCCATAGTCCTCCATATAGTATAATACACTCCCCATAGTCCTCCATATAGTATAATGCACTCCCCATAGTCCTCCATATAGCATAATGCACTCCTCATAGTCCTCCATATAGTATAATGCACTCCCCATAGTCCTCCATATAGTATAATACACACCCCATAGTCCTCCATATAGTATAATACACTCCCCATAGTCCTCCATATAGTATAATGCACTCCCCATAGTCCTCCATACAGCATAATGCACTCCCCATAGTCCTCCATATACTATAATACACTCCCCAAAGTCCTCCATATAGTATAATACACTCCCCATAGTCCTCCATATAGTATAATACACTCCCCATAGTCCTCCATATAGTATAATACACTCCCCGTAGTCCTCCATATAGTATAATGCACTCCCCATAGTCCTCCATATAGTATAATGCACTCCCCATAGTCCTCCATATAGTATAATGCACTCCCCATAGTCCTCCATATAGTATAATACACTCCCCATAGTCCTCCATATAGCATAATACACTGCCCATAGTCCTCCATATAGTATAATGCACTCCCCATAGTCCTCCATACAGCATAATGCACTCCCCATAGTCCTCCATATAGTATAATACACTCCCCATAGTCCTCCATATAGTATAATGCACTCCCCATAGTCCTCCATACAGCATAATGCACTCCCCATAGTCCTCCATATAGTATAATACACTCCCCATAGTCCTCCATATAGTATAATACACTCCCCATAGTCCTCCATATAGTATAATACACTCCCCATAGTCCTCCATATAGTATAATACACTCCCCATAGTCCTCCATATAGTATAATACACTCCCCATAGGCCTCCATATAGTATAATGCACTCCCCATAGTCCTCCCTATAGTATAATACACTCCCCATAGTCCTCCATATTGTATAATACACTCCCCATAGTCCTCCATATAGTATAATGCACTCCCCATAGTCCTCCATACAGTATAATGCACTCCCTATAGTCCTCCATACAGTATAATACACTCCCCATAGTCCTCCATACAGTATAATACACTCCCCATAGTCCTCCATATAGTATAATACACTCCCCATAGTCCTCCATATAGTATAATACACTCACCATAGTCCTCCATATAGTATAATACACTCCCCATAGTCCTCCATATACTATAATACACTCCCCATAGTCCTCCATATAGTATAATACACTCCCCATAGTCCTTCATATAGTATAATACACTCACCATAGTCCTCCATACAGCATAATGCACTCCCCATAGTCCTCCATATAGTATAATACTCTCCCCATAGTCCTCCATATAGTATAATACACTCCCCATAGTCTTCCATATAGTATAATGCACTCACCATAGTCCTCCATACAGCATAATGCACTCCCCATAGTCCTCCATATAGTATAATACAGTCCCCATAGTCCTCCATATAGTATAATACACTCCCCATAGTCCTACATATAGTATAATACACTCCCCATAGTCCTCCATATAGTATAATGCACTCCCCATAGTCCTCCATACAGTATAATGCACTCCCCATAGTCCTCCACACAGTATAATACACTCCCCATAGTCCTCCATACAGTATAATACACTCCCCATAGTCCTCCATATAGTATAATACACTCCCCATAGTCCTCCATATAGTATAACACACTCCCCATAGTCCTCCATATAGTATAATACACTCCCCATAGTCCTCCATATACTATAACACACTCCCCAGAGTCCTCCATATAGTATAATACACTCCCCATAGTCCTCCATATAGTATAATACACTCCCCATAGTCCTCCATATCGTATAATACACTCACCATAGTCCTCCATATAGTGTAATACACTCCCCATAGTCCTCCATATAGTATAATACACTCCCCATAGTCCTCCATATACTATAATACACTCCCCATAGTCCTCCATATAGTATAATACACTCCCCATAGTCCTCCCTATAGTATAATACACTCCCCATAGTCTTCCATATAGTATAATACACTCACCATAGTCCTCCATATAGTATAATACACTCCCCATAGTCCTCCCTATAGTATAATACACTCCCCATAGTCCTCCATATAGTATAATACACTCACCATAGTCCTCCATACAGCATAATGCACTCCCCATAGTCCTCCATATAGTATAATACACTCCCCATAGTCCTCCATATAGTATAATACACTCCCCATAGTCCTCCATATAGTATAATACACTCCCCATAGTCCTCCATATAGTATAATACACTCCCCATAGTCCTCCCTATAGTATAATACACTCACCATAGTCCTCCATACAGCATAATGCACTCCCCATAGTCCTCCATATAGTATAATACACTCCCCATAGTCCTCCATATAGTATAATACACTCCCCATAGTCCTCCATATAGTATAATACACTCCCCATAGGCCTCCATATACTATAATGCACTCCCCATTGTCCTCCATATAGTATAATACACTCCCCATAGGCCTCCATATACTATAATACACTCCCCATAGTCCTCCATATAGTATAATACACTCCCCATAGTCCTCCATATAGTATAATACACTCCCCATAGTCCTCCATATAGTATAATACACTCCCCAGAGTCCTCCCTATAGTATAATACACTCCCCATAGTCCTCCATATAGTATAATACACTCACCATAGTCCTCCATACAGCATAATGCACTCCCCATAGTCCTCCATATAGTATAATACACTCTCCATAGTCCTCCATATAGTATAATACACTCCCCATAGTCCTCCATATAGTATAATACACTCCCCATAGTCCTCCATATAGTATAATACACTCCCCATAGTCCTCCTTATAGTATAATACACTCCCCATAGTTCTCCCTATAGTATAATACACTCCCCATAGTCCTCCATATAGTATAATACACTCACCATAGTCCTCCATACAGCATAATGCACTCCCCATAGTCCTCCATATAGTATAATACACTCCCCATAGGCCTCCATATACTATAATACACTCCCCATAGTCCTCCATATAGTATAATACACTCCCCATAGTCCTCCATATAGTATAATACACTCCCCATAGTCCTCCATATAGTATAATACACTCCCCATAGTCCTCCATATAGTATAATACACTCCCCATAGTCCTCCCTATAGTATAATACACTCACCATAGTCCTCCATACAGCATAATGCACTCCCCATAGTCCTCCATATAGTATAATACACTCCCCATAGTCCTCCATATAGTATAATACACTCCCCATAGTCCTCCATATAGTATAATATACTCCCCATAGTCCTCCATATAGTATAATACACTCCCATTAGTCCTCCATATAGTATAATACACTCCCCATAGTCCTCCCTATAGTATAATACATTCCCCATAGTCCTCCATATAGTATAATACACTCACCATAGTCCTCCATATAGTATAATACACTCCCCATAGTCCTCCATATAGTATAATGCACTCCCCATAGTCCTCCATATAGTATAATACACTCCCCATAGGCCTCCATATACTATAATACACTCCCCATAGTCCTCCATATAGTATAATACACTCCCCATAGTCCTCCATATAGTATAATACACTCCCCATAGTCCTCCATGTAGTATAATACACTCCCCATAGTCCTCCATATAGTATAATGCACAGCCCATAGTCCTCCATATAGTATAATACACTCCCCATAGTCCTCCATATATTATAATGCACTCTCCATAGTCCTCCATATAGTATAATACACTCCCCATAGTCCTCCATATAGTATAATACACTCCCCATAGTCCTCCCTATAGTATAATACACTCCCCATAGTCCTCCATATAGTATAATACACCCACCATAGTCCTCCATATAGTATAATACACTCCCCATAGTCCTCCATATAGTATAATACACTCCCCATAGTCCTCCCTATAGTATAATACACTCCCCATAGTCCTCCATATAGTATAATACACTCCCCATAGGCCTCCATATACTATAATACACTCCCCATTGTCCTCCATATAGTATAATACACTCCCCATAGTCCTCCATATAGTATAATACACTCCCCATAGTCCTCCATATAGTATAATACACTCCCCATAGTCCTCCCTATAGTATAATACACTCCCCATAGTCCTCCCTATAGTATAATACACTCCCCATAGTCCTCCATATAGTATAATACACCCACCATAGTCCTCCATATAGTATAATGCACTCCCCATAGTCCTCCATATAGTATAATACGCTCCCCATAGTCCTCCATATAGTATAATACAGAGGTCTCCAACCGCCGGTCCGCGGACCAGGACCGGGCCGTTGGGGTTTTTCAGCCGGTCCGCGGCCCTGCGCCTGGTCAGAGCTCGCTCTGTGTGGATTTATAATGTTTTCTGCCATAGCCGTGACATCTCGCAGCTCCCGGCAGAGAACATTATGCAGGACGGGGTGGGGCGTCGGGCGGGTCTTAGTGACGCAGCCCTCCACAGCACAGCATGGTACCTGTTGTACGTCACGGGGCGGGTCTTAGTGACGCAGCCCTCCTGCACAGCATGGTGTGTTCCTGACGGGGTGGGGCGGCAGGCTCTCCTCACTGACACGCCCCCGGCAGAACATGTTATGTGGGGTGTGCTGGGGCAGCAGACTGGCTTCAGTGACGCGGCTCCCGGTACCGGTGTTCAGTGTGTAGCGCTGCTAGCAGCGCTGTATACACTGACGCTCAATGTACAATGCTGCTACTTAGCAGCGCTGTACACCGAGTTCCCGCCAGCATCCTCCCCATACAGCTCCACCCCTCCATAACCCCACCCCCATATGACCAAAGCCCCGCCCCCACCCCCACCTGGCCATGGAAAACTGGTCTTGCTTAAAGCCGGTCCCTGGTGCAAAAAAGGTTGGGGACCTCTGGTGTATAATACACTCCCTATAGTCCTCCATATAGTATAATACACTCCCCATAGGCCTCCATATAGAATGATTCACTCCCCATAGTCCTCCATATAGTATAATACAGTCCCCATAGTCCTCCATATAGTATAATACACAGCCCATAGTCCTCCATATAGTATAATACACTCCCCATAGTCCTCCATATAGTATAATGCACAGCCCATAGTCCTCCATATAGTATAATACACTCCCCATAGTCCTCCATATAGTATAATGCACTCCCCATAGTCCTCCATATAGTATAATACACTCCCCATAGTCCTCCATATAGTATAATGCACTCCTCATAGTCCTCCATATAGTATAATACACTCCCCATAGTCCTCCATACAGTTTAATGGACCCCCCCCCATAGTCCTCCATATAGTATAATACACTCTCCATAGTCCTCCATGCAGTATAATGCACACCCCCCCATAGTCCTCCATATAGTATAATACACTCCCCATAGTCCTCCATATAGTATTATGCACTCCTCATAGTCCTCCATATAGTATAATACACTCCCCATAGTCCTCCATACCGTTTAATGGACCCCCCCCATAGTCCTCCATATAGTATAATACACTCTCCATAGTCCTCCATGCAGTATAATGCACACACCCCCATAGTCCTCCATATAGTATAATACACTCCCCATAGTCCTCCATATAGTATAATACACTCCCCATGGTCCTCCATATAGAATGATTCACTTCCCATAGTCCTCCATATAGTATAATACACTCCCCATAGTCCTCCATATAGTATAATGCACTCCCCATAGTCCTCCATATAGTATAATACACTCCCCATAGTCCTCCATATAGTATAATGCACTCCTCATAGTCCTCCATATAGTATAATACACTCCTCATAGTCCTCCATATAGTATAATACACTCCCTATAGTCCTCCATATAGTATAATGCACTCCTCATAGTCCTCCATATAGTATAATACACTCCTCATAGTCCTCCATATAGTATAATGCACTCCTCATAGTCCTCCATATAGTATAATACACTCCCTATAGTCCTCCATACAGTTTAATGGACCCCCCCCATAGTCCTCCATATAGTATAATACACTCTCCATAGTCCTCCATGCAGTATAATGCACACCCCCCCCATAGTCCTCCATATAGTATAATACACTCCCCATAGTCCTCCATATAGTAGAATGCACACCCCTTTCGTCCTCCAGTCAGCATAATGCACCCCCCCATAGTCCTCTATACAGTATAATGCACTCCCTGTAGTCCTCCATACAGTTTAATGGACCCCCCCCCCCCATGGTCCTCCATACAGCATAATGCACACCCTGTACTGTATTTTGGCCATCGGTCACTGATTAAAAAAAAATGAACACAGTACTCACCTCTCCTGGTTCCAGCGGGCTGAAAACTGTTTTTTTTTTTGTGGGGGGGGTGGAGGGTTTCAATTAGGACTTTCTGCTATAAGGCCTCATGATTTCTGTGTACACTCTTCTGAGATTTTAGTTTTGGGGATTTTTAATAAATTTATAACAATTGTTACAATCTGGATTTCTCATGGATAATTGTGTGGAGACTGAATATTCTCTAGAATGTGTCCGCGGGGGGATTTACCTTTTGTCTTTCACTTTTGTCATTTTTTATAATAAAAAAAAAAAAAGTTGATGGAAAAAAACGGACATTGTATTAATGGCAACTAAACTGCACCCCGAAATCTGTATCCAGAGCGCTGCACAGGGGTCCAACTATGGTCAAATATTTATGGCTGCACCTCATATGTTCACATTATCTAAAACAGAAACCCCCCAAATATCTGAGTGCAGCAATTTGCAGCGGAGCAAGAGCGAGGATCATGTCCACAGGTGAGGACACAATCACGCCGGGACCCTCACAGAAGCCCTCAGGGCTCTTCACCATCTCACTGCTCTGCCAGCCCCGCATCTGTGTAAATACATACAGGAACATGTGGCAAATTGTGATTGTGCCTTTAAGGAAGTCTCAGCAATGTGGAGGTCACCGCATACAAATATGTGCCCCCCTGCCCCCGCCCTGTGAGATCTCCGCCTGATCTGCCGTATTTGTCTTATTGCTTTCATGATACAGATCATTTCCTCGCTGCCTCCATCTGCACATACCTCACAGCCTCTGAAAACACACCTGTCCCCCAGTAATTACCGCCGCCCCCACATCCCTGACCTTTATTGTGCACTAATTATTTCATTGTGCTCTTATTTGTCCGTACATCTCTGGAGGAGCCGCCGAAATCTACGACGGGCATCGCTGAGTCAACAAATATAATCCCCCGGAATAACACAGGAAAGTTCTGCCATTAATAAATACATGTGACGAGTATCGCACGAGGTTATTGACTCAGCGCTCCAAAGTGGCGGCACTGGAGGCGCAAAATGATGATTCGCGCTCTGATTGTTTACTTAAATTTTCAACCGCAAAAATCAACAACATGAAACGTTGCACAATACCGGCTCCTACATCCGAGCTCTCAGCTATGGCGGCTCCTACATCCGAGCTCTCAGCTATGGCGGCTCCTACATCCGAGCTCTCAGCTATGGCGGCTCCTACATCCGAGCTCTCAGCTATGGCGGCTCCTACATCCGAGCTCTCAGCTATGGCGGCTCCTACATCCGAGCTCTCAGCTATGGCGGCTCCTACATCCGAGCTCTCAGCTATGGCGGCTCCTACATCCGAGCTCTCAGCTATGGCGGCTCCTACATCCGAGCTCTCAGCAAAGGTGGCTCCTACATCCGAGCTCTCAGCTATGGTGGCTCCTACATCCGAGCTCTCAGCTATGGCGGCTTCTACATCCGAGCTCTCAGCAAAGGTGGCTCCTACATCCGAGCTCTCAGCTATGGCGGCTCCTACATCCGAGCTCTCAGCAAAGGTGGCTCCTACATCCGAGCTCTCAGCTATGGTGGCTCCTACATCCGAGCTCTCAGCTATGGCGGCTCCTACATCCGAGCTCTCAGCAAAGGTGGCTCCTACATCCGAGCTCTCAGCAAAGGTGGCTCCTACATCCGAGCTCTCAGCAATAGCGGCTCCTACATCTGAATTCTCAGCGATGGCTGCTCCTACATCCGAGCTCTCAGCAATAGCGGCTCCTACATCTGAATTCTCAGCGATGGCGGCTCCTACATCCGAGCTCTCAGCGATGGCGGCTCCTACATCCGAGCTCTCAGCGATGGCGGCTCCTACATCCAAGCTCTCAGCAATAGCGGCTCCTACATCTGAATTCTCAGTGATGGCGGCTCCTACATCTGAATTCTCAGCGATGGGTCTCCTACATCCGAGCTCTCAGCGATGGCGGCTCCTACATCCGAGCTCTCAGCGATAGCGGCTCCTACATCTGAATTCTCAGCGATGGCGACTCCTACATCCGAGCTCTCAGCAATAGCGGCTCCTACATCTGAATTCTCAGCGATGGCGGCTCCTACATCTGAGCTCTCAGCAATAGCGGCTCCTACATCTGAATTCTCAGCGATGGCGACTCCTACATCCGAGCTCTCAGCAATAGCAGCTCCTACATCTGAATTCTCAGCGATGGCGGCTCCTACATCCGAGCTCTCAGCTATGGCGGCTCCTACATCTGAATTCTCAGCGATGGCGGCTCCTACATCTGAGCTCTCAGCAATAGCGGCTCCTACATCTGAATTCTCAGCGATGGCGACTCCTACATCCGAGCTCTCAGCAATAGCAGCTCCTACATCTGAATTCTCAGCGATGGCGGCTCCTACATCTGAGCTCTCAGCAATAGCGGCTCCTACATCTGAATTCTCAGCGATGGCGACTCCTACATCCGAGCTCTCAGCAATAGCAGCTCCTACATCTGAATTCTCAGCGATGGCGGCTCCTACATCCGAGCTCTCAGCTATGGCGGCTCCTACATCTGAATTCTCAGCGATGGCGGCTCCTACATCCGAGCTCTCAGCGAAGGTGGCGCCTACATCTGAGCTCTCAGTGATGGCGGTTCCTACATCCAAGCTCTCAGCAAAGGTGGCTCCTGTGACGCCAGGTTGTGAGACACTGGAAAGCCCTACCCTGGGAGATGGGGGACTCGGAGTCGGGTCCAATGATGGAGAGATGTGGTGCAGCCGTGGCCCGGACCCGCTCCATGCCCAGGGGTGTCACATTAAAAAGGATGGTGTGGGCTTATCCGGGTTGAGTGGCTGATCTCGACTACGCCACCTGTGGTGTCTGGTGAAGGCCACCAGCACTGCTGCAGTCCGCCGAGGCATGGTGTTATGGCAGCCGACGTTGTTACTACTCCCCATAGGCGGAGCAGGGCCTCGGGGCAGAAGGCCAGGAGGACGGGGGTAGTAGTCTAGGAGGTTTTGGTGCTGTGTAACACGGTGTAGTGCAGAATAAAGAGTCCGAAGGCCATAGGGGTGAACTTCCAAGGCTTTACTCACGGAAGAGATGGCAGTAGGAAGGCGACTCCCTGCTCCTCGCGGGGTTCTGCGGTCACCAGAGACGAAGGGGTCCGACAACCTCCGAGTAAGTCCAGTGTTCAATCAGGACCCCGCACCAGAGTGTTCCTCGACTTCAGACCGGGCCCTTTCCTGTCTGTGTGTGTAGATAGGCTGGGTCTCCCTCTGAACTTCACTCAGAAAAAGGGTACGCGTGGCAGCTCCGCTCCTTCCGTTACCCGGTGGGATCCTCAGGGCCTACCGGGCTTTCCCGACCAGGACGTGGAGTAGCAAGGTCGGGTGTTGGGGGCCGGTACCCCTCTTGCAGCCGGAGTCCCTCTGAATATATCAGGTTGGCGAGGACAGGTGGCGTATACCGCTCCGTCTGCATCCTCCCTGGGATCCATTTGCGGTGGAGCTACACTCTTAAGCTCCGGGCCTTCTTGGTCATGGTCTCTGACCGGGCTGAGACATACATTATCTGCAGCCTGCCCCTCGACCCAAGGCCAAGGTACGAGGGCTGTGTCTCCATCCGATGCGGGCCCACACAGGATCCGCGTCCAGGGTAGGAGGACACAGTACAGCAGTCAACGAACCATCAAAAGACAAAAGGCAAAAAGGACCATGAACCAAGATGGCTGTGTATTAAATATGAATTATTAAGTGTCACTAAAATATGAGTCCTCCACCCTCACCCACTAAATGGTTCCCCTATCTCTTGTTTCCCCAGTCTCCCGATAACCAGGATGGCAGCACCTAGTGCATTCTAGCCCCCTCTGGTGAGAGAAGTGTGGTGTTGGATGTGGAGGAAGGATCCTGACCATCGCACTGTTCTTACCTCAGAGGAGGAACACTACACTCCATTAGAGAAGTGCAGCATCCCTGTGGCGGTCGAACCCTCAGGGGCGCCACACTCCTACATCTGATCTCTCAGCGATGGGTCTCCTACATCTGAATTCTCAGTGCTGGTGGCTCCTATATCTAAGCTCTCAGTGATGGCAGCTTCTACATCCGAGCTCTCAGCGATGGCAGCTACTACATCCGAGCTCTCAACGATAGCGGCTCCTACCTCTGAATTCTCAGTGATGGCGGTTCCTACATCCGAGCTCTCAGTGATGGTGGCTCCTACATCCGAGCTCTTAGCGATGGTGGCTCCTACATCCAATCTCTCAGTGATGGCGGCTCCTACATCCAAGCTCTCAGTGATGATAGCTCCTACATCCGAGCTCTTATCGATAGCGGCTCCTACATCTGAATTATCAGCGATGGCGGCTCCTACATCCAACCACTCAGCGATGGCGGATGCTATATCTGAATTCTCAGTGATGGCAGCTCTTACATCCAAGTTCTCAGAGATGGCAGGTCCTACATCTGAGCTCTCAGTGATGGCGACTACTAAATATGAAATCTCAGTGATGGCAGCTCTTACACCAGAACTCTCAGCGACGACTGCTCCTACATCTGAATTCTCAATGATGGTGGCTCCTACATCTGAATTCTCAGCTGTGGAAGCTCTTAAACCCGAGCTCTCAGTGATGGCGGCTCCTGCATCTGAAATCTCAGCAATGGCAGCTCTTACACCCAAGCGCTCAGCAATGACTGCTCCTTCAAGTGAATTCTCAGTGATGGTGGCTCCTAAATCTGAATTCTTAGCGATGGCGGCTCCTACATCCGAGCTTTCAGTGATGGCAGCTCCTACATCTGAGCTCTCAGCGATGACAGCTCTTATATCCGAGCTCTCAGCAATGTCGGCTCCTACATCTGAATTTTCAGCGATGGAGGCTCCTACATCCAAACTCTCAGCGATGGTGTCTTCTACATCCAAGCTTTCAGCGATGGTAGCTCCTACATCTGAGCTCCCATTAATGGCAGCTCCTACATCCGAGCTCTTGGCGATAGTGTCTCCTATATCCAAACTCTCAGCGATGGCGGCTCCTACATACAAGCTCTCAGCAATGGTAGCTCCTTCATCCAAGCTCTCTGCGATGGCTGCTCCTACATGTGAATTCTCAGCGATGGTGGCTCCTACATCTGAGCTCTTTGCGACGGAGACTCCTACATCTCAATTGTCAGCAATGGCAGCACCTACATCTGAGCTCTCGGCGATGGTGTCTCCTACATCCGACCTCCCAGTGATGGCGGCTCCTATATCTGAATTCTAAACATTGCCAGCTCCTAAATCCGAACTCTCAGCGAGGGCGGCTCCTATATCTGACCTCTCAACAATGGTGACTCCTACATCCAAGTTCTTAGCGATGGCGGTTCCTATATCTGAGTTCTCAGAGATGGTGCCTCATACATTCGAGCACTCAGCGATGGCAGCTCCTACATCTTAGCTCTCAACGATAGCAGCTCATACATCTGGGCTCTTACCGATGGCAGCTCATACATCTGGGCTCTTACCGATGGCAGCTCATATATCTGGGCTCTTACCGATGGCGGCTCATACATCTGGGCTCTTACCGATGGCAGCTCATACATCTGGGCTCTTAGCGATGGCCGCTCATACATCTGGGCTCTTAGCGATGGCGGCTCATACATTTATGCTCTCAGCAATGTCAGCTCCTACATCTACTCCTACAGCTGAGCTCTCAGCTATTGTGGCTCCAACATCCGAGCTCTCAGCTATGGCGGCTGCTACATCCGAGCTCTCAGCTATGGCGACTCCTACATCCGAGCTCTCAGCTATGGCGGCTCCTACATCCGAGCTCTCAGCTATGGCGACTCCAACATCCAAGCTCTCAGCGATGGCGACTCCTACATCCGAGCTCTCAGCTATGGCGGCTCCAACATCCGAGCTCTCAGCTATGGCGACTCCTACATCCGAGCTCTCAGCTATGGCGGCTCCTACATCCGAACCCTCAACGATGGCTGCTCCTATATTCGAGCTCTTAGCGATGGCGACTCCTACATCCGACCTCTCATCTATGGCGGCTTCTACATCCGAGCTCTCAGCTATGGCAGCTCCTACATCCGAGCCCTTAACGATGGCTGCTCCTATATTCGAGCTCTTAGCGATGGCGACTCCTACATCCGAGCTCTCAGCTATGGCGGCTTCTACATCCGAGCTCTCAGCTATGGCGACTCCTACATCCGACCTCTCATCTATGGCGGCTTCTACATCCAAGCTCTCAGTGATGGCGACTCCTACATCCGAGCTCTCATCTATGGCGACTCCTACATCCGAGCTCTCAGCTATGGCGGCTCCTACATCTGAGCTCTCAGCTATGGCGGCTCCTACATCTGAGCTCTCAACGATGGCTGCTCCTATATTCGAGCTCTTAGCGATGATGGCTTCTCACTTTGACATCTGAGGGGAAGATATTCTTGAGCGACGTCCTGTAAGTTATTTCTCCATCTATTAATATTTATGACATTATAAATAAAACAATTCTCACATTTTAAGCTTTTCCATCATTTTTCAGAATATTACATAAAAATGTCAACACGGCCTTTACGTCGATGAGTGCGGTCAACGGTGAGGAAAATAAATGCAGAAAAACAAATTTATATATACTGATGGTGACTCCAAAGTCATTTTGCGGCTCCATCAATACTGAGGATGGGGCCATTATTCTCAGCCCCGTACACTCCCCTTGCTGTTGTGTTGACCACTACCCTCATCCTCCATCATGTTGAATGACTTGTCCCTGACTTGGGCATTGTGGGCATAGTCTAGGTGCCCACCTGTGGCCCCTTAGAGCATGGCGGGGGGTTACGGTCTATGATTTGATGGAAGCTTCGAAGGAGCAGCATTTAATCATGTAGGTTTGGCATGATATTTCCTCTGTAAGAGAAAGCTATTAAGAAAACAGAGAAGGATTAATTTGCGCTCATTACAGGCGGCTCCGTTCTTTGCTCATGCTCGTTAGAGGTTGACATGTGAAAACGCTAATAATTAAACTGTTCCTGGTGACTAATGCACTCTGCCACGTCTGAATGATGGCCTGTGCGGAGCGCCGCTACGTTAACCCTGTAGTCGTAATATGTTTTATTTTATTGTAGTAGTAACAATAGCTGGATGATGATGGCAACTTGTGATCTGTGGTTACTAGGAGGATGTTGAAGATGATGGGAAGGATGATGAGGAGGATGACTGCCCCCTCCCATCCTTACCATCCTGTTCCTGTAATTTTTCCCATTTTCATTACCATTATCCTGCGTTATTCTCACTATTCTCCATTTTTTTACTGCTATAATTACCTTCATCACTATCTTTACGGTTATCTCCATCATTATTTTCACTGTTATCTTCCTGGCCTTTCTCATTATTATCCAGCCAGTTATCTCACCTCATTTTTTTTATTGTTATTTGCTCCTACTATTCTCACAGTTATCTCCTCCATTATACTTCCGGCTATCCACACTGTTATCTCCTCCATTATCCTTTCAGCTATCCTCACTGTTATCTCCTCCATTATCCTTCCAGCTATCCTCACTGTTATCTCCTCCATTATCCTTCCTGCTATCCTCACTGTTATCACCTCCATACTCCTTTCAACTATCCTCACCGTTATCTCCTCCATTATCCTTTCAACTATCCTCACCGTTATCTCCTCCATTATCCTTCCAGCTATCCTCACTGTTATCACCTTCATTATCCTTCCTGCTATCCTCACCATTATCGCCTCCATTATCCTTTCAGCTATCCTCACTGTTATCTCCTCCATTATCCTTCCAGCTATCCTCACCATTATCTCCTCAATTATCCTTCCAGCTATCCTCACCATTATCTCCTCCAATACCCTTCCATCTATCCTCACTGTTATCTCCTCAATTATCCTTCCTGCTATCATCACTGTTATCTCCTCCATTATCCTTCCAGCTATCCTCACTGTTATCTCCTCCATTATCCTTCCAGCTATCCTCACTGTTATATCTCCTCAATTATCCTTCCTGCTATCCTCACTGTTATCTCCTCCATTATCCTTCCAGCTATCCTCACTGTTATCTCCTCAATTATCCTTCCAGCTATCCTCACTGTTATCGCCTCAATTATCCTTCCAGCTATCCTCACCATTATCTCCTCAATTATCCTTCCTGCTATCCTCACTGTTATCTCCTCCATTATCCTTTCAGCTATCCTTACTGTTATCTCCTCCATTATCCCTCCTGCTATCCTCACCGTTATCTCCTCCATTATCCTTCCTGCTATCCTCACTGTTATCTCCTCCATTATCCTTCCAGTTATCCTCACTGTTATCACCTCCATACTCCTTTCAACTATCCTCACCGTTATCTCCTCCATTATCCTTCCAGCTATCCTCACCGTTATCTCCTCCATTATCCTTTCAACTATCCTCACCGTTATCTCCTCCATTATCCTTCCAGCTATCCTCACTGTTATCACCTTCATTATCCTTCCTGCTATCCTCACCATTATCGCCTCCATTATCCTTTCAGCTATCCTCACTGTTATCTCCTCCATTATCCTTCCAGCTATCCTCACCATTATCTCCTCCAATACCCTTCCATCTATCCTCACTGTTATCTCCTCAATTATCCTTCCTGCTATCCTCACTTTTATCTCCTCAATTATCCTTCCAGCTATCCTCACCATTATCTCCTCCATTATCCTTCCAGCTATCCTCACTGTTATCTCCTCAATTATCCTTCCAGCTATCCTCACTGTTATCTCCTCAATTATCCTTCCAGCTATCCTCACCATTATCTCCTCAATTATCCTTCCAGCTATCCTCACCATTATCTCCTCCAATACCCTTCCATCTATCCTCACTGTTATCTCCTCAATTATCCTTCCTGCTATCATCACTGTTATCTCCTCCATTATC
This sequence comes from Phyllobates terribilis, assembly GCF_046119375.1. Taxonomy (NCBI): domain Eukaryota; kingdom Metazoa; phylum Chordata; class Amphibia; order Anura; family Dendrobatidae; genus Phyllobates; species Phyllobates terribilis. The sequence goes on along the minus strand of NW_027362765.1, from coordinate 344,969,618 downwards.
CTTCCAGCTATCCTCACTGTTATCTCCTCCATTATCCTTCCAGCTATCCTCACTGTTATATCTCCTCAATTATCCTTCCTGCTATCCTCACTGTTATCTCCTCCATTATCCTTCCAGCTATCCTCACTGTTATCTCCTCAATTATCCTTCCAGCTATCCTCACTGTTATCGCCTCAATTATCCTTCCAGCTATCCTCACCATTATCTCCTCAATTATCCTTCCTGCTATCCTCACTGTTATCTCCTCCATTATCCTTTCAGCTATCCTTACTGTTATCTCCTCCATTATCCCTCCTGCTATCCTCACCGTTATCTCCTCCATTATCCTTCCTGCTATCCTCACTGTTATCTCCTCCATTATCCTTCCAGTTATCCTCACTGTTATCACCTCCATACTCCTTTCAACTATCCTCACCGTTATCTCCTCCATTATCCTTCCAGCTATCCTCACCGTTATCTCCTCCATTATCCTTTCAACTATCCTCACCGTTATCTCCTCCATTATCCTTCCAGCTATCCTCACTGTTATCACCTTCATTATCCTTCCTGCTATCCTCACCATTATCGCCTCCATTATCCTTTCAGCTATCCTCACTGTTATCTCCTCCATTATCCTTCCAGCTATCCTCACCATTATCTCCTCCAATACCCTTCCATCTATCCTCACTGTTATCTCCTCAATTATCCTTCCTGCTATCCTCACTTTTATCTCCTCAATTATCCTTCCAGCTATCCTCACCATTATCTCCTCCATTATCCTTCCAGCTATCCTCACTGTTATCTCCTCAATTATCCTTCCAGCTATCCTCACTGTTATCTCCTCAATTATCCTTCCAGCTATCCTCACTGTTATCTCCTCAATTATCCTTCCAGCTATCCTCACTGTTATCTCCTCAATTATCCTTCCAGCTATCCTCACTGTTACACTGCCTTCTTCTTTGTACTTTTCACCATTTTCTTTCCCCATACCCTTCAATTTCTTGTCAATGTTATTTTCACTATTTTTTCACAGTTAGGCCACGTTCACACCTTCAGTATTTGGTCAGTATTTTACATCAGTATTTGTAGCCAAAACCAGGAGAGGAACAATCAGAGGAAAAGTATAATATAAACCACTTCTGGATTTATCACCCGCTCCTGGTTGTGGCTCACAAATACTGATGTAAAATACTGACCAAATACTGAGTGTGTGAATGCGGTTTTATCTTCACAATGATCTCTCTCATTATCACCCCCCTTATTTTCACTGTCTTTGTTATTTTCCCCATTATCTTTATTGTTATCTGCAGATGATAACACCCAAACAGGTCCCGGGACCCCCGATTAGTGTGGCGGTTTCCTGCGCCTCATTCGCAGCATCACTGATGAATTTTGCTTGTGGCATCTTGTGCCGCGGCTGCGGATGAGCGGCGTCCTGCACATCAAAGACGCTGCTCACTGATGAGGCCAGTAATGATGGCGCTTGTTGTCTTTGAATAGATCATAATGAATTGCTGAGTTCTCGGGGAGTTGATTGTTCTCATGTGTTTCTCATAAGGACATGGCTGATGGAGCGGCCTGTGCTCCAGGTTACTGCCCTCAGCGTCACATATTCATTTCCCTGCAATATTAATGGTTTTCTCCAGTATTTGCTCCTTGTGTGGAATGTGCAGAAATTCTCTTATCCACATGGTCAGAGGCAAAACAAGGAAAAGATCAATGTCCGAGGCCACTGCGAATCCTCAGGGCACAGTCCCGGGGCTTTACATCAGAGAGGGGTGGAAATGTGACAGCGGCACCACCAAGAGCTTCATCAGGTGCCGGTTATCCAAGAAGTGATCTGTGGGGAGGATCATCCTCCTCATCATCATCCTCCTCATCCTCCTCATCACCCTTCTCTGCATCCACCTCATCATCATCCCCCTCATCCTCAACATAGTCCTCTTCATTCTTCTTCTCATCATCCCCTCATCATCCTTCTCATCATCCTCCTCATCATCCTCCTCATCATCCTTCTCATCATCCTTCTTATCACCCTCATCATCCTTCTCATCATCCTCCTCATCATCATCCTCATCATCATCTTCCTCATCATCCTCCTCCTCCTTCTCATTATCCTCCTCATCATCATGCTCCTCCTCATCATCCTCTTCCTCCTCCTCATCATCCTTCTCATCATCCTCCTCATCATCCTCATCATCATCTTCCTCATCATCCTCCTCCTCCTTCTCATTATCCTCCTCATCATCATGCTCCTCCTCATCATCCTCTTCCTCCTCATCATCATCTTTCTCATCATCCTCCTCCTCATCCTCCTCCTTCTCATCTTACTTCTCATCATCATCCTCCTTATCCTCCTCCTCCTCATTTTTTTCCATTTCTTATATTTCTTCTTATTATTATTATTATTTCACTGAAGCATTAATTCTTTTCTCTACAGGATGATGAGACGATCCACGCCACGATGGTGGGACTGCTGGTGCCTCGGCCGCTGTATAAGATCAATGACTTTTTGTCTTGTTTTATAGTCATGGGGCATTTGTGTCCTCGCCTCTGGTCCTTTTGGGGAGATGAGATTTCTGCTTTTGAGCTGCAGTTTTTGATGAGATGAAACTTTGTGATCAGAGGTTTTGCCCCCAGCAGCCGCAGAGTCCTGATGGCTAATTCTTTCACTGGATGTGAGATTATATTATTACGGGGCATTAATGTTATCAGGCCACAATATACTGTTATATTGTCATTAACATTAGTCTGAAGTGTCCAGACAGGAGGCGTCACGTTGTACGCCCGACGCCACTTCATATGACCCCGCCGGAGCTCGGATGTGGCCGCCGGGCATGAACTCTACGCTTTACTGCTCCTTCAGGGTTTTCCACTCTTAGATTATTATTATTATCACCATTTCATTCTTTCACTTTACTATTTTTTCATGATTTAATTTCTTACTTTGTTCTTCTTTTATTATTCTTTCTCACTAGTCGTCTCTATTTGTGAAGTGGTTGATATTTTTTAGGGTCGTCGGTCAGAGCCGTGATTACTCCTGAATGCAGCAGCCTGGAGGATTTGTCTTCTTGTCCCTCCATCATTACGAGTGTTAATCTCATCCTGGAGGAGACGAGCAGCGCCCCTGAGCCGCTGCAGGATGGGTGCAGATTGCGGATTACTGGATTTCCTAATCGCAGTGCGTCTGTAGGAATCTACGCCTCGGCTGTGGGTGCCCTCGCACGACTCTCCTCACCTTCCATCTGCGCCCCCTCCCCCAGACACATCTCATAGCCCAGATGTTGGCAAGACATGGAGATGAACCTGCACTAATATGCGAGGACGTGCGTGTCTGATGTGCCGTGCCGGCCGCAGCTTTATACATCAGCACAGAAGAGGTTAATGGCCCTCGCTATCAGAGATTTCCCTCTGCGACACGACTCCGATGAATCACACTACAAAGCGGCTCATTTATTACACTCTAAAGAGGCAATCCGAGCCATCCACCGCCAGACGATCTCATTGAAGTCAACGGGAAAAGCGCCAAACAAGACCCATGCAGGCGATCCCTCCTGACTGTGACAACGGCGCCCCCATATGGAGTCCACCATGACCGTGCCGGAGCCACCAGTGCAGGATCATTCGCTGTCCGACTGCGGAGGCTGCGGAGGCCACGGAGACTGCGGCGCGTGTCAGGGGCCAATGACGAGGCCGCACACTGGAAGACACTCAACTAATTAGCTGACAGTCATTTCATGGTTAGCGTCAGTGCAGCGAGTCGCAGACGAACGCCGCTCATTCTCAGCGCCACCATCAAGACGACGGTAGAAACTTCTCACTTTCAGAAATATGTCACTTTTCCATATTTTCCCAGTTGTGATGTGCCACGTCTGCCAGCATCCACTACAGGAGGCGCCCGTCCCCATGGTGGCCGCAGTGAAGGGGTTAAGTGGACGTGCTGCAGCGGGCAGAACCCGGCGCTGCCGTCTCCCCGCACAGCCTCATTGCTTGCACCTGCTAAAACATTTGAGGTATTTGAGAAGCGGAGAGACACATTTGCTTTTCATTTCTCCTGATTTGACTGAATGTTTGATGTGTTTAATGGTTGCACAGCAAAGATTTCTACCTCTTAATCATCAGCGAGTGCGAGCGTCCCCCACCCGTCCCCCACCCGTGTCAACTGCAAACAATCTCATCTCAGTCTTTACGATCTGCCACAAGCCGCTCATTGTTCATTACGGCCGCTCCGAGGCGCAAATCTGCTGATTTATGAGCAAATGAAATAAGGAATTGTTTGTAGAATGAGCTTGGCGCGTGCGGCGCAATAGTCTGCAATGCGCGGCTAAGGCAAAGATGTGGCACGAGATACCACCAGCTCTGTATAAAGTCCACTGAACACCGGCCAAACAAACAGAATTCACCAGCATCGGTCACACATTCAAAATCCACCAGACGCACAACCAAAGTCCACCGGACACACAACCAAAATCCACTAATAACCAGTCAAACAACCAAAATCCACTAATAACCAGTCACACAACCAAAATCCACTAATAACCAGTCACACAACCAAAATCCACTAATAACCAGTCACACAACCAAAATCCACTAATAACCAGTCACACAACCAAAATCCACTAATAACCAGTCACACAACCAAAATCCACTAATAACCAGTCACACAACCAAAATCCACTAATAACCAGTCACACAACCAAAATCCACTAATAACCAGTCACACAAACCAAAATCCACTAATAACCAGTCACACAACCAAAATCCACTAATAACCAGTCACACAAACCAAAATCCACTAATCACCGGTCACACAACCAAAATCCACCAATAACCAGTCACACAAACCAAAATTCACTAATAACCAGTCACACGACCAAAATCCACTAATAACCAGTTACACGACCAAAATCCACTAATAACCAGTCACACAAACCAAAATCCACTAATAACCAGTCACACAACCAAAATCCACTAATAACCAGTCACACAAACCAAAATCCACTAATAACCAGTCACACAACCAAAATCCACTAATAACCAGTCACACAAACCAAAATCCACTAATCACCGGTCACACAACCAAAATCCACTAATCACCAGTTACACGACCAAAATCCTCTAATCACCAGTTACACGACCAAAATCCACTAATAACCAGTCACACAACCAAAATCCACTAATCACCAGTTACACAATCAAAATCCACTAATAACCGGTCACGCAACCAAAATCCACTAATAACCAGTTACACGACCAAAATCCACTAATCACCGGTCACACGACCAAAATACACTAATAACCAGTCACACAACCAAAATCCACTAATAACCAGTTACATGACCAAAATCCTCTAATCACCAGTTACACGACCAAAATCCACTAATGACCAGTCACACGACCAAAATCCTCTAATCACCGGTCACACAACCAAAATCCAACAATCACCGGTCACACAATCAAAATCCACTAATAACCAGTCACACAGCCAAAATCCACTAATCACCAGTTACACGACGAAAATCCAGTAATCACCGGTCACACAACCAAAATCCACTAATAACTAGTCACACAACCAAAATCCACTAATCACCAGTTACACAACCAAAATCCACTAATAACCGGTCACACGACAAAAATCCTCTAATCACCAGTTACACGACCAAAATCCACAAATCACCGGTCACACGACCAAAATCCACTAATCACTGGTCACGTGACCAAAATTCACTAATCACCGGTCACACAACCAAAATCCACTAATCACTGGTCACGTGACCAAGATTCACAAATCACCGGTCACACAACCAAAATCCACTAATCACTGGTCACGTGACCAAAATTCACTAATCACCGGTCACACAACCAAAATCCACTAATCACTGGTCACGTGACCAAAATTCACTAATCACCGGTCACACGACCAAAATCCTCTAATCACCAGTCACACGACCAAAATCCTCTAATCACCGGTCACACAACCAAAATCCTCTAATCACCAGTTACATGACCAAAATCCACTAATCACCAGTTACACGACCAAAATCCACTAATCACCGGTCACACAACCAAAATCCACTAATAACTAGTCACACAACCAAAATCCACTAATCACCAGTCACACAACCAAAATCCACTAATCACCGGTCACACAACCAAAATCCACTAATCACTGGTCACGTGACCAAAATTCACTAATCACCGGTCACACGACCAAAATCCTCTAATCACCAGTCACACGACCAAAATCCTCTAATCACCGGTCACACAACCAAAATCCTCTAATCACCAGTCACACAACCAAAATCCACTAATCACCAGTTACACGACCAAAATCCAGTAATCACCGGTCACACAACCAAAATCCACTAATAACTAGTCACACAACCAAAATCCACTAATCACCAGTTACACGACCAAAATCCACTAATAACCGGTCACACGACAAAAATCCTCTAATCACCAGTTACACGACCAAAATCCACAAATCACCGGTCACACGACCAAAATCCACTAATCACTGGTCACACAACCAAAATCCACTAATCACTGGTCACGTGACCAAAATTCACTAATCACCGGCCACACGACCAAAATCCTCTAGTCACCAGTTACACGACCAAAATCCACTAATAACTAGTCACACAACCAAAATCCACTAATCACCAGTTACACGACCAAAATCCACTAATAACCGGTCACACGACAAAAATCCTCTAATCACCAGTTACACGACCAAAATCCACAAATCACCGGTCACACGACCAAAATCCACTAATCACTGGTCACACAACCAAAATTCACTAATCACTGGTCACGTGACCAAAATTCACTAATCACCGGTCACACAACCAAAATCCACTAATCACTGGTCACGTGACCAAAATTCACAAATCACCGGTCACACAACCAAAATCCACTAATCACTGGTCACGTGACCAAAATTCACTAATCACCGGTCACACGACCAAAATCCTCTAATCACCAGTCACACAACCAAAATCCACGAATCACCAGTTACACGACCAAAATCCTCTAATCACCAGTTACACGACCAAAATCCACTAATAACCAGTCACACAACCAAAATCCACTAATCACCAGTTACACGATCAAAATCCACTAATAACCGGTCACACAACCAAAATCCACTAATAACCAGTTACACGACCAAAATCCACTAATCACCAGTCACACGACCAAAATCCACTAATAACCGGTCACACAACCAAAATACACTAATAAAAAGTCACACAACCAAAATCCACTAATAACCATTTACATGACCAAAATCCTCTAATCACCAGTTACACGACCAAAATCCACTAATAACCGGTCACACGACCAAAATCCTCTAATCACCGGTAACACAACCAAAATCCTCTAATCACCAGTTACACGACCAAAATCCACTAATCACCAGTTACACGACCAAAATCCACTAATCACCGGTCACACAACCAAAATCCACTAATAACCAGTCACACAAACAAAATCCACTAATCACCAGTTACACGACCAAAATCCAGTAATCACCGGTCACACAACCAAAATCCACTAATAACCAGTCGCACAACCAAAATCCACTAATCACCAGTTACACTACCAAAATCCAGTAATCACCGGTCACACAACCAAAATCCACTAATAACTAGTCACACAACCAAAATCCACTAATAACCAGTCACACAAACCAAAATTCACTAATAACCAGTTACACGACCAAAATCCATTAATAACCAGTTACACGACCAAAATCCTCTAATCACAAGTTACACGACCAAAATCCACTAATAACCAGTTACACGACCAAAATCCTCTAATCACAAGTTACACGACCAAAATCCACTAATAACCAGTCACACAACCAAAATCCACTAATAACCAGTCACACAACCAAAATCCACTAATAACCAGTCACACAAACCAAAATCCACTAATAACCAGTCACACAACCAAAATCCACTAATAACCAGTCAAACAAACCAAAATCCACTAATCACCGGTCACACAACCAAAATCCACTAATAACCAGTCACACAACCAAAATCCTCTAATCACCAGTTACACGACCAAAATCCTCTAATCACCAGTTACATGACCAAAATCCACTAATAACCGGTCACACAACCAAAATCCACTAATAACCAGTCACACAACCAAAATCCACTAATCACCAGTTACACGATCAAAATCCACTAATAACCGGTCACACAACCAAAATCCACTAATCACCAGTTACACGATCAAAATCCACTAATAACCGGTCACACAACCAAAATCCACTAATAACCAGTCACACGACCAAAATCCACTAATCACCGGTCACACGACCAAAATCCACTAATAACCGGTCACACAACCAAAATACACTAATAACCAGTCACACAACCAAAATCCACTAATAACCAGTTACACGACCAAAATCCACTAATAACCGGTCACATGACCAAAATCCTCTAATCACCAGTTACACGACCAAAATCCACTAATAACCGGTCACACGACCAAAATCCTCTAATCACCGGTCACACAAGCAAAAACCTCTAATCACCAGTTACACGACCAAAGTCCACTAATCACCAGTTACACGACCAAAATCCACTAATCACCGGTCACACAACCAAAATCCACTAATAACCAGTCACACAACCAAAATCCACTAATCACCAGTTACACGACCAAAATCCAGTAATCACCGGTCACACAACCAAAATCCACTAATAACTAGTCACACAACCAAAATCCACTAATCACGAGTTACACGACCAAAATCCACTACTAACCGGTCACACGACAAAAATCCTCTAATCACCGGTCACACAACCAAAATCAACTAATCACTGGTCACGTGACCAAAATTCACTAATCACCGGTCACACGACCAAAATCCTCTAATCACCAGTCACACAACCAAAATCCTCTAATCACCAGTTACACGACCAAAATCCACTAATAACCAGTCACACAACCAAAATCCACTAATCACCAGTTAGACGACCAAAATCCTCTAATCACCGGTCACACAACCAAAATCCTCTAATCACCAGTTACATGACCAAAATCCACTAATCACCAGTTACACGACCAAAATCCACTAATCACCGGTCACACAACCAAAATCCACTAATAACCAGTCACACAACCAAAATCCACTAATCACCAGTTACACGACCAAAATCCAGTAATCACCGGTCACACAACCAAAATCCACTAATAACTAGTCACACAACCAAAATCCACTAATCACCAGTTACACGACCAAAATCCACTAATAACCGGTCACACGACAAAAATCCTCTAATCACCAGTTACACGACCAAAATCCACAAATCACCGGTCACACGACCAAAATCCACTAATCACTGGTCACACAACCAAAATCCACTAATCACTGGTCACGTGACCAAAATTCACTAATCACCGGCCACACGACCAAAATCCTCTAGTCACCAGTTACACGACCAAAATCCACTAATAACTAGTCACACAACCAAAATCCACTAATCACCAGTTACACGACCAAAATCCACTAATAACCGGTCACACGACAAAAATCCTCTAATCACCAGTTACACGACCAAAATCCACAAATCACCGGTCACACGACCAAAATCCACTAATCACTGGTCACACAACCAAAATTCACTAATCACTGGTCACGTGACCAAAATTCACTAATCACCGGTCACACAACCAAAATCCACTAATCACTGGTCACGTGACCAAAATTCACAAATCACCGGTCACACAACCAAAATCCACTAATCACTGGTCATGTGACCAAAATTCACTAATCACCGGTCACGTGACCAAAATTCACTAATCACCGGTCACGTGACCAAAATTCACTAATCACCGGTCACACGACCAAAATCCTCTAATCACCAGTCACACAACCAAAATCCACGAATCACCAGTTACACGACCAAAATCCTCTAATCACCAGTTACACGACCAAAATCCACTAATAACCAGTCACACAACCAAAATCCACTAATCACCAGTTACACGATCAAAATCCACTAATAACCGGTCACACAACCAAAATCCACTAATAACCAGTTACACGACCAAAATCCACTAATCACCAGTCACACGACCAAAATCCACTAATCACTGGTCACACAACCAAAATCCACTAATCACTGGTCACGTGACCAAAATTCACTAATCACCGGCCACACGACCAAAATCCTCTAGTCACCAGTTACACGACCAAAATCCACTAATAACTAGTCACACAACCAAAATCCACTAATCACCAGTTACACGACCAAAATCCACTAATAACCGGTCACACGACAAAAATCCTCTAATCACCAGTTACACGACCAAAATCCACAAATCACCGGTCACACGACCAAAATCCACTAATCACTGGTCACACAACCAAAATTCACTAATCACTGGTCACGTGACCAAAATTCACTAATCACCGGTCACACAACCAAAATCCACTAATCACTGGTCACGTGACCAAAATTCACAAATCACCGGTCACACAACCAAAATCCACTAATCACTGGTCACGTGACCAAAATTCACTAATCACCGGTCACACAACCAAAATCCACTAATCACTGGTCACGTGACCAAAATTCACTAATCACCGGTCACACGACCAAAATCCTCTAATCACCAGTCACACAACCAAAATCCACGAATCACCAGTTACACGACCAAAATCCTCTAATCACCAGTTACACGACCAAAATCCACTAATAACCAGTCACACAACCAAAATCCACTAATCACCAGTTACACGATCAAAATCCACTAATAACCGGTCACACAACCAAAATCCACTAATAACCAGTTACACAACCAAAATCCACTAATCACCAGTCACACGACCAAAATCCACTAATAACCGGTCACACAACCAAAATCCACTAATCACTGGTCACGTGACCAAAATTCACTAATCACCGGTCACACAACCAAAATCCACTAATCACTGGTCACGTGACCAAAATTCACTAATCACCGGTCACACGACCAAAATCCTCTAATCACCAGTCACACAACCAAAATCCACGAATCACCAGTTACACGACCAAAATCCTCTAATCACCAGTTACACGACCAAAATCCACTAATAAAAAGTCACACAACCAAAATCCACTAATAACCATTTACATGACCAAAATCCTCTAATCACCAGTTACACGACCAAAATCCACTAATAACCGGTCACACGACCAAAATCCTCTAATCACCGGTCACACAACCAAAATCCACTAATAACCAGTCACACAAACAAAATCCACTAATCACCAGTTACACGACCAAAATCCACTAATCACCAGTTACACGACCAAAATCCACTAATCACCGGTCACACAACCAAAATCCACTAATAACCAGTCACACAAACAAAATCCACTAATCACCAGTTACACGACCAAAATCCACTAATCACCGGTCACACAACCAAAATCCACTAATAACCAGTTACACGACCAAAATCCACTAATCACCAGTTACACGACCAAAATCCACTAATCACCAGTTACACGACCAAAATCCACTAATCACCAGTTACACGACCAAAATCCACTAATCACCGGTCACACAACCAAAATCCTCTAATCACCAGTTACACGACCAAAATCCACTAATCACCAGTTACACGACCAAAATCCACTAATCACCGGTCACACAACCAAAATCCACTAATAACCAGTCACACAAACAAAATCCACTAATCACCAGTTACACGACCAAAATCCAGTAATCACCGGTCACACAACCAAAATCCACTAATAACCAGTCGCACAACCAAAATCCACTAATCACCAGTTACACTACCAAAATCCAGTAATCACCGGTCACACAACCAAAATCCACTAATAACTAGTCACACAACCAAAATCCACTAATAACCAGTCACACAAACCAAAATTCACTAATAACCAGTCACACGACCAAAATCCATTAATAACCAGTTACACGACCAAAATCCTCTAATCACAAGTTACACGACCAAAATCCACTAATAACCAGTTACACGACCAAAATCCTCTAATCACAAGTTACACGACCAAAATCCACTAATAACCAGTCACACAACCAAAATCCACTAATAACCAGTCACACAAACCAAAATCCACTAATAACCAGTCACACAACCAAAATCCACTAATAACCAGTCAAACAAACCAAAATCCACTAATCACCGGTCACACAACCAAAATCCACTAATAACCAGTCACACAACCAAAATCCTCTAATCACCAGTTACACGACCAAAATCCTCTAATCACCAGTTACACGACCAAAATCCACTAATAACCAGTCACACAACCAAAATCCACTAATCACCAGTTACACGATCAAAATCCACTAATAACCGGTCACACAACCAAAATCCACTAATCACCAGTTACACGATCAAAATCCACTAATAACCGGTCACACAACCAAAATCCACTAATAACCAGTTACACGACCAAAATCCACTAATCACCGGTCACACGACCAAAATCCACTAATAACCAGTCACACAAACAAAATCCACTAATCACCAGTTACACGACCAAAATCCAGTAATCACCGGTCACACAAACAAAATCCACTAATAACCAGTCGCACAACCAAAATCCACTAATCACCAGTTACACTACCAAAATCCAGTAATCACCGGTCACACAACCAAAATCCACTAATAACTAGTCACACAACCAAAATCCACTAATAACCAGTCACACAAACCAAAATTCACTAATAACCAGTCACACGACCAAAATCCATTAATAACCAGTTACACGACCAAAATCCTCTAATCACAAGTTACACGACCAAAATCCACTAATAACCAGTCACACAACCAAAATCCACTAATAACCAGTCACACAACCAAAATCCACTAATAACCAGTCACACAAACCAAAATCCACTAATAACCAGTCACACAACCAAAATCCACTAATAACCAGTCAAACAAACCAAAATCCACTAATCACCGGTCACACAACCAAAATCCACTAATAACCAGTCACACAACCAAAATCCTCTAATCACCAGTTACACGACCAAAATCCTCTAATCACCAGTTACACGACCAAAATCCACTAATAACCAGTCACACAACCAAAATCCACTAATCACCAGTTACACGATCAAAATCCACTAATAACCGGTCACACAACCAAAATCCACTAATCACCAGTTACACGATCAAAATCCACTAATAACCGGTCACACAACCAAAATCCACTAATAACCAGTTACATGACCAAAATCCACTAATCACCGGTCACACGACCAAAATCCACTAATAACCGGTCACACAACCAAAATACACTAATAACCAGTCACACAACCAAAATCCACTAATAACCAGTTACATGACCAAAATCCTCTAATCACCAGTTACACGACCAAAATCCACTAATAACCGGTCACACGACCAAAATCCTCTAATCACCGGTCACACAAGCAAAAACCTCTAATCACCAGTTACATGACCAAAGTCCACTAATCACCAGTTACACGACCATAATCACCGGTCACACAACCAAAATCCACTAATAACCAGTCACACAACCAAAATCCACTAATCACCAGTTACACGACCAAAATCCAGTAATCACCGGTCACACAACCAAAATCCACTAATAACTAGTCACACAACCAAAATCCACTAATAACCGGTCACACGACAAAAATCCTCTAATCACCGGTCACACAACCAAAATCAACTAATCACTGGTCACGTGACCAAAATTCACTAATCACCGGTCACACGACCAAAATCCTCTAATCACCAGTCACACAACCAAAATCCTCTAATCACCAGTTACACGACCAAAATCCACTAATAACCAGTCACACAACCAAAATCCACTAATCACCAGTTAGACGACCAAAATCCACTAATAACCGGTCACACGACAAAAATCCTCTAATCACCAGTTACACGACCAAAATCCACAAATCACCGGTCACACGACCAAAATCCACTAATCACTGGTCACACAACCAAAATTCACTAATCACTGGTCACGTGACCAAAATTCACTAATCACCGGTCACACAACCAAAATCCACTAATCACTGGTCACGTGACCAAAATTCACTAATCACCAGTCACACAACCAAAATCCACTAATCACCAGTTACACGACCAAAATCCACTAATAACCAGTCACACAACCAAAATCCACTAATCACCAGTTACACGATCAAAATCCACTAATAACCGGTCACACAACCAAAATCCACTAATAACCAGTTACACGACCAAAATCCACTAATCACCGGTCACACGACCAAAATCCACTAATAACCGGTCACACAACCAAAATACACTAATAACCAGTCACACAACCAAAATCCACTAATAACCAGTTACATGACCAAAATCCTCTAATCACCAGTTACACGACCAAAATCCACTAATAACCGGTCACACGACCAAAATCCTCTAATCACCGGTCACACAACCAAAATCCTCTAATCACCAGTTACACGACCAAAATCCACTAATCACCAGTTACACGAACAAAATCCACTAATCACCGGTCACACAACCAAAATCCACTAATAACCAGTCACACAAACAAAATCCACTAATCACCAGTTACACGACCAAAATCCAGTAATCACCGGTCACACAACCAAAATCCACTAATAACCAGTCACACAACCAAAATCCACTAATCACCAGTTACACGACCAAAATCCAGTAATCACCGGTCACACAACCAAAATCCACTAATAACTAGTCACTCAACCAAAATCCACTAATAACCAGTCACACAAACCAAAATTCACTAATAACCAGTCACACAACCAAAATTCATTAATAACCAGTCACACAAACCAAAATCCATTAATAACCAGTCACACAACCAAAATCCACTAATCACCGGTCACACAACCAAAATCCACTAATAACCAGTCACACAAACCAAAATCCATTAATAACCAGTCACACAACCAAAATCCACTAATCACCGGTCACACAACCAAAATCCACTAATCACCGGTCACACAACCAAAATCCACTAATAACCAGTTACACGACCAAAATCCTCTAATCACAAGTTACACGACCAAAATCCACTAATAACCAGTTACACGACCAAAATCCTCTAATCACAAGTTACACGACCAAAATCCACTAATAACCAGTCACACAACCAAAATCCACTAATAACCAGTCACACAACCAAAATCCACTAATAACCAGTCACACAACCAAAATCCACTAATAACCAGTCACACAAACCAAAATCCACTAATAACCAGTCACACAACCAAAATCCACTAATAACCAGTCACACAAACCAAAATCCACTAATCACCGGTCACACAACCAAAATCCACTAATAACCAGTCACACAACCAAAATCCACTAATCACCAGTTACACGACCAAAATCCTCTAATCACCAGTTACTCGACCAAAATCCACTAATAACCAGTCACACAACCAAAATCCACTAATCACCAGTTACACGATCAAAATCCACTAATAACCGGTCACACAACCAAAATCCACTAATAACCAGTTACACGACCAAAATCCACTAATCACCGGTCACACGACCAAAATCCACTAATAACCGGTCACACAACCAAAATACACTAATAACCAGTCACACAACCAAAATCCATTAATAACCAGTTACACGACCAAAATCCACTGATAACCGGTCACACGACCAAAATCCTCTAATCACCGGTCACACAACCAAAATCCACTAATAACCAGTTACACGACCAAAATCCAGTAATCACCGGTCACACAACCAAAATCCACTAATCACCAGTTACACGACCAAAATCCACTAATAACCGGTCACACGACAAAAATCCTCTAATCACCAGTTACACGACCAAAATCCACAAATCACCGGTCACACGTTGAAAAAATCCACTAATCACCGGTCACACAACCAAAATCCACTAATCACTGGTCACGTGACCAAAATTCACTAATCACCGGTCACACAACCAAAATCCACTAATCACTGGTCACGTGACCAAAATTCACAAATCACCGGTCACACAACCAAAATCCACTAATTACTGGTCACGTGACCAAAATTCACTAATCACCGGTCACACAACCAAAATCCACTAATCACTGGTCACGTGACCAAAATTCACTAATCACCAGTCACACGACCAAAATCCTCTAATCACCAGTCACACGACCAAAATCCTCTAATCACCGGTCACACAACCAAAATCCTCTAATCACCAGTTACACGACCAAAATCCACTAATCACCAGTTACACGACCAAAATCCACTAATCACCGGTCACACAACCAAAATCCACTAATAACCAGTCACACAACCAAAATCCACTAATCACCAGTTACACGACCAAAATCCACTAATAACCGGTCACACGACAAAAATCCTCTAATCACCAGTTACACGACCAAAATCCACAAATCACCGGTCACACGACCAAAATCCACTAATCACTGGTCACACAACCAAAATCCACTAATCACTGGTCACGTGACCAAAATTCACTAATCACCGGTCACACAACCAAAATCCACTAATCACTGGTCACGTGTCCAAAATTCACAAATCACCGGTCACACAACCAAAATCCACTAATCACTGGTCACGTGACCAAAATTCACTAATCACCGGTCACACAACCAAAATCCACTAATCACTGGTCACGTGACCAAAATTCACTAATCACCTGTCACACGACCAAAATCCTGTAATCACCAGTCACACAACCAAAATCCTCTAATCACCAGTTACACGACCAAAATCCACTAATAACCAGTCACACAACCAAAATCCACTAATCACCAGTTACACGACCAAAATCCACTAATAACCGGTCACACGACAAAAATCCTCTAATCACCAGTTACACGACCAAAATCCACAAATCACCGGTCACACGACTAAAATCCACTAATCACTGGTCACACAACCAAAATCCACTAATCACTGGTCACGTGACCAAAATTCACTAATCACCGGTCACACAACCAAAATCCACTAATCACTGGTCACGTGACCAAAATTCACAAATCACCGGTCACACAACCAAAATTCACTAATCACCGGTCACACGACCAAAATCCTCTAATCACCAGTCACACAACCAAAATCCACTAGTCACCAGTTACACGACCAAAATCCACTAATCACCAGTCACACGACCAAAATCCACTAATCACCAGTTACACGACCAAAATCCTCTAATCACCAGTCACACGACCAAAATCCACTAATCACCAGTTACACGACCAAAATCCACTAATCACCGGTCACACAACCAAAATACACTAATAACCAGTCACACAACCAAACTCCACTAATCACCGGTCACACAACCAAAATCCACTAATAACCAGTCACACGACCAAAATCCACTAATCACCAGTCACACAACCAAAATCCACTAATCACCAGTTACACGACCAAAATCCACTAATCACCAGTCACACAACCAAAATCCACTAATCACCAGTTACACGACCAAAATCCACTAATCACCGGTCACACAACCAAAATCAACTAATAACTTGTCACACAACCAAAATTCTCTAATCACCAGTCACACAACCAAAATCCACTAATCACCGGTCACACGACCAAAATCCACTAATAACCGGTCACACGACCAAAATCCACTAATCACCGGTCACACAACCAAAATCCACCAATCACTGGTCACGTGACCAAAATTCACTAATCACCGGTCACACAACCAAAATCCACTAATCACTGGTCACGTGACCAAAATTCACTAATCACCGGTCACACAACCAAAATCCAGTAATCACTGGTCACACGACCAAAATCCACTAATCACCGGTCACACGACCAAAATCCAGTAATCACCGGTCACACGACCAAAATCCACTAATCACCGGTCACACGACCAAAATCCACTAATCACCAGTCACACAACCAAAATCCACTAAACACCACTCAACAAAAATCCACTAATCACCGGTCACTCAACAAAAATCCACTAATCACCGGTCACACAACCAAAATCCACTAATCACCAGTTACATGACCAAAATCCACTAATCACCGGTCACTCAACAAAAATCCACTAATCACCGGTCACACAACCAAAATCCTCTAATCACCAGTTACATAACCAAAATCCACTAGTCACCAGTCACACAACCAAAATCCACTAAACACCGGTCACACGACGAAAATCCACTAATCACCGGTCACACAACCAAAATCCACTAATCACCAGTTACATGACCAAAATCCACTAATCAGTGGTCACACAACCAAAATCCTCTAATCACCAATTACATAACCAAAATCCACTAGTCACCAGTCACACAACCAAAATCCACTAAACACCGGTCACACGACGAAAATCCACTAATCACCGGTCATACGACGAAAATCCACTAATCACCGGTCACACAACCAAAATCCTCTAATCACCAGTTACATGACCAAAATCCACTAATCAGTGGTCACACAACCAAAATCCTCTAATCACCAGTTACATAACCAAAATCCACTAGTCACCAGTCACACAACCAAAATCCACTAAACACCGGTCACTCAACAAAAATCCACTAATCACCGGTCACTCAACAAAAATCCACGAATCATCAGAAACACGACGAAAATCCACTAATTACCAGTCACACGACCAAAATCCACTAATAACCGGTCCCAGGACCAAAATCCACTAATAACCAGTCACATGACCAAAATCCAAAATTACTACTCACATGACCAAAATCCACTGATCACCTGTCACACAACACAAATCCACTATTTACCAGTCACATGACCAAAATCCACTAATCATCAGAAACACAACGAAAATCCTCTAATCACCGGTCACACGACCAAAATCCACCAATCACCGGTAACACAATCAAAATCCACTAATCACCGGTCACACAATCAAAATCCTCTAATCACCGGTCACACGACCAAAATCCACTAATCACTGGTCACACAATCAAATTCCACTGATCACCAGTCACACGACCAAAATACTCTAATCACCGGTCACACGACCAAAATACACTAATCACCGGTCACACGATCAAAATCCTCTAAGCACCGGTCACACGATCAAAATCCACTAATCACCGGTCACATGAACAAATTCCACTAATCACAGGTCACGTGACCAAATTTTCAAATCACCAGTCACACGACCAAAATCCACTAATCACCAGTCACATGAACAAATTCCACTAATTACAGGTCACGTGACCAAATTTACAAATTACCAGTTCCACGACCAAAATCCACTAATTACTGGTCACATGACCAAAATTCACTAATCCCGGTCACACAACCAAAATCCTCTAATCAACAGTCACATGACCAAAATTAATTGAACACCAGTCACCAAAATCCACTAATCACCGGTAACACGGTAAAAATTCTCTAATCACTGGTCACACAACCAAAATCCACTAATCACTGGTCACACGACCAAAATCCACTAATCACCAGTTACACGACCAAAATCCACTAATAACCAGTCACACAACCAAAATTCTCTAATCACCGGTCACACAATCAAAATCTACTAATCTCTTGTCACACGACCAAAATCCACTAATAACTTGTCACATGACCAAAATCCAAAATTACTAATCACATGACCAAAATCCACAGATCACCAATCACATGACCAAAATCCACTAATCATCAGAAACACGACGAAAATCCACTAATCACCAGTCACACAACGAAAATCCACTAATCATCAGAAACACGACGAAAATCCACTAATCATCAGAAACTCGACGAAAATCCACTAATCACCAGTCACATGACCAAAATCCACTAATCACCGGTCACACAACGAAAATCCACTAATCATCAGAAACACGACGAAAATCCACTAATCACCAGTCACACGACGAGAATCCACTAATCACCAGAAACATGACGAAAATCCACTAATCACCAGTCACACGACCAAAATCCACTAATCACCAGAAACACGACGAAAATCCACTAATCACCAGTCACACAACGAAAATCCTCTAATCACCGGTCACACGACCAAAATCCACCAATCACCGGTCTCACGATCAAAATCCACTAATCAGTGGCCACACGACCAAAATCCACTAATCACCTGCCACACGACCAAAATCCACTAATCACCGGTCACACAATCAAAATCCTCTAATCACCGGTCACACGATCAAAATCCTCTAATCACCGGTCACACAATCAAATTCCACTGATCACCAGTCACACGACCAAAATACTCTAATCACCGATCACACGACCAAAATACACTAATCACCGGACACACAATCAAAATCCTCTAATCACCGGTCACACGATCAAAATCCACTAATCACCAGTTACATGAACAAATTCCACTAATTACAGGTCATGTGACCAAATTTACAAATTACCAGTTCCACGACCAAAATCCACTAATTACTGGTCACATGACCAAAATTCACTAATCCGGGTCACACAACCAAAATCCTCTAATCAACAGTCACATGACCAAAATTAATTGATCACCAGTCAGCAAAATCCACTAATCACCGGTAACACGGTCAAAATTCTCTAATGACCGGTCACACAACCAAAATCCACTAATCACCAGTTACAAGACCAAAATCCACTAATCACCTGTTACACGACCAAAATCCACTAATAACCAGTCACACAACCAAAATTCTCTAATCACCGGTCACACAACCAAAATCCACTAATCACTGGGCACACGACCAAAATCCACTAGTCACCAGTTACACGACCAAAATCCACTAATAACCGGTCAAACGACCAAAATCCTCTAATCGCCGGTCACATGACCAAAATCCAAAATTACTAATCACATGACCAAAATCCACAGATCACCAATCACATGAAAAAATCCACTAATCATCAGAAACACGACGAAAATCCACTAATCACCAGTCACACGACCAAAATCCACTAATCATCAGAAACTCGACGAAAATCCATTAATTACCAGTCACATGACCAAAATTCACTAATCATCGGTCACATGACCAAAATCCACTAATCATCGGTCACATGACCAAAATCCACTAATCACCGGTCACACAACCAAAATCCACTAATCACCAGTTACATGACCAAAATCCACTAATCACTGGTCACACGACCAAAATCCACTAATCATCGGTCACACGACCAAAATCCACTAATCACCGGTCACACAACCAAAATCCACTAATCACCAGTTACATGACCAAAATCCACTAATCACCGGTCACACGACCAAAATCCACAAATCACCGGTCACACAACCAAAATCCTCTAATCACCAGTTACATGACCAAAATCCACAAATCACCGGTCACACAACCAAAATCCTCTAATCACCAGTTACATGACCAAAATCCACTAATCACTGGTCACACAACCAAAATCCACTAATCACCAGTTACATGACCAAAATCCACTAGTCACCAGTCACACAACCAAAATCCACTAAACACCGGTCACTCAACAAAAATCCACTAATCACCGGTCACTCAACAAAAATCCACTAATCATCAGAAACAGGACAAAAATCCACTAATTACCAGTCACACGACCAAAATCCACTAATAACCGGTCCCACGACCAAAATCCACTAATAACCAATCACATGACCAAAATCCAAAATTACTAATCACATGACCAAAATCCACTGATCACCTGTCGCACAACAAAAATCCACTATTTACCAGTCACATGACCAAAATCCACTAATCAGCAGAAACACGACGAAAATCCACTAATCACCAGTCACATGACCAAAATCCACTAATCATCGGTCACATGACCAAAATCCACTAATCACCGGTCACACAACCAAAATCCACTAATCACCAGTTACATGACCAAAATCCACTAATCACTCGTCACACGACCAAAATCCACTAATCATCGGTCACACGACCAAAATCCACTAATCACCAGTTGCATGACCAAAATACACTAATCACCGTTCACACAACAAAAATCCACTATTTACCAGTTACATGACCAAAATCCACTAATCATCAGAAACACGACAAAAATCCACTAATCACCAGTCACACAACGAAAATCCTCTAATCACCGGTCACACGACCAAAATCCAACAATCACCGGTCACACAATCAAAATCCACTAATCAGTGGCCACACGACCAAAATCCACTAATCACCGGTCACACAATCAAAATCCTCTAATCACCGGTCACACGACCAAAATACACTAATCACCGGTCACACAATCAAATTCCACTGATCACCAGTCACACGACCAAAATACACTAATCACCGGTCACACGACCAAAATACACTAATCACCGGTCACACGATCAAAATCCTCTAATCACCGGTCACACGATCAAAATCCACTAATCACCGGTCGCATGAACAAATTCCACTAATCACAGGTCACGTGACCAAATTTACAAATCACCAGTCACACGACCAAAATCCACTAATCACCAGTCACATGAACAAATTCCACTAATTACAGGTCACGTGACCAAATTTACAAATTACCAGTTCCACGACCAAAATCCACTAATTACTGGTCACATGACCAAAATTCACTAATCCCGGTCACACAACCAAAATCCTCTAATCAACAGTCACATGACCAAAATTAATTGAACACCAGTCACCAAAATCCACTAATCACCAGTAACACGGTCAAAATTCTCTAATCACCGGTCACACAACCAAAATCCACTAATCACTGGTCACACGACCAAAATCCACTAATAACCAGTCACACAACCAAAATTCTCTAATTACCGGTCACACAACCAAAATCCACTAATCACTGGTCACATGACCAAAATCCACTAATCACCAGTTACACGACCAAAATCCACTAATAACCGGTCACATGACCAAAATCCAAAATTACTAATCACATGACCATAGAATCATAGAATCATAGAATCATAGAATGGTAGAGTTGGAAGGGACCTCCTGGGTCATCTGGTCCAACCCCCTGCTCAAAGCAGGATTCACTAGATCATCTCAGACAGATGTCTGTCCAGCCTCTGTTTGAAGACGTCCATTGAAGGGGAACTCACCACCTCTCGTGGCAGCCTGTTCCACTCATTAATCACCCTAACTGTCAAAAAGTTTTTTCTAATATCTAATCTGTGTCTCCTCCCATTTAGTTTCATACCATTGCTTCTAGTCTTTCCTTGTGCAAATGAGAATAAAGATGATCCTTCTACAATGTGACAGCCCTTGACATATTTGTAGACAGCTATTAAGTCTCCTCTCAGTCTTCTTTTTTGCAAGCTAAACATTCCCAAATCCTGCAACCGTTCCTCATAGGACATGGTTTGCAGACCAGTCACCATTCTGGTCGCTCTTCTCTGAACTTGCTCCAGTTTGTCTATGTCTTTTTTAAAATGTGGTGCCCAAAACTGTACACAGTATTCCAGATGAGGTCTGACCAAAGAGGAGTAAAGACCGATAATGACTTCACGTGATCTAGACTGTATGCTTCTGTTAATACATCCCAGAATTGTATTTGCCTTTTTTGCTGCTGCATCACACTGTTGACTCATGTTCAGTCTATGATCTATTAGTATACCTAAGTCTTTTTCACATGTACTGTTGCTTAGCTCTATTCCTCCCATTCTGTATATGCTTTTTTCATTTTTATTGCCCAGATGTAGTACTTTGCATTTTTCCCTGTTAAAAACCATTCTGTTGGTTGCTGCCCACTGCTCCAGTTTATTTAGGTCTTTTTGAATCCTCTCTCTCTCTTCTCTAGTATTAGCTATCCCTCCTAGCTTTGTGTCATCAGCAAATTTAATCAGTTTACCCTCAATTCCTTCATCTAAATCATTGATAAAGATGTTGAACAATACAGGTCCCAGGACGGAGCCCTGTGGTACCCCACTTGAGACATTCATCCAGCTGGATGTGAAGCCATTTACAACCACCCTTTGAGTCCGATCACTAAGCCAGTTATGAATCCACCTAACAGTTGCCTGGTCCATTGCATACTTGGTCATTTTTTCAATAAGGATGGTGTGAGATACTTTGTCAAATGCTTTGCTGAAGTCAAGATATACTATATCTACAGCATTTCCCTGATCCACCCAGTCAGTGATTCTGTCATAGAAGGAAATTAAGTTAGTCTGACATGACTTGTTAGTTACAAACCCATGCTGACTCTGGTTAATCACTTCATTCTTATCCATGTACTTACATACATGTTGTTTAATAATTTGTTCAAAGATCTTTACTGGTATAGAAGTCAGACTCACCGGCCTATAGTTGCCTGAGTCCACCTTCTTCCCCTTTTTGAAGATAGGAACAACATTTGCTCTTCTCCAGTCTTCTGGGACTTCTCCTGTTCTCCAAGAATTTTCAAAGATTATGGAGAGTGGTTCTAAAATTTCTTCTACGATCTCCTTCAGTACTCTGGGGTGTAATTCATCTGGACCTGGAGACTTGAACTCATTTATGTTAGCTAAATATTCCCTCACAATCTTTCTGTTTACAGATAACTTGGATTCCTCTATTCCTTTAAAAGGACAGTGAAGATCAGTTGATGTTACATTTTCTTTCTGAGAGAAAACAGATGCAAAATAGGAATTAAAAAGTTCGGCCTTCTCAACATCCTCTCTTACCATTTCTCCATTTTCATCCTGTAAAAATCCTATAGCATCTTTGACTTTTCTTTTACTTTTGACATATCCCCAAAATCCTTTTCTATTGCTTTTGACATCTCTTGCAAGCCTTAATTCATTGTCAGCTTTAGCTAACCTGATACGTGCCCTGCAGGATCTGCAGACTGCATTATAATCTTTTTTAGATATGCCTCCCTCTTTCCATTTAATAAACATTTCTTTTTTTCTTTTTAGCATGTGTTTAAGTTCTGTGTTCATCCATCCTGGTTTCCTTAAATGCTTCCCATTCTTTCTACTTTTCGGGATTGTTAACGATTGTGCTTTGAGAATCTCATTTTTAAAAATTTCCCATCCTTCCTGGACATTTTTGTCCTTAAGGACATCCAGCCATTGGATCCCTCCTATTATCTTTCTGAGTCTCTTAAAATCTGCCTTTCTAAAATCTAACCTTGAAGTTTGAGTCTTCACATGTCTTCCTCCTCTAGTTATCCAAAATTCTATAATAGCATGGTCGCTGCCTCCTAGGGTCCCAGCCACTTTTACCTCCTCAACCATTTCCTCCCTGTTTATAAGGATTAGATCCAAAGTAGCAGATCCCCTTGTTTTCTCCCCTACCTTTTGGAAGATAAAGTTGTCAGCAAGAGAGGATAAGAATTTGCTTGACCTGTTAGTTTTACTTGAGAGAGATTCCCAACAAATGTCTGGATAGTTGAAATCTCCCATGACCACTACGTCATATTTTTTGGAGAACTTGGTCATTTGATACATAAAGAGTTCATCCATATCTTCAGCTTGCCCAGGTGGCCTGTAGTAAATGCCTACAATGGTGTCCTTTCCGTTGTTCTCTCCTTGTATTCTTACCCAAACAGTTTCCACAGAACTCCCAGTCTCTGAAGCTTCAATCTCTGTGCAGATATTCGCTTTTCTAACATACAATGCGACACCTCCTCCTCGTTTATCAAGTCTGTTTCTTGCAAATAAGTTGTATCCTTTTAGCCTTTTATTCCAATCATGTGTATCGTCCCACCAAGTTTCAGTGATTCCAATTACATCATATTTAGTGTTGAGCGATACCTTCCGATATCAGGAAATATCGTATCGGATTGGATCGGGCCGATACCCAAAAAGTATCGGATATCGCCGATTCCGATACCGGAAACCAATGCAAGTCAATGGGACACAAATATCGGAATGAAAATAAACCCTTTCTTTCCTTGTAGGTTAATTCTACATGAAGGAAAACAACTAAGAATAATGTAGAATGACATGAAAAGCCGGCAATTCATCAGCGGCATACACCGGTACCCGACAATTTACAACAGAAAGAATAGAGCTTCACACATAGATTAGATAGATAGAAACATGTCAGTCACATATATATGAAGTACAGTGACAGTGTTGCTTACTGTACTTGTCATTTAGTGTAAAGGATTTATTAAAAAAAATATTAGTGTTTTCGTGCACCGTCTCTTTAAAAAAGCCGGCCGGCAATTCAGCAGCAGTACCCGACAATTTATAACAGACAGAATAGAGCTTCACACATAGATTAGATAGATAGAAACATGTCAGCCACATATATAATAAGTACAGTGACAGTGTTGCTTACTGTACTTGTCATTTAGTGTAAAGGATTTATTTAAAAAAATAATAGTGTTTTCATGCACTGTCTCTTTAAGAAAGCCGGCCGGCAATTCAGCATCTGTACCCGACAATTTAGAATAGAAAGAATAGAGAATCACACATAGATTAGATAGATAGAAACATGTCAGTCACATATATAATAAGTACAGTGACAGTGTTGATTACTGTACTTGTCATTTAGTGTTAAAATAAAGGATTTATTTAAAAAAAAATTGGCGTGGGGTTCCCCTTAATTTTAGGCTCTAGCGGAGGTTAAGCAGACAGCTGGGGCAAATGTTTGAAGCCTGGGAAGGGGGTAATACCCACGGAGCTTCCCAGGCTACTAATATCAGCCCCCAGCTGAATACCTAGCCTTTACTAGCTATTAAAATGGGGGAACCCCCCCAAAAAAAATAACGTGGGGTCCCCCCTAATTTAATAGCTAGCACAGGCTAGGCAGACAGCTGGGGGCTGATATTAATAGCCAAGGAAGGGTGCCATGAATATTGGCCCCCTCCCAGGCTAGAAACACCAGCCGTCAGCCGCCCCAGAAATGGCGCATCCATAGGATGCGCCAATTCTGGCACTTAGCCTCGCTCTTCCCACTGCCCTGTAGCGGTGGCAGTGGGGTAATAGGGCTGGGGTTGATGTCAGCTTATAATGCCAGCTGACATCAAGCCCAGGTTAGTAATGGAGAGGCGTCTATAAGACACCCCCATTACTAACCCCATAGTCAAAGTAAAAAAAAACACAAACACCCAGAATAAAGTCCTTTAATTGAAATAAACACACAATTCTTTATTGTTCTAAATTAAACCATACTTACCATCACGCCCATTCCAGCTGAAGCCAATGATCTCCTGCAATAAAAGTAAAATAATAAAGCAACATCATCCTTACCTTTCCATGGTTCCCACGACAGCTTCAGCTCTGCTACATCGAGATGACAGGCTGGACCGCAGCAGAACGCTGCCATCCAGCCTGTCATCCCGCAGACACTGAGAAGCGCAGGCATGCTTGCGCTCCTCAGTGTCTCTCTGTGATGTCATCCAGATGAGCCGAGTTCATGTCCAATGAACTCAGCTCACCTCATGCACGTCACTGACAGCGTGGGAAAATTCTCCTGCACTCAGCACTTCAGCGTGAGAATTCTCCCACGCTGTCAGTGACATACATGAGGTGAGGTCATGTCCAATGAACTCAGCTCACCTCATGCACGTCACTGACAGCGTGGGAAAATTCTCACGCTGAAGTGCTGAGTGCAGGAGAAATTTCCCACGCTGTCAGTGACGTACATGAGGTGAGCTGAGTTCATTGGACATGACCTCGGCTCATCTGGATGCCGTCACAGCCAGACACTGAGGAGTGGAAGTATG
Source organism: Phyllobates terribilis (assembly GCF_046119375.1). Taxonomy (NCBI): domain Eukaryota; kingdom Metazoa; phylum Chordata; class Amphibia; order Anura; family Dendrobatidae; genus Phyllobates; species Phyllobates terribilis. The sequence goes on along the minus strand of NW_027362765.1, from coordinate 344,942,059 downwards.
CCTGCGCTTCTCAGTGTCTGCGGGATGACAGGATGGATGGCAGCGTTCTGCTGCGGTCCAGCCTGTCATCTCGATGTAGCAGAGCTGAAGCTGTCGTGGGAGCCATGGAAAGGTAAGGATGAGGTTGCTTTATTATTTTTCTTTTATTGCAGGAGATCGTTGGCTTCAGCTGGAATGGGCGTGATGGTAAGTATGGTTTAATTTAGAACAATAAAGAATTGTGTGTTTATTTCAATTAAAGGACTTTTTTCTGGGTGTTGTGTTTTTTTTAAATACTTTACTAGAAATTCATGGTGGTCATGTCTAATATTGGCGTGACCCCATGAATTTTGGGCTTAGGGCCAGCTGATAATGCCAAGCTGGCCCTAACCCCTTTATTACCCAGTGAGCCACCGCACCAGGGCCCTGGATGAGTTGGGTACAGCGCCAGAAGATGGCGCTTCTATGAACGCGCCATTTTCCGGGGCGGCTGCGGACTGCAATTTTCAGCGGGGGTGGCCCAGAAAGCTTGGGCCTCCCTGCGCTGCGGATTCCAGCCCCCAGCTGCCTAGTTGTACCTGGCTGGGCACAAAAATAGGGAGAAGCTTCACGTATTTTTTTTTTAAAATTATTTCAGGAAATTCATGAAATAATTAAAAAAAATTGATGTGGGGCTTCGCCCTATATTTGTGTCCAGTCAGGTACAGCAGGCAGGAACGGGCTGCTCCCAACCACCAGCTGCCTATTTGTACCTAGCCGGACACAACAATATAGGGAAGCCCTTTTTTTCTTAATTATTCCATGAATTTCATGAATTTAAAAAAAAAAAACGTGGAGCTTCGCCCTATTTTTGTGCCCAGCCAGGTACAACTAGGCAGCTGGGGGCTGGAATCTGCAGCGCTGGGAGGCCCAAGCTTTCTGGGCCCCCCCCCCGCTGCAAATTGCAGTCCGCAGCCGCCCCGGAAAATGGCGTGTTCATAGAAGCGCCATCTTCTGGCGCTGTACCCAACTCATCCAGGGCCCTGGTGCGGTGGCTCACTGGGTAATAAAGGGGTTAAGGCCAGCTTGGCATTATCAGCTGGCCCTAAGCCCGAAATTCATGGGGTCACGCCAATATTAGACATGACCACCATGAATTTCTAGTAAAGTATTTAAAAAAACACAAACACCCAGAAAAAAGTCCTTTAATTGAAATAAACACACAATTCTTTATTGTTCTAAATTAAACCATACTTACCATCACGCCCATTCCAGCTGAAGCCAACGATCTCCTGCAATAAAAGAAAAATAATAAAGCAACCTCATCCTTACCTTTCCATGGCTCCCACGACAGCTTCAGCTCTGCTACATCGAGATGACAGGCTGGACCGCAGCAGAACGCTGCCATCCAGCCTGTCATCCCGCAGACACTGAGAAGCGCAGGCATGCTTGCGCTACTCAGTGTCTGGCTGTGACGGCATCCAGATGAGCCGACAATGAACTCGGCTCACCTCATGTACGTCACTGACAGCGTGGGAAAATTCTCACGCTGAAGCGCTGAGTGCAGGAGAATTCTCCCACGCTGTCAGTGACGTGCATGAGGTGAGCCGAGTTCATTGTCGGCTCATCTGGATGCCGTCACAGCCAGACACTGAGTAGCGCAAGCATGCCTGCGCTTCTCAGTGTCTGCGGGATGACAGGCTGGATGGCAGCGTTCTGCTGCGGTCCAGCCTGTCATCTCGATGTAGCAGAGCTGAAGCTGTCGTGGGAGCCATGGAAAGGTAAGGATGAGGTTGCTTTATTATTTTTCTTTTATTGCAGGAGATCATTGGCTTCAGCTGGAATGGGCGTGATGGTAAGTATGGTTTAATTTAGAACAATATAGAATTGTGTGTTTATTTCAATTAAAGGACTTTTTTCTGGGTGTTTGTGTTTTTTTAAATACTTTACTAGAAATTCATGGTGGTCATGTCTAATATTGGCGTGACCCCATGAATTTCGGGCTTAGGGCCAGCTGATAATGCCAAGCTGGCCTTAACCCCTTTATTACCCAGTGAGCCACTGCACCAGGGCCCTGGATGAGTTGGGTACAGCGCCAGAAGATGGCGCTTCTATGAACGCGCCATTTTCCGGGGCGGCTGCGGACTGCAATTTGCACCGGGTGGGGCCCAGAAAGCTTGGGCCTCCCTGCGCTGCGGATTCCAGCCCCCAGCTGCCTAGTTGTATCTGGCTGGGCACAAAAATAGGGCGAAGCCCCACGTATTTTTTTTTTTAATTATTTCATGAAATTCATGGAATAATTAAGAAAAAAAGGGCTTCCCTATATTGTTGTGTCCGGCTAGGTACAAATAGGCAGCTGGTGGTTGGGGGCAGCCCGTTCCTGCCTGCTGTACCTGACTGGACACAAATATAGGGCGAAGCCCCACATAATTTTTTTTTAATTATTTCATGAATTTCCTGAAATAATTAAAAAAAAATTGACGTGGGGCTTTGCACTATATTTGGGTCCAGCCAGGTACAGCAGGCAGGAACGGGCTGCCCCCAACCACCAGCTGCCTATTTGTACCTGGTTGGACACAACAATATAGGGAAGCCCTTTTTTTCTTAATTATTCCATGAATTTCATGAAATAATTAAAAAAAAAAAAACGTGGGGCTTCTCCCTATTTTTGTGTCCAGCCAGGTACAACTAGGCAGCTGGGGGCTGGAATCTGCAGCGCAGGGAGGCCCAAGCTTTCTGCCCCCCCCGCTGAAAATTGCAGTCCGCGGCCGCCCCGGAAAATGGCGCGTTCATAGAAGCTGGATGCTGTACCTGGATGGCATACAAAAATATGGCGAAGCCCACGTCAAAAGTTTTGGGAAAAATTAATTAAAAAATAAATAATAATTTAGGGACTGCATCTTTATTAACTCCTCAAATGTCATTTAGTGTTAAAATAATGGATTTATTTTAAAAAAAAATGGCGTGGGATCCCCCATAATTTTAGTCTCTAGCGGAGGTTAAGCAGATGGCTGGGGCAGATGTTTGAAGCCTGGGAAGGGGGTAAAACCCACGGAGCTTCCCAGGCTACTAATATCAGCCCCCAGCTGAATACCTAGCCTTTACTAGCTATTAAAATGGGGGACCCCCCCCCAAAAAAATGACGTGGGGTCCCCCCTATTTTAATAGCTAGCAAAGGCTAGGCAGACAGCTGGGGGCTGATATTAATAGCCCAGGAAGGGTGCCATGAATATTGGCCCCCTCCCAGGCTAGAAACACCAGTCGTCAGCCGCCCCAGAAATGGCGCATCCATAGGATGCGCCAACTCTGGCACTTAGCCTCGCTCTTCCGCGCTGCCCTGGTGCGGTGGCAGGGGGTAATAGTGGTGGGGTTCATGTCAGCGCCAGCTGCCATGAAGCCCAGGTTAGTAATGATGGGCGTCTATAAGACACCCCCATTACTAACCTACAAAGTGTTAAAAAGAAAAAACACACTACACCCAGAAAAAAATAATTTATTTGAAATAAAACACACAATTTTATTTAATTCTTAGTTTACTAAAAATAATAGTTACCTGTCCACGTTCCTGCGCTGATCTCCCATGCACAGCTGTCACATCTGGAGATGGTGACAGCTGTGCATGGCTGGTGTAAGCTCACGCTGCCGGGAACACGTCCGCTCCCGGCAGCGGGAGCCACTGACTGAGGTCACCGGAGTGCATTCAGGCAGCGCAGCTCCGGAGACCTCCTTTACGGCACTGCTGTACCGTGGGAATTTCTCACGATACAGCAGGGCCGTAAAGGAGCTAACCGGAGCAGCGCTGCCTGAACTCCGGTGAACCCTTACGGCCCCGTCATTCTAGCGGCGGCAGCGGTTCAGAGCGGTCACATTCTATGTGGCTGCTCTGAACTGGAGATCTTCGTGGGACACTCGTGGACTACTACGGAGGGGTAAGGATAAGGTTGTGGTTTATTATTTTATATTTTATTACAGGAGATCGATGGCTTCGGGGAATTAGGTGTCTAGGTGAGTATAGGTGTAGTTTTTTATTTTTTACTTTATTTTAGGTGGCGATCGGCGGGGACAGGTAATGAATGAACTAATTTCTTTTAGGTAACCACTGGCCACCAATGACATGTATCTAACATTTATTGGGGACACAGTAGGGCAATTTAAATAGCAGGATCAGGCTGATGGGAACTACTGCTCCCATCGAGCTGATCCTGCTGGCAGGAGTGGACGGGGGACAGACATAGGCCGATGGGAGTAGTAGTGTCACATCGGCCTATGTCTGCCTGCACGCACACACCCGCACACACACCGCACACACCCGCACACATCGCACAGACACCGCGCACACCCGCACAAACATCGCGCACACACCCCGCACACACACTAATCATGACGGTCTGATCGTCTGGGAGGTGAGGCTGACCTGTGCGGCCGTGGGAAAGTTCATGTGAGTTCATGCAATGCAGTCAAGCATGAACTCACATGAACCCTCTGAGGGCACCGCGGCTAATTCAAATGAACAGCTGATCGGCATCAGCTGATACCTCAGCTGTTCATTTGAAATAACCGGCGGGAAAGCGCAGCACAGAACGGGAAAGCCGGCGGTGAAGTCTTTTCACTGCCGGCTTCCCCGCCTGGGTCCTTCGCTCTCCGCTCCTTGGAGCTGCGCTCCCCGCCCGGTCCTAACTTACGATCGGGATGGGAGGTGGCGAGGGGAGCGGAGGATCGGGGTGGGAGGCTGCGGGGAAGCAGTATGGGGCTGTGTGATTGTTTAAAAGCCGGTGGCTTTATACCGCCCGCCGGCTTTTAAACAATCAGGAGAATTCTCCCCCGCTGGGATGGCATTCTGATGACAGGCTGGATCGCGCTGCCATCCAACTTGTCATCCTTCACAGACACTGCAGAGCGCAGGCATTATGGGAACTTCCGATTCCGGTATCCGATATTGTAAAAGTATCGGAATTAAGTATCGGAATTCCGATACCGCGAATATCGGCCGATACCCGATATTACAGTATCGGAATGCTCAACACTAATCATATTCCTTTTCCTGCATTAGTAGTTCCAATTCTCCTTGTTTGTTGCCCATGCTTTGTGCATTTGTATAAAAACATTTTAGTTTGTGATTGGTTTCTCTTCCTCCCATATTTTCATTATTTAGATTTTTTAGTCTTTGTTCTTCTTTTCCACTTCCAGTAGCAGAGATCTCAATAGTATTTGTCAGCTGTATGGCTTTTTCTGGCCTTTTGCTTCCCTTCCCACATTGTTCTGGTATAAAGCTCTTCTGATGAGTGTAGCAAGGCGACTTCCAAATACATGTTTTCCAGTCTTCGTAAGGTGCACCCCATCTCTAGCAAGTAGTCCATCGTATAGGTAATTCATTCCGTGATCCAGAAATCCAAATCCTTGTTGACGGCACCATCGACGTAGCCAGTTGTTCACCTGTAGAATCTTATTCCACCTCATTGTTCCATGGCCATCCACTGGGAGGATGGATGAGAAGACCACCTGCGCTCCCAATTCTTTCACTTTCTTGCCTAAGTCTTCAAAGTCACTGCAGATGGTTTCCAGGTCCTTTCTTGCGGTGTCATTTGTCCGCACATGTATTAGCAGGAATGGGTAGTGATCTGTAGGTCTGAAGAGTCTTGAAATCCTGTCAGACACATCTTTAATTTTGCTCCTGGAAGACAGCACATTTCTCTTGAGCTTATGTCTGGTCTGCAGATAGCGGCCTCTGTTCCTCTTAACAGGGAATCCTGTTAAAATCCACAGATCACCAATCACATGACCAAAATCCACTAATCATCAGAAACACGACGAAAATCCACTAATCACCAGTCACACAACAAAAATCCTCTAATCACCGGTCACACAACCAAAATCCACCAATCAACGGTCACACGATCAAAATCCACTAATCAGTGGCCACACGACCAAAATCCACTAATCACCGGCCACACGACCAAAATCCTCTAATCACTGGTCACACAATCAAAATCCTCTAATCACCAGTCACTCGACCAAAATACACTAATCACCGGACACACGATCAAAATCCTCTAATCACCGGTCACACGATCAAAATCCACTAAACACCGGTCACATGAACAAATTCCACTAATCACAGGTCACGTGACCAAATTTACAAATGACCAGTTCCACGACCAAAATCCACTAATTACTGGTCACATGACCAAAACTCACTAATCCGAGTCACACAACCAAAATCCTCTAATCAACAGTCACACAACCAAAATCCACTAATCAACAGTCACATGACCAAAATTAATTGATCACCAGTCACCAAAATCCACTAATCACCGGTAACACGGTCAAAATTCTCTAATGACCGGTCACACATCCAAAATCCACTAATCAGTGGCCACACGACCAAAATCCACTAATCACCAGTTACAAGACCAAAATCCACTAATAACCAGTCACACAACCAAAATTCTCTAATCACCGGTCACACAACCAAAATCCACTAATCACCAGTTACACGACCAAAATCCTCTAATCACCAGTCACACGACCAAAATCCTCTAATCGCCGGTCACATGACCAAAATCCAAAATTACTAATCACATGACCAAAATCCACAGATCACCAATCACATGACCAAAATCCACTAATCATCAGAAACACGACGAAAATCCACTAATCACCAGTCACACGACCAAAATCCACTAATCATCAGAAACATGATGAAAATCCACTAATCACCAGTCACATGACCAAAATCCACTAATCACCGGTCACACAACGAAAATCCGCTAATAATCAGACACATGACCAAAATCCACTAATCACCAGTCACACGACCAAAAACTACTAATTACTGGTCACATAACCAAAATCCACTAATCCCGGTCACATAACCAAAATCTTCTAATCACCGGTCACATGACCAAAATTAAATGATCACAAGTCATCAAAATCCACTAATCACCGGTCACACAATCAAAATCTAGTAATCACCAGTCACACGACCAAAACCCACTAATCACCGATCACACAAACAAAATCCACTAATTACTAGTCACATGACCAAAATCCACTAATCACCAGTCACACAATCAAATTCCACTGATCACCAGTCACACGACCAAAATCCACTAATCAATGGTTACACAACCAAAATTCACTAATCTCGGTCACACGACCAAAATCCACTAATTAACAGTCACATGACCAAAATCCACTAATCACCGGTCACACAACGAAAATCCACTAATCATCAGAAACTCGACGAAAATGCACTAATCAACAGTCACACAACCAAAATCCTCTAATCACCGGTCACACGATCAAAATCCACTAAACACCGGTCACATGAACAAATTCCACTAATCACAGGTCACGTGACCAAATTTACAAATGACCAGTTCCACGACCAAAATCCACTAATTACTGGTCACATGACCAAAACTCACTAATCCGAGTCACACAACCAAAATCCTCTAATCAACAGTCACACAACCAAAATCCACTAATCAACAGTCACATGACCAAAATTAATTGATCACCAGTCACCAAAATCCACTAATCACCGGTAACACGGTCAAAATTCTCTAATGACCGGTCACACATCCAAAATCCACTAATCAGTGGCCACACGACCAAAATCCACTAATCACCAGTTACAAGACCAAAATCCACTAATAACCAGTCACACAACCAAAATTCTCTAATCACCGGTCACACAACCAAAATCCACTAATCACCAGTTACACGACCAAAATCCTCTAATCACCAGTCACACGACCAAAATCCTCTAATCGCCGGTCACATGACCAAAATCCAAAATTACTAATCACATGACCAAAATCCACAGATCACCAATCACATGACCAAAATCCACTAATCATCAGAAACACGATGAAAATCCACTAATCACCAGTCACACGACCAAAATCCACTAATCATCAGAAACATGATGAAAATCCACTAATCACCAGTCACATGACCAAAATCCACTAATCACCGGTCACACAACGAAAATCCGCTAATAATCAGACACATGACCAAAATCCACTAATCACCAGTCACACGACCAAAAACTACTAATTACTGGTCACATAACCAAAATCCACTAATCCCGGTCACATAACCAAAATCTTCTAATCACCGGTCACATGACCAAAATTAAATGATCACAAGTCATCAAAATCCACTAATCACCGGTCACACAATCAAAATCTAGTAATCACCAGTCACACGACCAAAACCCACTAATCACCGATCACACAAACAAAATCCACTAATTACTAGTCACATGACCAAAATCCACTAATCACCAGTCACACAATCAAATTCCACTGATCACCAGTCACACGACCAAAATCCACTAATCAATGGTTACACAACCAAAATTCACTAATCTCGGTCACACGACCAAAATCCACTAATCACCGGTCACACAACGAAAATCCACTAATCATCAGAAACTCGACGAAAATGCACTAATCAACAGTCACACGACGAAAATGTACTACTCATCAGAAACACAATGAAAATCCACTAATCACCAGTCACACGACGAAAATCCACTAATCATCAGAAACTCAACGAAAATCCACTAATTAACAGTCACATGACCAAATTCCACTAATCACCGGTCACACAACGAAAATCCACTAATCATCAGAAACACGTCAAAAATCCACTAATTATCAGTCACATGACCAAAACCCACTAATCACCGGTCACACAATCAAATTCCACTGATCACCAGTCACATGACCAAAATCCACTAATCAATGGTTACACGACCAAAATTCACTAATCATAAGTCACACGATGAAAATCCACTAAGCATCAGAAACTCGACGAAAATCCACTAATCACAGGTCACATGACCAAAATTCACTAATCACCAGTCACACAATCAAAATCCACTGATCACCAGTCACACAATCAAATTCCACTGATCACCAGTCACACAATCAAATTCCACTGATCACCAGTCACACAATCAAATTCCACTGATCACCAGTCACACGACGAAAATCCACTAATCATCAGTCACACGATGAAAATCCACTAATCATCAGAAACTCGACGAAAATCCACTAATCACAGGTCACATGACCAAAATTCACTAATCACCGGTCACACAATCAAATTCCACTGATCACCGGTCACACGACCAAAATACACTAATCACCGGTCACACGATCAAAATCATCTAATCACCGGTCACACGACCAAAATACACTAATAACCGGTCACACGACCAAAATACACTAATAACCGGTCACACGACCAAAATACACTAATCACCGGTCACTCGATCAAAATCCTCTAATCACCGGTCACAAGATCAAAACCCACTAATCACCGGTCACATGAACAAATTCCACTAATCACAGGTCACGTGACCAAATTTACAAATCACCAGTTCCACAACCAAAATCCAATAATTACTGGTCACATGACCAAAATTCACTAATCTCGGTCACACAACCAAAATCCACTAATCAACAGTCACATGACCAAAATTAAATGATCACCAGTCACCAAAATCCAATAATCACCGATAACACGGTCAAAATTCTCTAATCAATGGTCACACAACCAAAATCCACTAATCACTGGTCACACGACCAAAATCCACTAATCACCAGTTACACGACCAAAATCCACTAATAACCGGTCACACAACCAAAATCCACTAATCACTGGTCACACGACCAAAATCCTCTAATCACCGGTCACATGACCAAAATCCAAAATTACTAATCACATGATCAAAATCCACAGATCACCAATCACATGACCAAAATCCACTAATCATCAGAAACATGACAAAAATCCACTAATCACCAGTCACATGACCAAAATCCACTAATCACCGGTCACACAACGAAAATCCACTAATCACCAGTCACATGACCAAAATCCACTAATCATCAGAAACTCGACGAAAATCCACTAATCACCAGTCACATGACCAAAATCCACTAATCATCAGAAACTCGACGAAAATCCACTAATCACCAGTCACATGACCAAAATCCACTAATCACCGGTCACACAACGAAAATCCACTAATCATCAGAAACACGAAGAAAATCCACTAATCATCAGAAACTCGATGAAAATGCACTAATCACCAGTCACACGACGAAAATCCACTAATCATCAGAAACATGACGAAAATCCACTAATCACCAGTCACACGACCAAAATCCACTAATCATCAGAGACTCGACGACAATCCACTAATTAACAGTCACATGACCAAAATCCACTAATCACCGGACACACAACGAAAATCCACTAATCATCAGAAACACGACGAAAATCCACTAATCATCAGACACATGACCAAAATCCACTAATCACCAGTCACATGAACAAAATCCACTAATCACCGGTCACGTGATCAAAATTTACAAATCACCAGTCACACGACCAAAATCTACTAATTACTGGTCACATAACCAAAATCAACTAATCCCGGTCACACGACCAAAATCCACTAATCACCGTTCACAAAATCAAAATTTAGTAATCCCCAGTCACATGAACAAAATCCACTAATCACCGATCACACAAACAAAATCCACTAATTACTAGTCACATGACCAAAATCCACTAACCACCAGTCACACAATCAAATTCCACTGATCACCAGTCACATGACGAAAATCCACTAATCACCAGTCACAGGACGAAAATCCAGTAATCATCAGAAACTCGAAGAAAATCCACTAATCACAGGTCACATGACCAAAATCCACTAATGACAGGTCACACGACCAAAATTCACTAATCACCGGTCACATGACCAAAATCCACTAATCACAGGTCACACGACCAAAATTCACTAATCCCGGTCACACGACCAAAATTCACTAATCCCGGTCACACGACCAAAATCCACTAATCACCAGTTAGACGACCAAAATCCACTAATCGCCGGTCACATGACCAAAATCCAAAATTACTAATCACATAACCAAAATCCACTGATCACCAGTCACACGACCAAAATCCACTAATCACCAGTCACACGACAAAAATCCACTAATTACCAGTCACATGACCAAAATTCAATAATCACCAGTCACACGACGAAAATCCACTAATCATCAGAAACACGACGAAAATCCACTAATCACCAGTCACACAACCAAAATCCACTAATCACCGGTCACATGAAGAAAATCCACTACTCATCAGAAACACGACGAAAATCCACTAATCACCAGTCACACGACCAAAAACCACTAATCACCGGTCACGCGACCAAAATCCACTAATAACCGGTCCCACGACCAAAATCCACTAATAACCAGTCACATGACCAAAATCCAAAATTACTAATCACATGACCAAAATCCACTGATCACCTGTCACACAACAAAAATCCACTCTTTACCAGTCACACGACCAAAATCCACTAATCATCAGAAACACGACAAAAATCCACTAATCACCGGTCACACAACGAAAATCCTCTAATCACCGGTCACACGACCAAAATCCACTAATCATCAGAAACCCAACCAAAATCCACTAATCAGTGGCCTCACGACTAAAATCCACTAATCACAGGTCACACGATCAAAATCTTTTAATCACCGGTCACACGAACAAAATCCACTAATCACCGGTCACACGATCAAAATCCACTGATCACCGGTCACACGACCAAAATCCACTGATCACCGGTCACACGATCAAAATCCACTGATCACCGGTCACATGACCAAAATCCACTAATCACCAGTCACATGAACAAATTCCACTAATCACAGGTCATGTGACCAAATTTACAATTCACCAGTCACACGACCAAAATCCACTAATTACTGTTCACATGACCAAAATCCACTAATCCCGGTCACACAACCAAAATCCTCTAATCATCAGTCACATGACCAAAATTAAATGATCACCAGTCACCAAAATCCACTAATCACCGGTAACACAGTCAAAATTCTCTTATCACCGGTTACACAATCAAAATCGACTAATCACTGGTCACACGACCAAAATCCACTAATCACCAGTTACACGACCAAAATCCACTAATAACCGGTCACACAACCAAAATTCTCTAATCAACGGTCACACAACCAAAATCAACTAATCACCGGTCACACTACCAAGATCCACTAATCACCAGTTACACGACCAAAATCCACTAATCGCCGGTCACATGACCAAAATCCAAAATTACTAATCACATGACCAAAATCCACTGATCACCAATCTCACGACAAAAATCCACTAAACATCGGTCACACAACAAAAATCCACTAATCATCAGAAACACGATGAAAATCCACTAATCACCGGAAACACAACGAAAATCCACTAATAACCGGTCACATGACCAAAATCGACTAATCATTGGTCACACAATGAAAATCCACTAATCATCAGACACAAGACCAAAATCCACTAATCACCAGTCACACGACAAAAATCCACTAATAATCAGAAACACAAAGAAAATCCACTAATCATCAGTCACATGACCAAAACCCACTAATCACCAGACACCAAAATCAACTAAAAATCGATCACATGACCAAAATCCACTGATCATAGGTCACATGATCAAAACCCACAAATCCACAACCACAACCAAAATCCATTAATCAGCGGTCACACGACCAAAATCCACTAATCACTGGTCACACGACCAAAATCCACTAATCAGCGGCCACACGACCAAAATCCACTAATCAGCGGCCACACGGCCAAAATCCTCTAATCACCGGTCACACGATCAAAATCCTCTAATCACCGGTCACATAAACAAAATCCACTAATCACAGGTCACGTGACTAAAATTTACAGATCACCAGTCACACGACCAAAATCCACTAATCGCCGGTCACATGACCAAAATCCAAAATTACTAATCACATGTCCAAAATCCACTGATCACCAATCTCACGACAAAAATCCACTAAACATCGGTCACACAACAAAAATCCACTAATTACCAGTCACATGACCAAAATCCACTGATCATCAGAAACACGATGAAAATCCACTAATCACCGGAAACACGACGAAAATCCACTAATAACCGGTCACATGACCAAAATCGACTAATCACTGGTCACACAATGAAAATCCACTAGTCATCAGACACATGACCAAAATCCACTAATCACCGGTCACACGATCAAAATCCTCTAATCACCGGTCACATAAACAGAATCCACTAATCACAGGTCACGTGACTAAAATTTACAGATCACCAGTCACACGACCAAAATCCTCTAATCACCGGTCACATGACCAAAATCCAAAGTTACTAATCACATGACCAAAATCCACTGATCACCAATCTCACGACAAAAATCCACTAAACATCGGTCACACAACAAAAATCCACTAATTACCAGTCACATGACCAAAATCCACTGATCATCAGAAACACGATGAAAATCCACTAATCACCGGAAACACGACGAAAATCCACTAATAACCGGTCACATGACCAAAATCGACTAATCACTGGTCACACAATGAAAATCCACTAATCATCAGACACATGACCAAAATCCACTGATCACCAATCACACAACCAAAATCCACTAATCACCAGTCACACGACAAAAATCCACTAATAATCAGAAACACAAAGAAAATCCACTAATCATCAGTCACATGACGAAAATCCACTAATAATCAGAAACACAAAGAAAATCCACTAATCATCAGTCACATGACCAAAATCCACTAATCACCAGACACCAAAATCAACTAAAAATCGATCACATGACCAAAATCCACTGATCATAGGTCACATGATCAAAACCCACAAATCCACAACCACAACCAAAATCCATTAATCAGCGGTCACACGACCAAAATCCACTAATCACCGGTCACACGACCAAAATCCACTAATCAGCGGCCACACGACCAAAATCCACTAATCACCGGTCACACAATCAAAATCCTCTAATCACCGGTCACATAAACAAAATCCACTAATAACAGGTCAAGTGACTAAAATTTACAGATCAGCAGTCACACGACCAAAATCCACTAATTACTGGTCACATGACCAAAATCCACTAATCCCGGTCACATGACCAAAGTCCTCTAATCACCGGTCACATTACCACAATTAAATGATCACTAGTCACCAAAATCCACTAATCACCGATCACACGGTCAAAATTCTCTAATCACTGGTTACACAAACAAAATCCAGTAATCACCGGTCACACGACCAAAATCCACTAATTATCAGTCACGTGACCAAAATTCACAAATCAACAGTCACACGATCAAATTCCACTGATCACCAGTCACACGACCAAAATCCACTAATCACCGGTCACACGAACAAAATCCACTAATCACCGGTCACACAATCAAAATCCACTAATCACCGGTCACATGACCAAAATCCACTAATCACCGGTCACATGACCAAAATCCACTAATCACAGGTCACACGAGCAAAATCCACTAATCACCGGTCACACGACCAAAATCCACTAATCACTGGCCACACGAACAAAATCCACTAATCACTGGTCACACGAACAAAATTCACTAATCACCGGTCACACGAACAAAATCCACTAATCACCGGTCACACGAACAAAATCCACTAATCACCGGTCACACGAACAAAATCCACTAATCACCGGTCACACGACCAAAATCCACTAATCACCGGACACAAGACCAAAATCCTCTAATCACCGGTCACATGACCAAAATCCACTAATCACCAGACACCAAAATCCACTAAAAATCGATCACATGACCAAAATTCACTAATCATAGGTCACATGATCAAAACCCACAAATCCACAACCACAACCAAAATCCATTAATCAGCGGTCACACAACCAAAATCCTCTAATCACCGGCCACACGACCAAAATCCACTAATCACACATCACGTGACTAAAATTTACAGATCACCAGTCACTTGACCAAAATCCACTAATCCCGGTCACACGACCAAAATCCACTGATCACCGGTCACACGACCAAAATCCACTAATTATTAGTCACGTGTCCAAAATTCACAAATCAACAGTCACACGACCAAAACCCACTAATCACCGGTCACACGACCAAAATCCAATAATTACTAGTCACATGACCAAAATTCACTAACCACCAATCAGACAACCAAAATCCACTAATCACCAGTCACACAACCAAAATCCACTTATCACCGGTCACACGACCAAAATTCACTAATCCCAGTCACACGACCAAAATTCACTAATCACTGGTCACACGACCAAAATTCACTAATCACTGGTCACACGACCAAAATCCACTAATCACCGGTCACACGACCAAAATCCACTAATCACCGGTCACACGACCAAAATCCTCTAATCGCCGGTCATATGACCAAAATCCAAAATTACTAATCACATGACCAAAATCCACTGATCACCAATCACACGACCAAAATCCACTAAACATCGGTCACACAACAAACATCCACTAATTACCAGTCACATGACCAAAATCCACTAATCATCAGAAACACCATGAAAATCCACTAATCACCAGAAACACGACGAAAATCCACTAATTAACAGTCACATGACCAAAATCCACTAATCACTGGTCACACAATGAAAATCCACTAATCATCAGACACATGACCAAAATCCACTAATCGCCAGTCACACGACTAAAATCCACTAATAACCGGTCACATGACCAAAATCCAAAATTACTAATCACATGACCAAAATCCACTGATCACCAACCACACGACAAAAATCCACTAATAATCAGAAACACAAAGAAAATACACTAATCATTAGTCACATGACGAAAATCCACTAATAATCAGAAACACAAAGAAAATCCACTAATCATCAGTCATGTGACCAAAATTCACAAATCAACAGTCACACGACCAAAATCCACTAATTACTAGTCACATGACCAAAATCCACTAATAACCAGTCACACAATCAAATTCCACTGATCACCAGTCACACGACCAAAATCCACTAATCACTGGTCACACGAACAAAATCCTCTAATCACCGGTCACACAATCAAAATCCACTAATCACCGGTCACATGACCAAAATCCACTAATCACCGGTCACATAACCAAAATCCACTAATCACCGGTCACACGAGCAAAATCCGCTAATCACCGGTCACATGACCAAAATCCACTAATCACTGGTCACACGAACAAAATCCACTAATCACTGGTCACACGAACAAAATCCACTAATCACCGTTCACACAAACAAAATCCACTAATCACCGGTCACACGACCAAAATCCACTAATCACCGGACACAAGACCAAAATCCGCTAATCACCGGTCACATGACCAAAATCCACTAATCACCGGTCACACAACCAAAATCCACTAATCACCTGTCACACAACCAAAATCCACTTATCACTGGTCACACGACCAAAATTCACTAATCCCAGTCACACGACCAAAATTCACTAATCACTGGTCACACGACCAAAATTCACTAATCACCGGTCACACGACCAAAATCCACTAATCACCGGTCACACAATCGAAATCTACTAATCACCGGTCACACAACCAAAATCCACTAATCACCGGTCACACGACCAAAATCCTCTAATCGCCGGTCATATGACCAAAATCCAAAATTACTAATCACATGACCAAAATCCACTGATCACCAATCACACGACCAAAATCCACTAAACATCGGTCACACAACAAAAATCCACTAATTACCAGTCACATGACCAAAATCCACTAATCATCAGAAACACAATGAAAATCCACTAATCACCAGAAACACGATGAAAATCCACTAATTAACAGTCACATGACCAAAATCCACTAATCACTGGTCACACAATGAAAATCCACTAATCATCAGACACATGACCAAAATCCACTAATCACCAGTCACACGACCAAAATCCACTAATAACCGGTCACATGACCAAAATCCAAAATTACTAATCACATGACCAAAATCCACTGATCACCAATCACACGACAAAAATCCACTAATAATCAGAAACACAAAGAAAATCCACTAATCATTAGTCACATGATGAAAATCCACTAATAATCAGAAACACAAAGAAAATCCACCAATCATCAGTCACATGACCAAAATCCACTAATCACCAGACACCAAAATCCACTAAAAATCGATCACATGACCAAAATCCACTAATCATGGGTCACATGATCAAAATCCACTAATCAGCGGCCACACGACCAAAATCCACTAATCAGCGGCCACACGGCCAAAATCCACTAATCAGCGGTCACACAATCAAAATCCTCTAATCACCGGTCACATAAACAAAATCCACTAATAACAGGTCAAGTGACTAAAATTTACAGATCAGCAGTCACACGACCAAAATCCACTAATTACTGGTCACATGACCAAAATCCACTAATCTCGGTCACACGACCAAAATCCTCTAATCACCGGTCACATGACCACAATTAAATGATCACCAGTCACCAAAATCCACTAATCACCGATCACACGGTCAAAATTCTCTAATCACCGGTCACACGACCAAAATCCACTGATCACCGGTCACACGACCAAAATCCACTAATTATCAGTCACGTGACCAAAATTCACAAATCAACAGTCACATGACCAAAACCCACTAATCACCGGTCACACAACCAAAATCCACTAATTACTAGTCACATGACCAAAATCCACTAATCACCAGTCACACAATCAAATTCCACTGATCACCAGTCACACGACCAAAATCCACTAATCACCGGTCACACGAACAAAATCCACTAATCACCGGTCACACAATCAAAATCCACTAATCACCGGTCACATGACCAAAATCCACTAATCACTGGCCACACGAACAAAATCCACTAATCACTGGTCACACGAACAAAATCCACTAATCACCGGTCACACAAACAAAATCCACTAATCACCGTTCACACGAACAAAATCCACTAATCACCGGTCACACGACCAAAATCCACTAATCACCGGACACAAGACCAAAATCCTCTAATCACCGGTCACATGACCAAAATCCACTAATCACCAGACACCAAAATCCACTAAAAATCGATCACATGACCAAAATACACTAATCATAGGTCACATGATCAAAACCCACAAATCCACAACCACAACCAAAATCCATTAATCAGCGGTCACACGACCAAAATCCTCTAATCACCGCCCACACGACCAAAATCCACTAATCAGCGGCCACACGACCAAAATCCAGTAATCACAGATCACGTGACTAAAATTTACAGATCACCAGTCACTTGACCAAAATCCACTAATCCCGGTCACACGACCAAAATCCACTGATCACCGGTCACACGACCAAAATCCACTAATTATCAGTCACGTGACGAAAATTCACAAATCAACAGTCACACGACCAAAACCCACTAATCACCGGTCACACGACCAAAATCCACTAATTACTAGTCACATGACCAAAATCCACTAATCACCAATCAGACAACCAAAATCCACTAATCACCAGTCACACAACCAAATTCCACTGATCACCAGTCACACGACCAAAATCCACTAATCACCAGTCACATGAACAAAATCCACTAATCACAGGTCACGTGACCAAAATTTACAGATCACCAGTCACACGACCAAAATCCACTAATTACTGGTCACATGACCAAAATCCACTAATCCCGGTCACATGACCAAAATTAAATGATCACCAGTCACCAAAATCCACTAATCACCGATCACACGGTCACAATTCTCGAATCACCGGTTACACAATCAAAATCCAGCAATCACCGGTCACACGACCAAAATCCACTAATCACCGGTCACACGACCAAAATCCACTAATTATCAGTCACGTGACCAAAATTCACAAATCAACAGTCACACGACCAAAATCCACTAATCACCGGTCATACGACCAAAATCCACTAATTACTAGTCACATGACCAAAATCCACTAATCACCAGTCACACAATCAAATTCCACTGATCACCAGTCACACGACCAAAATCCACTAATCACTGGTCACACGAACAAAATCCACTAATCACCGGTCACACAATCAAAATCCACTAATCACCGGTCACATGACCAAAATCCACTAATCACCGGTCACATGACCATAATCCACTAATCACCGGTCACACGAACAAAATCCACTAATCACCGGTCACATGACCAAAATCCACTAATCACCTGTCACACAACCAAAATCAACTTATCACTGGTCACACGAACAAAATTCACTAATCACTGGTCCCACGACCAAAATTCACTATTCACCGGTCACATGACCAAAATCCACTAATCACCGGTCACACGACCAAAATCCACTAATCACCGGTCACACGACCAAAATCCACTAATCACCGGTCACACGACCAAAATCCTCTAATCGCCGGTCATATGACCAAAATCCAAAATTACTAATCACATGACCAAAATCCACTGATCACCAATCACACGACCAAAATCCTCTAAACATCGGTCACACAACAAACATCCACTAATTACCAGTCACATGACCAAAATCCACTAATCATCAGAAACACAATGAAAATCCACTAATCACCAGAAACACGATGAAAATCCACTAATTAACAGTCACATGACCAAAATCCACTAATCACTGGTCACACAATGAAAATCCACTAATCATCAGACACATGAAAAAAATCCACTAATCACCAGTCACACGACCAAAATCCACTAATAACCGGTCACATGACCTAAATCCAAAATTACTAATCACATGACCAAAATCCACTGATCACCAATCACACGACAAAAATCCACTAATAATCAGAAACACAAAGAAAATCCACTAATCATTAGTCACATGACGAAAATCCACTAATAATCAGAAACACAAAGAAAATCCACTAATCATCAGTCACGTGACCAAAATTCACAAATCAACAGTCACACGACCAAAATCCACTAATTACTAGTCACATGACCAAAATCCACTAATAACCAGTCACACAATCAAATTCCACTGATCACCAGTCACACGACCAAAATCCACTAATCACTGGTCACACGAACAAAATCCTCTAATCACCGGTCAGACAATCAAAATCCACTAATCACCGGTCACATGACCAAAATCCACTAATCACCGGTCACACGACCAAAATCCACTAATCACTGGTCACACGAACAAAATCCACTAATCACTGGTCACACGAACAAAATCCACTAATCACCGGTCACATGACCAAAATCCACTAATCACCGGTCACATGACCAAAATCCACTAATCACCGGTCACACGACCAAAATCCACTAATCACTGGTCACACGAACAAAATGCACTAATCACTGGTCACACGAACAAAATCCACTAATCACCGTTCACACGAACAAAATCCACTAATCACCGGTCACACGACCAAAATCCACTAATCACAGGACACAAGACCAAAATCCGCTAATCACCGGTCACACAACCAAAATCCACTAATCACCTGTCACACAACCAAAATCCACTAATCACCTGTCACACAACCAAAATCCACTTATCACTGGTCACACGACCAAAATTCACTAATCCCAGTCACACGACCAAAATTCACTAATCACTGGTCACACGACCAAAATCCACTAATCACCGGTCACACGATCAAAATCCAGTAATCACCGGTCACACGACCAAAATCCACTAATCACCGGTCACACGACCAAAATCCACTAAACATCGGTCACACAACAAAAATCCACTAATTACCAGTCACATGACCAAAATCCACTAATCATCAGAAACACAATGAAAATCCACTAATCACCAGAACGACGATGAAAATCCACTAATTAACAGTCACATGACCAAAATCCACTAATCACTGGTCACACAATGAAAATCCACTAATCATCAGGCACATGACCAAAATCCACTAATCACCAGTCACACGACCAAAATCCACTAATAACCGGTCACATGACCAAAATCCAAAATTACTAATCACATGACCAAAATCCACTGATCACCAATCACACGACAAAAATCCACTAATAATCAGAAACACAAAGAAAATCCACTAATCATTAGTCTCATGATGAAAATCCACTAATAATCAGAAACACAAAGAAAATCCACTAATCATCAGTCACGTGACCAAAATTCACAAATCAACAGTCACACGACCAAAATCCACTAATAACTAGTCACACAATCAAATTCCACTGATCACCAGTCACACGACCAAAATCCACTAATCACTGGTCACACGAGCAAAATCCTCTAATCACCAGTCACACAATCAAAATCCACTAATCACCGGTCACATGACCAAAATCCACTAATCACCGGTCACATGACCAAAATCCACTAATCACCGGTCACACGAACAAAATCCGCTAATCACCGGTCACACAACCAAAATCCACTAATCACTGGTCACACAAACAAAATCCACTAATCACTGGTCACACGAACAAAATCCACTAATCACCGTTCACACGAACAAAATCCACTAATCACCGGTCACACGACCAAAATCCACTAATCACCGGACACAAGACCAAAATCCGCTAATCACCGGTCACATGACCAAAATCCACTAATCACCGGTCACACAACCAAAATCCACTAATCACCTGTCACACAACCAAAATCCACTTATCACTGGTCACACGACCAAAATTCACTAATCCCAGTCACACGACCAAAATTCACTAATCACTGGTCACACGACCAAAATTCGGTAATCACCAGTCATACGATCAAAATCCACTAATCACCGGTCACACGACCAAAATCCACTAATCACCGGTCACACAACCAAAATCCTCTAATCGCCGGTCATATGACCAAAATCCAAAATTACTAATCACATGACTAAAATCCACTGATCACCAATCACACGACCAAAATCCACTAAACATCGGTCACACAACAAAAATCCACTAATTACCAGTCACATGACCAAAATCCACTAATCATCAGAAACACAATGAAAATCCACTAATCACCAGAAACACGATGAAAATCCACTAATTAACAGTCACATGACCAAAATCCACTAATCACTGGTCACACAATGAAAATCCACTAATCATCAGACACATGACCAAAAACCACTAATCACCAGTCACACGACCAAAATCCACTAATAACCGGTCACATGACCAAAATCCAAAATTACTAATCACATGACCAAAATCCACTGATCACCAATCACACGACAAAAATCCACTAATAATCAGAAACACAAAGAAAATCCACTAATCATTAGTCACATGACGAAAATCCACTAATAATCAGAAACACAAAGAAAATCCACCAATCATCAGTCACATGACCAAAATCCACTAATCACCAGACACCAAAATCCACTAAAAATCGATCACATGACCAAAATCCACTAATCATGGGTCACATGATCAAAACCCACAAAATCCACAACCACAACCAAAATCCATTAATCACCGGTCACACGACCAAAATCTACTAATCAGCGGCCACACGACCAAAATCCACTAATCAGCGGTCACACGTTCAAAATCCTCTAATCACTGGTCACACAATCAAATTCCACTGATCACCGGTCACATGACCAAAATCCACTAATTATCAGTCACGTGACCAAAATTCACAAATCAACAGTCACACGACCAAAATCCACTAATAACTAGTCACACAATCAAATTCCACTGATCACCAGTCACACGACCAAAATCCACTAATCACTGGTCACACGAACAAAATCCTCTAATCACCAGTCACACAATCAAAATCCACTAATCACCGGTCACATGACCAAAATCCACTAATCACCGGTCACATGACCAAAATCCACTAATCACCGGTCACACGAACAACATCCGCTAATCACCGGTCACACGACCAAAATCCACTAATCACTGGTCACACGAACAAAATCCACTAATCACTGGTCACACGAACAAAATCCACTAATCACCGTTCACACGAACAAAATCCACTAATCACCGGTCACACGACCAAAATCCACTAATCACCGGACACAAGACCAAAATCCGCTAATCACCGGTCACATGACCAAAATCCACTAATCACCGGTCACACAACCAAAATCCACTAATCACCTGTCACACAACCAAAATCCACTTATCACTGGTCACACGACCAAAATTCACTAATCCCAGTCACACGACCAAAATTCACTAATCACTGGTCACACGACCAAAATTCAGTAATCACCAGTCACACGACCAAAATCCACTAATCACCGGTCACACGATCAAAATCCACTAATCACCGGTCACACGACCAAAATCCACTAATCACCGGTCACACAACCAAAATCCTCTAATCGCCGATCATATGACCAAAATCCAAAATTACTAATCACATGACCAAAATCCACTGATCACCAATCACACGACCAAAATCCACTAAACATCGGTCACACAACAAAAATCCACTAATTACCAGTCACATGACCAAAATCCACTAATCATCAGAAACACAATGAAAATCCACTAGTCACCAGAAACACGATGAAAATCCACTAATTAACAGTCACATGACCAAAATCCACTAATCACTGGTCACACAATGAAAATCCACTAATCATCAGACACATGACCAAAATCCACTAATCACCAGTCACACGACCAAAATCCACTAATAACCGGTCACATGACCAAAATCCAAAATTACTAATCACATGACCAAAATCCACTGATCACCAATCACACGACAAAAATCCACTAATAATCAGAAACACAAAGAAAATCCACTAATCATTAGTCACATGACGAAAATCCACTAATAATCAGAAACACAAAGAAAATCCACCAATCATCAGTCACATGACCAAAATCCACTAATCACCAGACACCAAAATCCACTAAAAATCGATCACATGACCAAAATCCACTAATCATGGGTCACATGATCAAAACCCACAAATCCACAACCACAACCAAAATCCATTAATCACCGGTCACACGACCAAAATCTGCTAATCAGCGGCCACACGACCAAAATCCACTAATCAGCGGTCACACGTTCAAAATCCTCTAATCACTGGTCACACAATCAAATTCCACTGATCACCGGTCACATGACCAAAATCCACTAATTATCAGTCACGTGACCAAAATTCACAAATCAACAGTCACACGACCAAAATCCACTAATCACTGGTCACACAATGAAAATCCACTAATCATCAGACACATGACCAAAATCCACTAATCACCAGTCACACGACCAAAATCCACTAATAACCGGTCACATGACCAAAATCCAAAATTACTAATCACATGACCAAAATCCACTGATCACCAATCACACGACAAAAATCCACTAATAATCAGAAACACAAAGAAAATCCACTAATCATTAGTCTCATGATGAAAATCCACTAATAATCAGAAACACAAAGAAAATCCACTAATCATCAGTCACGTGACCAAAATTCACAAATCAACAGTCACACGACCAAAATCCACTAATAACTAGTCACACAATCAAATTCCACTGATCACCAGTCACACGACCAAAATCCACTAATCACTGGTCACACAAGCAAAATCCTCTAATCACCAGTCACACAATCAAAATCCACTAATCACCGGTCACATGACCAAAATCCACTAATCACCGGTCACATGACCAAAATCCACTAATCACCGGTCACACGAACAAAATCCGCTAATCACCGGTCACACAACCAAAATCCACTAATCACTGGTCACACGAACAAAATCCACTAATCACTGGTCACACGAACAAAATCCACTAATCACCGTTCACACGAACAAAATCCACTAATCACCGGTCACACGACCAAAATCCACTAATCACCGGACACAAGACCAAAATCCGCTAATCACCGGTCACATGACCAAAATCCACTAATCACCGGTCACACAACCAAAATCCACTAATCACCTGTCACACAACCAAAATCCACTTATCACTGGTCACACGACCAAAATTCACTAATCCCAGTCACACGACCAAAATTCACTAATCACTGGTCACACGACCAAAATTCAGTAATCACCAGTCATACGATCAAAATCCACTAATCACCGGTCACACGACCAAAATCCACTAATCACCGGTCACACAACCAAAATCCGCTAATCGCCGGTCATATGACCAAAATCCAAAATTACTAATCACATGACCAAAATCCACTGATCACCAATCACACGACCAAAATCCACTAAACATCGGTCACACAACAAAAATCCACTAATTACCAGTCACATGACCAAAATCCACTAATCATCAGAAACACAATGAAAATCCACTAATCACCAGAAACACGATGAAAATCCACTAATTAACAGTCACATGACCAAAATCCACTAATCACTGGTCACACAATGAAAATCCACTAATCATCAGACACATGACCAAAATCCACTAATCACCAGTCACACGACCAAAATCCACTAATAACCGGTCACATGACCAAAATCCAAAATTACTAATCACATGACCAAAATCCACTGATCACCAATCACACGACAAAAATCCACTAATAATCAGAAACACAAAGAAAATCCACTAATCATTAGTCACATGACGAAAATCCACTAATAATCAGAAACACAAAGAAAATCCACCAATCATCAGTCACATGACCAAAATCCACTAATCACCAGACACCAAAATCCACTAAAAATCGATCACATGACCAAAATCCACTAATCATGGGTCACATGATCAAAACCCACAAATCCACAACCACAACCAAAATCCATTAATCACCGGTCACACGACCAAAATCTACTAATCAGCGGCCACACGACCAAAATCCACTAATCAGCGGTCACACGATCAAAATCCTCTAATCACTGGTCACACAATCAAATTCCACTGATCACCGGTCACATGACCAAAATCCACTAATTATCAGTCACGTGACCAAAATTCACAAATCAACAGTCACACGACCAAAACCCACTAATCACCGGTCACACGACCAAAATTCACTAATCAGCGGCCACACGACCAAAATCCACTAATCAGCGGCCACACGACCAAAATCAACTAATCACCGGTCACACAACCAAAATCCACTAATTACTAGTCACATGACCAAAATCCACTAATCACCAATCAGACAACCAAAATCCACTAATCACCAGTCACACAACCAAATTCCACTGATCACCGATCCGACGGACAAAATCCACTAATCACAGGTCATGTAACCAAAATTTACAGATCACCAGTCACACGACCAAAATCCACTAATTACCGGTCACATGACCAATATTAAATGATCACCAGTCACCAAAATCCACTAATCACCGATCACATGGTCAAAATCCTCTAATTACCGGTTACACAATCAAAATCCAGTAATTATCAGTCACGTGACCAAACCCACTAATTACCGGTCACACGACCAAAATCCACTAATTACTAGTCACATGACCAAAATCCACTAATCACCAGTCACTAGTGTTGAGTAGTGTTGAGCGATACTGACTCGCCCCCTGGGCCGTGGGGCACTCGGATCCGGGCAGTAGGGGATCGATGGGAGTACTAGTGGCAACCCGGTTCCATGGCTCAGGGTGGTCAGGCCAGTGGTAGTCCGTTATGCGCTGTTGATTATGTCCGACTACGCCACCCGTGGATTGCGGTTATTAGGAACCGCCGCTGCATGCAGACCACTGGGGCTGATGAGGTGTGCAGCTAGGGTAGTGTGACTCCCCACAGGAAGAGTGTGGCCCCAGGGCAGTATAATGGATGGTGGGAGTGATGGTGGTGAGAGTCCCAGTACCGGTAGTGCTGGAGGCGCGAAGGAGCACACAGACAACAGGTTGCAGTCCAGGGTCTTTACTAAAACAGGTAAACTGACCCATAAACAGTCCCGGCTAGGAGGGAACCTGGATGTCTGAGAGCAATTGGGAGATTGGCCCTGGTCAGGGTGAGGGTGTAGGCCTACCGTGCTTTCTGCGCTCCTTCTGGCTATCTCCTCCTTATAGGGTGACAGCCAACGTTTCCGAGCTCTCCGTGTATTCTTGCCTGTATGACCTGCGACGTGGGTTCCTTTCTGCTCCCAGCCTTGTACGGCTTCGCTGGTCCCTTCTGTTGTGGCAGGGCCTCCAGGCTTCTTAGGCCAAGGAATATACAGTCCCCTGCGGACTGGTTATCTGCTGGAGGATGTGGAATCCTCCCAGCCTCAGACACCAAAGTCTGGTAAATTAAGTCCTTTATCTGCCAAGACAGGCTCACTTCGCCTCTTGTCTCTGTCTTGTGGCTCTCCTCCTGCCACACTTCCTCTTAGGTGCAATACAACCTTCTGTCCCTGCTCTGCTCTGGGACATGTCTCAGTGCTGAGACAGGCCATCAAGTTCTCTCTAACCCTGCCCCCAGCACCAGCTTTTATAGGGGCAGCCTGCTCCCCCTACTGGCCTGAGACAGGAGGTACTGCATGCTAATGTTCCCCTGACTAGAGAACCTCCCCCTTGCTCTCAGACACAGCTTTATTACATTTTGTGGCATCCAGGCCAGGGTGACACAATACCTTCCGATATCTGGAAATATCGGATCGGATTGGATGGGACCGATACCCAAAAAGTATCGGATATCGCCGATTCCAATACCGGAAACCAATGCAAGTCAATGGGACAGAAATATCGGAATGAAAATAAACCCTTTCTTTCCTTGTAGGTTAATTCTACATGAAGGAATACAACTAAGAATAATGTAGAATGTATTGGGGGAGGTGGGGGAGACAATAAAGGCATAGAGGTTTAGCCCAATCAAATGGAATAGCAGGAATTAATATTTTTTTTAAGACGTTCTGAGTTACGGAAATATTGACTATGTTAAGTATTTTTATATTTTGTCAGATATTTATGTTTCACTACTTCCATGCTCTTCACCTTCTTTTTTACTTCTCCCACACGTTGTCCTTCATCATCCTCAGCATCAGCATCTTTTTCATCAACTTCTTCTTCACCTTCTTCATCTTCTTCTTTTTCACCTTCTTCATATTATTCTTTTTTTTTACATTCTTCATATTCTTCTTATTCAACTATTATTCTTCTTCATATTCTACTTCTTCATCTTCTTCATATTCTTCTTCATCATATTCTTATTTGTGACAGGCATTCCTGTAGTTGTTATCTATAAAAGTTTGAACATTACACCTTTCGTTCTGCTTGTCACAAAAGATTTACAACAGGATTTGTCCGCGTTCAGTTTGGCCTGCAGCAGCAGGTCTTTTCCAGGGGCACCACGAGGAGGAACGGACTCACCCCCATATACTGCTTAGTCATCTTCTGCTTATAATTTAGATATTATCTTTTGCTCTGATTTTTAGTCTTATGCATAATGTTCTTCCGCTTTTTGTTCTGCAGCTTCTTGTACTTCTGCTTCTTGGTTTTCTGTCTCTTGTTCTTCTGTATCTTGGTGGTTGTCTTCTTCTTCTTTTTCCTCTTGGTCAGCTTCTTCAGGGTCATCTTCTTGGTCTTCTTCGGGGTGGTCTTCAGGGTCGTCGTCTTCAGGGTCATCGTCTTCGGGGTCCTCGTGTTCAGGGTCGTCATCTTCAGGGTCCTCGTCTTCTTCGGGGTGGTCTTCAGGGTCCTCGTGTTCAGGGTCGTCGTCTTCGGGGTCCTCGTCTTCTTCGGGGTCGTCTTCAGGGTCCTCGTCTTCAGGGTCGTCGTCTTCGGGGTCCTCGTCTTCTTCGGGTTGGTCTTCAGGGTCCTCGTCTTCAGGGTCCTCGTCTTCAGGGTCCTCGTCTTCTTTGGGTTGGTCTTCAGGGTCCTCGTCTTCAGGGTCCTCGTCTTCGGGGTCCTCGTCTTCTTCGGGGTGGTCTTCAGGGTCCTCGTCTTCAGGGTCCTCGTTAGGGAGATCCAGAGTGATTACCAAGAACCATTTCAAAAAGCTTGAACTTGGAAATGTAGCAGAAGGTACAAGAAGGCTGAGGAACTACCGACGACCAGCTGACGGTACTGGAACCCGGATGGGTAGCAGAAGGTACAAGAGCCAATGGAACTACCGAAGACCAGCTGACGGTACTGGAACTCAGTTACTAAGCAGGAGGTACCTGTGCCAGAAAGCACTACCAAGGACCAGCAGACGTTGGTGGAACTTGGACACCGAGAAGGAGGCACCTAAGCCAAAGGCACTGCCGAGAACCAGCTGACGGTACTGGAACCCGGATGGGTAGCAGAAGGTACCCATTTAAAAAAAAGTTTCAAGGCCGCGAGCCGGCCGCAGTTACCAAAACCCACAGTCCTACAGGGGGTGCTTGTCCTATTGGCACTATGGAACCAGCCTTCATTGCCAGATCCCGCAGCCCACATAGGAGTCACCTAAACTGCAGGCACCATAGAGTCGGCTAACCCGACCGCAACACGACAGGACAACGCATTGGAAGCAAAGTTACGTTGACACTACCCGGAAACAGCTTGCGTGCTGGAACCAGGCTGGGCAGGAGGGAGTACCCGTGCCAAAGACACTGCTGGGAAACAGCTGGCGGTGCTGGAACCCAGGGTAAATACTAAAAACAGAGTGGAGCCAGAGGCATAATTGGAGCAACTTTAAAATCTGTAGTAGTGTGAATGTGGACAGAGCAGGAGAAATTGCCGGACACACAGCTGGGGATCAGCTGACGTTACTGAACCCCAATAACACTGGAGCAAGCGTTGACTGTGCAGACAGCACTTCTGAGCAGCAACTAGCGATATTGGAGCCCAGGGTAAATACTAAAAACAGAGGAGCCAGAGGTGTAATTGGAGCAAGTTTTAAATCAGTAGTACAGTGGATGTGGACAAAGCAGGAGAATTTGCCGGACACACAGCTTTGGATCAGCTGACGTTACTGAACCCCAATAACACTGGAGCAAGCGTTGACTGTGCAGACGGCACTTCTGAGCAGCAACTAGCGGTATTGGAGCCCAGGGTAAATACTAAAAACAGAGGAGCCAGAGGTGTAATTGGAGCAAGTTTTAAATCAGTAGTACAGTGGATGTGGACAAAGCAGGAGAATTTGCCGGACACACAGCTGGGGATCAGCTGACGTTACTGAACCTCAATAACACTGGAGCAAGCGTTGACTGTGCAGACGGCACTTCCAAGCGCCAACTGGCGGTGTTGGAGCTCAGGGATAATACTGAAAACAGAGGAGCCAGAGGTGTAATTGGAGCAACTTTAAAATCTGTAGTAGTGAGAATGTGGACAGAGCAGGAGAAATTGCCGTCCGCACAGCAGGGGAACAGCTGACGTTACTGTACCCCAATAACACGGCAGCAAGTGTTGACTGTGCAGACGGCACTTCCGAGCGCCAACTGGTGGTGTTGGAGCTCAGGGATAATACTGAAAACAGAGGAGCCAGAGGTGTAATTGGAGCAACTTTAAAATCTGTAGTAGTGAGAATGAGGACAGAGCAGGAGAAATTGCCGTCCGCACAGCAGGGGAACAGCTGACGTTACTGAACCCCAATAACAAGGCAGCAAGTGTTGACTGTGCAGACAGCACTTCTGAGCCCCAACTGGCAGTGTTGGAGCTCAGGGATTACAGTTCAGGTGATAGAAACATGAACACAACAGGAGACCTGGATACTGTCGCCAACCAATTATTTATTCTGGAAGAGGACTGGCAAATTCATGAGAGATCCAGGCCTTGTTCATTTTGAGAAAAGTAAGCCGGTCAACGTTATCGGAGGATAGTCGCATGCGACGTTCTGTTAGTACACCACCTGCGGCACTAAAGACGCGTTCCGATAATACACTAGCAGCAGGGCAAGCTAGCACCTCCAATGCATACTGACTTAGCTCTGGCCATGTATCCAGCTTAGAGACCCAAAACTTGAAGGGAGAAGAGCCGTCTGGGAATACACTGAGAGGGCAAGACATGTAGTCTGTCACCATCTGACGGAAACGTTGCCTCCTGCTGACTGGAGCCGTCTGTGATGGTGTAGACATTTGTGGCGGGGGGACACAAAACTTTGCCACATTTCGGCCATACTGGTCTTGCCTTGTGCTGAGGCGCTGCTTCTGCTCCCTCTTTGTGCAGAGCTTCCTCCACTGCCTCGACGCACTTAGCTGCTTTGTAAAGCACTAGCAGCAATGCTCTCGGTTGGAATGGAGAACATGATGGAATGCACCAGTGCGTCTTGGTACTCCCGCATTTTACGCTCCCGGTTCAATGATGTTATGAGGCTTTGTAAGTTGTCCTGGTAGCGAGGATCTAGGAGGGTGGACACCCAATAATCAGCCGTGCTGAGAATGTGGGCGATGCGGCGGTCGTTTCTCAAGCACTGCAGCATGAAATCAACCATGTGCTGCAGACTGCCAACTGGCCAAGAAACGCTGTCCCCTGCTTGAGGCGTGATCTCTGCCTGCTCTGCATCATCCCACCCTCGCTCTAGATACTGACTACTAGAGCATTGTGTACCTTCCTCCTCTGGACAGATGTCTTCCTCCTCCATTGACTCCTCCTCATCCTCCTCACAAAGTGTCCTCTGCCTAGGCCTTTGTGAGGAACCACGTTGCGCAGACTGTAGAGAAGCAGATGGCATTTGTGACTCCTCATCCTCCACCTCTTCCAAAACCTCGTCCCTTAGTGCTTGCAGTGTTTTTTCAAGCAGGCAGATAAGGGGGATAGTCATGCTGACTAGTGCATCATCTGCACTCGCCATCTGCGTGGAATAATCGAAGGCACGCAAAACGTGGCAAATGCCCTTCATAGAGGCCCACTCAGTGGTGGTGAAGTGTGAACGGCGCGCACTGCGACTTGTTTGCGCCTGCTGCAGCTGGTACTCCATTACTGCTGCCTGCTGCTCACACAACCTCTCCAACATATGTAACATTGAATTCCACCTGGTGGGTAGGTCACATATGATGCGATGTTCCGGAAGACGTAATCGGCGCTGCAGAGCTGCAATGCGTGATCTTGCGTTGCCGGAACGCCGCAAGTGAGCGCACTCTATGCGGACCTTGTGAAGCAGTGCATCAAGATCCGGATAGGCCCTCAAAAAACTCTGCATGACCAAGTTGAGCACATGTGCCAGACATGGGATGTGAGTGAGGTTGCCTAGGCCCAGAGCTGCCACCAGATTTCGGCCATTGTCACACACTACCATGCCTGGCTGGAGATTCGCTGGCACAAACCACACGTCGCTCTGCTGCTTGATGGCATTCCAGAGCTCCTGAGCTGTGTGGCTTCAATTCCCCAAAGAAATTAATTTTAATACGGCCTGTTGACGTTTGGCCACGGCTGTGCTCATATCGGTCATCATAACAGGTAACCGTTCACGGGTCGATGTGGAGGTAGACCGTGATGGCTCCTGCAGCGCTGATTCAGAGGAACTGGAGTATGAGGAGTCAATGTGTACAGACTGGATTCCTGCAATCCTTGGAGTTGGCAGAACACGTACAGCGCCACTCTCAAGATCTGTACCCGGCTCCACAACATTTACCCAATGGGCAGTGAGGGAAAGGTATCGTCCCTGTCCATGCTTACTGGTCCACGCATCGGTGGTCAGGTGGACCTTGCTACTGACGGCGTTTTGTAGGGCATGTTTAAATTTTCCCTCCACATGATGTTGCAGGGCAGGGACGGCTTGCCTGCTGAAATAAAAGCGGCTGGGCACGTTGTATTGTGGGACTGCCAATGCCATAAAGTTACGGAAGGTGTCAGTCTCCACCATCCTGAATGAAAGCATTTCAAAGGCCAGTAGTTTAGCAATGCCAGCATTCAGAGCCTGTGCTCGGGGGTGTTTTGCCGAGTATGGGCGCATTTTCTCCCATGCCTGTGCTAACGATGGCTGTAGACTGGCCTGGGAGTGTGAGGATGACTGGAAAAGTGGTGCTGTGGGTGGAATTACACTGTGTCTCTGTACAACAGTGCCAGAGATTCTTCCATGGCGATCGTGTGAGGAAGCCGGACCAGCTGTGTGTGAGCTGGAGGAAGAGGCTACAACACGAGCTGAAGAGGTGGTAGGTGGCGCTGTAGGTTGGCCTAGGTCTTCAGTGTGTTTTTGTAACTCCACCACGTGCTTGGTCCGCACATGTTTCCACATATTTGTGGTATTGAGGTTGCTGACACTTTTCCCTCTTTTCACCTTCTGATTACACAGCTTGCATTTGACAAAGCAAATGTCATCTGCAACTGTGTCAAAAAAGGACCAGGCACTGCAAGTCTTGGGAGCGCCCGCTTTGGATTTTGGAAGAGCCATGCTCCTAATGGGTGCCGAAGTGGAGGCTACAGGCAGCCAAGTCTGCCCCCTCCCTCTCCCTCCTTTTTGGGCTGTTCGGGGAATCTCTTCCTCAGAGCTGCTCCCACCACCTTCCTGTCCCTCACGCCATGATGGGTCAAGGACCTCATCATCTACACCACCCTCTTCAAACAACTGCTTCTCCTGGGTAGTCTCGACAGCACAGTACGCACCAGAAAGTGGCACCTGAGTCTCATCATCAGATGCGTACTGAGGTGTGCTGCTGACCATAGGCACTGGCCCACCCGCCTCTTCAGATTCAGAGAGACAAAACGGTTGCGCATCACTGCATACTACCTCTTCTACAAATTCTCGAATTCTGCTTGGCTGGCCCCCTCTTTCCAAGCCAAGAGATTCAGAGAACAGAAGTAGAGATGGCTCCTGTCCAGGGCTCTCTGACTGCCTGGGCAATTTGGCAGGTGGTGAAGAGACAGATGGGTGCTCTTCAGTGCTCAGGACCTGAGAGGATCTGGAACTAATTGAAGTCGATGCGTTAGCTGCCATCCATCCGACAACGGCTTCAATTTGGTCCTCCCGCAGCAGTGGGGTACGGCTAGCTCCTACAAAGCTGCGCATAAAGGACTGTTCCCTGGTAAAACTGGGGGATGCTGAGTCACTGGTGCCCACAGCAGGCACAGAATCCCCATGTCCTCTCCCTGCCGGCACAGAATCCTCACGTCCTCTCCCTGCAGAAACTCCACGCCCACGACCACGACCACATGCCTTACTCCCTGCCTTCTTCATCTTGGTAGACTGATAAAGATAGGCAGAAAAGTACTAAGGGCTTAGTGTGCTTATTCCTGAACAGCTGCTAACAGGTATAAGAAACACTAATTTTATAAAGTGTGGACTAGACTTTAATATGAGCTAATGTGGCCTACACAACTGTAAAGTGGAGTGTTTGGTGAACTTTATTTAGGTTTTTTTTGTCACAAAAAGACACTGGATGTGCCCAAAGATGTAATACCGATAGTATCACAAACTTTTTGTAGCTATTACAATGTAGGAAGGTAACCTACAATGCAATAGATGAGGCTGCAAAAAATAGGCTAATACTAATCTGGCTGGGGCTGCAGGGCCCAATGCTGCAGAAAGGCTCCTCTAACTACTCTTAAATAGTGTGTTTGGAACCAATTTAGCTGAATACGGATGGAACCACCACACTAATAGGAGAAATCAGGAAAAATTATGAATTGGCAAAAAAGGACAATGTATGAGGCAGTGACGCATGCTGAGTGCACTACAACCAGACGTGGCTGAAGCACACACTACAGGGTGAGCTGCACTCACACACAGACCTTGCAGAAAGCGATGAACAGCAGAGAACTGTGCACTAGCACTGCAAGGCACAGCGATTTATAAAGTAGCTTGGGTAAAGCAGAATAGACCAAATAGGTAGCTAAAACTGTCCCTCAGAACAACAGCGTCCTATCCCTAACTGAATTCACAGCAGAGTGAGCTCAAAATGGCGGCGGCGGCTTTTATAGTGCATCATGACATCATTTCAGCAGCCAATCACAGCCATGCCATTAGTTAAGATGCCTACATGCCTAACAGGATGTGCCCACACTTCTTAGGATCCTCATTGGCTGAATAAAATGAAACTGGCTCATTGCATTATGGGAACTTCCGATTCCGGTATACGATATTGCAAAAGTATTGGAATTAAGTATCGGAATTCCGATAAAGCGAATATCGGCCGATACCCGATATTTCAGTATCGGAATGCTCAACACTACCAGTCACACAATCAAATTCCACTGATCACCAGTCACACGACCAAAATCCACTAATCACTGGTCACATAAACAAAATCCACTAATCACCGGTCACACAATCAAAATCCACTAATCACCGGTCACACGACCAAAATCCACTAGTCGCTGGTCACATGACCAAAATCCACTAATCACCGGTCACACGAACAAAATCCACTAATCACCGGTCACACGAACAAAATCCACTAATCACCGGTCACACGACCAAAATCCATTAATCACTGGTCACATGACCAAAATCCACTAATCACCGGTCATACGACCAAAATCCACTAGTCGCTGGTAACATGACCAAAATCCACTAATCACCGGTCATACGACCAAAATCCTCTAATCGCTGGTCATATGACCAAAATCCAAAATTACTAATCACATGACCAAAATCCACTGATCACCAATCACACGACCTAAATCCACTAAACATCGGTCACACAACAAAAATCCACTAATTACCAGTCACATGACCAAAAGCCACTAATCACCAGAAACACAATGAAAATCCACTAATCACCAGAAACACAACGAAAATCGACTAATTAACAGTCACATGACCAAAATCCACTAATCACTGGTCACACAATGAAAATCCACTAATCATCAGACACATGACCAAAATCCACTAATCACCAGTCAGGCGACCAAAATCCACTAATAACTGGTCACATGACCAAAATCCAAAATTGCTAATCACATGACCAAAATCCACTAATCACCAGTCACACGACAAAATCCACTAATAATCAGAAACACAAAAAAAATCCACTAACCATCAGTCACATGACCAAAATCCACTAAAAATTGATCACATGACCAAAATCCACTAATCATGGGTCACATGATCAAAACCCACAAATCCACAACCACAACCAAAATCCATTAATCAGCGGTCACACGACCAAAATCCACTAGTCACTGGTCACACAATCAAAATCCACTAATCACCGGTCACACGACCAAAATCCACTAATCAGCGGCCACACGACCAAAATCCACTAATCGGCGGCCACACGACCAATATCCACTAATCACCGGTCACACGATCAAAATCCTCTAATCACTGGTCACACAATCAAATTCCACTGATCACCGGTTACACGACCAAAATCCACTAATTATAAGTCACGTGACCAAAATTCACAAATCAACAGTCATACGACCAAAACCCACTAATCACCGGTCACACGACCAAAATCCACTAATTACTAGTCACGTGACCAAAATCCACTAATCACCAATCAGAGAACCAAAATCCATTAATCACCAGTCACGCAACCAAATTCCACTGATCACCAGTCACACGACCAAAATCCACTAATCACCGGTCAGACGAACAAAATCCACTAATCACCGGTCACACAATCAAATTCTACTGATCACCGGTCACACAACCAAAATCCACTAATCACCGGTCACACGACCAAAATCCACTAATCACCGGTCACACGACCAAAATCCACTAATCACCAGTCACGTGAACAAAATCCACTAATCACCGGTTACGTAATCTAAATTTACAGATCACCAGTCACACGACCAAAATCCACTAATTACTGGTCACATGACCAAAATCCACTAATCACCGGTCACATGACCAAAATTAAATGATCACTAGTCACCAAAATACACTAATCACCGATCGCACGGTCAAAATTCTCTAATCACCGGTTACACAATCAAAATCCAGTAATTATCAGTCACGTGACCAAAATTCACAAATCAACAGTCACACGACCAAAATCCACTAATCACCGGTCACACGACCAAAATCCACTAATCACCGGTCACACGGCCAAAATCCACTAATTACTAGTTACATGACCAAAATCCACTGATCACCAGTCACATGACCAAAATCCACTAATCACTGGTCACATGACCAAAATCCACTAATCACCGGTCACACGACCAAAATCCACTAATCACTGGTCACACAATCAAAATCCACTAATCACCGGTCACATGACCAAAATCCACTAATCACTGGTCACATGACCAAAATCCACTAATCACCGGTCACACGACCAAAATCCACTAATCACCGGTCACACGACCAAAATTCACTAATCCTGGTCACACAACCAAAATCCACTAATCACTGGTCACAAGACCAAAATCCACTAATCCCGGTCACACGACCAAAATTCACTTATCACCGGTCACATGACCAAAATCCTCTAATCAGCTGTCACATGAACAAAATCCACTAATCACTGGTCACAAGACCAAAATCCACTAATCACCGGTCACACAACCAAAATCCACTAATCACCGGTCACACGAACAAAATCCACTAATCACTGGTCACACGACCAAAATCCACAAATCACCGGTCACATGACCAAAATCCTCTAATCACCGGTCACACAACCAAAATCCACTTATCACCGGTCACATGACCAAAATCCTCTAATCAGCTGTCACATGAACAAAATCCACTAATCACTGGTCACAAGACCAAAATCCACTAATCCCGGTCACACGAACAAAATCCACTAATCACCGGTCACATGAACAAAATCCACTATTCACTGGTCACACGACCAAAATCCACTAATCACCGGTCACATGACCAAAATCCTCTAATCAGCTGTCACATGAACAAAATCCACTAATCACTGGTTACAAGACCAAAATCCACTAATCCCGATCACACGACCAAAATTCACTAATCCCGGTCACACGAACAAAATCCACTAATCACTGGTCACACGACCAAAATCCACTAATCACCGGTCACATGACCAAAATCCTCTAATCACCGGTCACACTACCAAAATCCACTTATCACCGGTCACATGACCAAAATCCTCTAATGAGCTGTCACATGAACAAAATCCACTAATCACTGGTCACAAGACGAAAATCCACTAATCCCGGTCACACAACCAAAATCCACTAATCACCGGTCACACAACCAAAATCCACTTATCACCGGTCACATGACCAAAATCCTCTAATCACCGGTCACACAACCAAAATCCACTTATCGCCGGTCACATGACCAAAATCCTCTAATCACCGGTCACACAATCCACTAATCAGCTGTCACATGATCAAAATCCACTAATCACCGGTCACACGACCAAAATTCACTAGTCACCGGTCACACGACCAAAATTCACTAATCACCGGTCACATGACCAAAATCCACTAATCACCGGTCACACGACAAAAATCCACTAATCACCGGTCACACGACCAAAATCCACTAATCACCGGTCACACGACCAAAACTCACTAATCCTGGTCACACAACCAAAATCCACTAATCACTGGTCACACGACCAATATTCACTAATCTCGGTCACACAACCAAAATCCACTAATCAGCTGTCACATGAACAAAATCCACTAATCAGCGGTCACACGATCAAAATCCTCTAATCACTGGTCACATGAACAAAATTCACTAATTCCTGGTCACGTGACCAAAATTCACAAATCAACAGTCACACGACCAAAATCCACTAATTACCAGTCACACAACCAAAATCCACTAATCACCAGTCACGTGACCAAAATCTACTAATCACCAATGACACAACCAAAATCCACTAATCACTGGTCACATAACCAAAATCCACTGATCACCAGTCACCAAAGTCCATTAATCACCGGTCACATGACCAAAATCCACTAATCACTGGTCACACGACCAACATCCACTAATCACCGGTCACACGACCAAAATCCACTAATCACCAGTCACATGACCAAAATCCACTAATCACTAGTCACACAATGAAAATCCACTAATCACCAGACACCAAAATCCACTAAACATTGATCACACAACCAAAATCCTCTAATCACCAGTCACACAACCAAAATCCACTAATCAGCGGTCACATGATTAAAATCCACTAATCACCAGTCACACAACCAAAATCCATTAATAACCGGTCACACAACCAAAATCCACTAATCACCAGTCACATGATCAAAGTCCACTAATCACCGGTCACACGACCAAAATCCACAAATCACCGGTAAAATGACCAAAATCCACTAATCACCGGTCACATGATCAAAACCCACTAATCACCGGTCACATGATCAAAACCCACTAATCACCGGTCACACAACCAAAATCCACTAATCACCGGTCACATGAGCAAAATCCACTAATCACTGGTTACGTGAAAAAAATTCACAAATCACCCGTCACATGACAAAAATCCACTAATCACCGGTCACACGACCAACATCCACTAATCACCGGTCACACGACCAACATCCACTAATCACCGGTCACATGACCAACATCCACTAATCACCGGTCACACAACCAACATCCACTAATCACCGGTCACACGACCAAAATCCACTAATCACCGGTCACATGACCAAAATCCACAAATCACTGGTAAAATGATCAAAATCCACTAATCACCTTTCACACAACCAAAATCCACTAATCACCGGTCACATGAACAAAATCCACTAATCATCAGTCATCAAATTCAATTAATCATGGTCACACGACCAAAATCCACTAATCACCGGTCACATGACCAACATCCACTAATCACCGGTCACACGACCAACATCCACTAATCACCGGTCACACGACCAACATCCACTAATAACCGGTCACACAACCAAAATCCACTAATCAGCGGTCACACAACCAAAATCCACTAATCACCGGCCACACGACCAAAATCCACAAATCACCGGTCACACAACCAAAATCCACTAGTCACCGGTCACACGACCAAAGTCCACTAATCACCGGTCACACAACTAAAATCCACTAATCACCGGCCACACGACCAAAATCCACAAATCACTGGTAAAATGACCAAAATCCACTAATCACTGGTCACATGATCAAAACCCACTAATCAGCAGCCACACAACCAAAATCCACTAATCAGCAGTCACATGAACAAAATCCACTAATCACTAGTCACACAATGAAAATCCACTAATCACCAGACACCAAAATCCACTAAACATTGATCACACAACCAAAATCCTCTAATCACCAGTCACACAACCAAAATCCACTAATCAGCGGTCACATGATTAAAATCCACTAATCACCAGTCACACAACCAAAATCCATTAATAACCGGTCACACAACCAAAATCCACTAATCACCAGTCACATGATCAAAGTCCACTAATCACCGGCCACACGACCAAAATCCACAAATCACCGGTAAAATGATCAAAATCCACTAATCACCGGTCACATGATCAAAACCCACTAATCACCGGTCACATGATCAAAACCCACTAATCACCGGTCACACAACCAAAATCCACTAATCACCGGTCACATGAGCAAAATCCACTAATCACTGGTTACGTGAAAAAAATTCACAAATCACCCGTCACATGACAAAAATCCACTAATCACCGGTCACACGACCAACATCCACTAATCACCGGTCACACGACCAACATCCACTAATCACCGGTCACATGACCAACATCCACTAATCACCGGTCACACAACCAACATCCACTAATCACCGGTCACACGACCAAAATCCACTAATCACCGGTCACATGACCAAAATCCACAAATCACTGGTAAAATGATCAAAATCCACTAATCACCTTTCACACAACCAAAATCCACTAATCACCGGTCACATGAACAAAATCCACTAATCATCAGTCATCAAATTCAATTAATCATGGTCACACGACCAAAATCCACTAATCACCGGTCACATGACCAACATCCACTAATCACCGGTCACACGACCAACATCCACTAATCACCGGTCACACGACCAACATCCACTAATAACCGGTCACACAACCAAAATCCACTAATCAGCGGTCACACAACCAAAATCCACTAATCACCGGCCACACGACCAAAATCCACAAATCACCGGTCACACAACCAAAATCCACTAGTCACCGGTCACACGACCAAAGTCCACTAATCACCGGTCACACAACTAAAATCCACTAATCACCGGCCACACGACCAAAATCCACAAATCACTGGTAAAATGACCAAAATCCACTAATCACTGGTCACATGATCAAAACCCACTAATCAGCAGCCACACAACCAAAATCCACTAATCAGCAGTCACACGACCAAAATCCACTAATCAGCAGCCACACGTACCAAAATCCACAAATCACTGGTAAAATGACCAAAATCCACTAATCACCGGTCACATGATCAAAACCCACTAATCACTGGTCACACAACCAAAATCCACTAATCACCGGCCACATGACCAAAATCCACAAATCATCGGTCACACAACTAAAATCCACTAATCACCGGCCACATGACCAAAATCCACAAATCACCGGTCACACAACTAAAATCCACTAATCACCGGCCACATGACCAAAATCCACAAATCACCGGTAAAATGACCAAAATCCACTAATCACCGGTCACATGATCAAAACCCACTAATCACCCGTCACAAGATCAAAATCCTCTAATCACCGGTCACACGATCAATATCGTCCAATCACCGGTCACAAAACCAAAATCCACTAATCACCAGTCAAATGAAAAAAATTCACAAATCACCAGTCACATGACCAAAATCCAGTAATTACTGGTCACACGACCAAAATTCACTAATCAACGGTCACACGACCAAAATCCTTTAATCACCAGTCACACGACCAAAATCCAGTAATCACTAGTGTTGATCGAGCATGCTCAACACTGCTCGGTACTCGGGCGGGAGCTCGGGTCTCCGCCCTGCATGTTTGGCGCTCTTTACAGAGCCAATGAACATGCAGGGATTGCCAGCCAGTCACTGTTATTTAGCAGCCATGTTGGTTGTGGGCATTACAGTGATTGGCTGGCCGCACAGCGTCACCTCGAGTATTTAAAACCGGGCGCGGCCATCTTGCAAAACAGTCGCTCCGGATCAGACAGTGTAGGGACAGCGCTGCTGATTTAGGGAGAGATATATAGTGTGAAATAGTTAGTGTAGGGTCTGTAAAGGCTGCCAGATCAAACAAACAGTCCTTCTCAGGACTAATATCCATCCCAGGTATCAGGCAGGCAGGCTGTGTAGGAGACGCAGTGGTTATACCAAAAAACGCAGCATTACAGTCCTGTGTGCTGCTGCTGCTCAAATTGCTGGACTTATCCCCAGGTCTCAGGGGCCAGTAAAAATCCTTTTTTTCATCTAAATCCTCTTTTTTTTTCTTTTCCCTCAGTCAGACTGTACAAATACCCGTCTTATTAACCTTTTGGTATCCCCTCCCCCCCCCCCAAAAAAAAAAATTGAGTGTGTCTGTGACTGTTCAGACACCAATATATCTGTTTAAAAGAGTCTGGTGTAGGCCAGATGACTAGAACTGTGTTTTTCCTCTTCCACGGTTCAAATCTGGGTGTTATCAACCTTTTTTGCCTTTTTTCCATAAAAAAAAACATTTTCAGTGTTTCGCTGACTGTTCAGGCACAAATATATCTTTTTTTTCAAGTCTGGTATACACCAGTAAATTATAACTGTGGTTTTCCTCTTCCACGGTTCAAATCTCTGTATTATCCACTTTTTTGCCTTTTTTCCATAAAAAAAACATTTTCAGTGTCTCGCTGACTGTTCAGACACAAATATATCTGTTTAAAAGATTCTGGTGTAGGCCAGAGAAATAGAACTGTGGTTTTCCTCTTCCACGGTTCTAATCTACTCTTCATTACCCTTTTGCCATTGATAGTGCGAGTGTAAGCTATTTTACTTCATTTACAATGGGCAAGGCGCGTGGCAAGGGACGTGGAACTGGACGTTCTGGTGATGGTGCGTGTAGAGGACGGGGCCGTGGCCAAGGTGAAAATGTGCCACAACCAACAGCCACATCTTCTCACTCCCAGTTCTTGACCCAATTACTAGGGAAGCACAGAACAACACCAGTATTGTCAACTGATCAGTGTGAACAGGTTATTAATTGGATAGCAGATAATACTTCCAGTCACCTGGGCACCACCACCTCCACATGACCAAAATCCTCTAATCAGCTGTCACATGAACAAAATCCACTAATCACTGGTTACAAGACCAAAATCCACTAATCCCGATCACACGACCAAAATTCACTAATCCCGGTCACACAACCAAAATCCACTAATCACTGGTCACACGAACAAAATCCACTAATCACTGGTCACACGACCAAAATCCACTAATCACCGGTCACATGACCAAAATCCTCTAATCACCGGTTACACTACCAAAATCCACTTATCACCGGTCACATGACCAAAATCCTCTAATGAGCTGTCACATGAACAAAATCCACTAATCACTGGTCACAAGACGAAAATCCACTAATCCCGGTCACACAACCAAAATCCACTAATCACCGGTCACACAACCAAAATCCACTTATCACCGGTCACATGACCAAAATCCTCTAATCACCGGTCACACAACCAAAATCCACTTATCGCCGGTCACATGACCAAAATCCTCTAATCACCGGTCACACAATCCACTAATCAGCTGTCACATGATCAAAATCCACTAATCACCGGTCACACGACCAAAATTCACTAGTCACCGGTCACACGAACAAAATTCACTAATCACCGGTCACATGACCAAAATCCACTAATCACCGGTCACACGACAAAAATCCACTAATCACCGGTCACACGACCAAAATCCACTAATCAC
Organism: Phyllobates terribilis; assembly: GCF_046119375.1. Taxonomy (NCBI): domain Eukaryota; kingdom Metazoa; phylum Chordata; class Amphibia; order Anura; family Dendrobatidae; genus Phyllobates; species Phyllobates terribilis. Next base: position 344,898,542 of record NW_027362765.1, on the reverse strand, counting down.
CGGTCACACGACCAAAACTCACTAATCCTGGTCACACAACCAAAATCCACTAATCACCGGTCATACGAACAAAATCCACTAATCACTGGTCACACGACCAATATTCACTAATCTCGGTCACACAACCAAAATCCACTAATCACCGGTCACACAACCAAAATCCACTAATCACCGGTCACACGACCAAAATCCACTAATCACCGTTCACATGACCAAAATCCACTTATCACCGGTCACACGACCAAAATCCACTAATCACCGTTCACATGACCAAAATCCACTTATCACCGGTCACACAACCAAAATCCACTAATCAGCTGTCACATGAACAAAATCCACTAATCAGCGGTCACACGATCAAAATCCTCTAATCACCGGTCACATGAACAAAATTCACTAATTCCTGGTCACGTGACCAAAATTCACAAATCAACAGTCACACAACCAAAATCCACTAATTACCAGTCACACAACCAAAATCCACTAATCACCAGTCACGTGACCAAAATCTACTAATCACCAATGACACAACCAAAATCCACTAATCACTGGTCACACGATCAAAATCCACTAATCACTGGTCACATAACCAAAATCCACTGATCACCAGTCACCAAAGTCCATTAATCACCGGTCACATGACCAAAATCCACTAATCACTGGTCACACGACCAACATCCACTAATCACCGGTCACACGACCAAAATCCACTAGTCACCAGTCACATGACCAAAATCCACTAATCACTAGTCACACAATGAAAATCCACTAATCACCAGACACCAAAATCCACTAAACATCGATCACACGACCAAAATCCTCTAATCACCAGTCACACAACCAAAATCCACTAATCAGCGGTCACATGATTAAAATCCACTAATCACCAGTCACACAACCAAAATCCATTAATAACCGGTCACACAACCAAAATCCACTAATCACCAGTCACATGATCAAAGTCCACTAATCACCGGCCACACGACCAAAATCCACAAATCACTGGTAAAATGATCAAAATCCACTAATCACCGGTCACATGATCAAAACCCACTAATCACCGGTCACATGATCAAAACCCACTAATCACCGGTCACACAACCAAAATCCACTAATCACCGGTCACATGAGCAAAATCCACTAATCACTGGTTACGTGAAAAAAATTCACAAATCACCCGTCACATGACAAAAATCCACTAATCACCGGTCACACGACCAACATCCACTAATCACCGGTCACATGACCAACATCCACTAATCACCGGTCACACAACCAACATCCACTAATCACCGGTCACACGACCAAAATCCACTAATCACCGGTCACATGACCAACATCCACTAATCACCGGTCACACAACCAACATCCACTAATCACCGGTCACACGACCAAAATCCACTAATCAGCGGTCACATGATCAAAATCCACTAATCACCAGTCACACAACCAAAATCCACTAATAACCGGTCACACAACCAAAATCCACTAATCAGCGGTCTTACGACCAAAATCCTCTAATCACCAGTCACATGATCAAAGTCCACTAATCACCGGCCACATGACCAAAATCCACAAATCACTGGTAAAATGATCAAAATCCACTAATCACCTTTCACACAACCAAAATCCACTAATCACCGGTCACATGAACAAAATCCACTAATCACCGGTTACGTGAAAAAAATTCACAAATCACCCATCACATGACAAAAATCCATTAATTACTGGTCACATGACCAAAATCCACTAATCACCGGTCACATGACCAACATCCACTAATCACCGGTCACACGACCAACATCCACTAATAACCGGTCACACAACCAAAATCCACTAATCAGCGGTCACACGACCAAAATCCTCTAATCACCGGTCACACAACTAAAATCCACTAATCACCGGCCACACGACCAAAATCCGCAAATCACCGGTCACACAACCAAAATCCACTAGTCACCGGTCACACGACCAAAGTCCACTAATCACCGGTCACACAACTAAAATCCACTAATCACCGGCCACACGACCAAAATCCACAAATCACTGGTAAAATGACCAAAATCCACTAATCACTGGTCACATGATCAAAACCCACTAATCAGCAGCCACACAACCAAAATCCACTAATCAGCAGTCACATGAACAAAATCCACTAATCACCGGTCACACAACCAAAATCCACTAATCACTGGTCACACAACCAAAATCCACTAATCAGCAGCCACACAACCAAAATCCACTAATCAGCGGCCACATGATCAAAACCCACTAATCACTGGTCACACAACTAAAATCCACTAATCACCGGCCACACGTACCAAAATCCACAAATCACTGGTAAAATGACCAAAATCCACTAATCACCGGTCACATGATCAAAACCCACTAATCACTGGTCACACAACCAAAATCCACTAATCAGCAGTCACATGAACAAAATCCACTAATCATCGGTCACACAACTAAAATCCACTAATCACCGGCCACATGACCAAAATCCACAAATCACCGGTAAAATGACCAAAATCCACTAATCACCGGTCACATGATCAAAACCCACTAATCACTGGTCACACAACCAAAATCCACTAATCAGCAGTCACATGAACAAAATCCACTAATCATCGGTCACACAACTAAAATCCACTAATCACCGGCCACATGACCAAAATCCACAAATCACCGGTCACACAACTAAAATCCACTAATCACCGGCCACATGACCAAAATCCACAAATCACCGGTAAAATGACCAAAATCCACTAATCACCGGTCACATGATCAAAACCCACTAATCACCCGTCACAAGATCAAAATCCTCTAATCACCGGTCACACGATCAATATCGTCCAATCACCGGTCACAAAACCAAAATCCACTAATCACCAGTCAAATGAAAAAAATTCACAAATCACCAGTCACACGACCAAAATCCAGTAATTACTGGTCACACGACCAAAATTCACTAATCAACGGTCACACGACCAAAATCCTTTAATCACCAGTCACACGACCAAAATCCAGTAATCACTAGTGTTGATCGAGCATGCTCAACACTGCTCGGTACTCGGGCGGGAGCTCGGGTCTCCGCCCTGCATGTTTGGCGCTCTTTACAGAGCCAATGAACATGCAGGGATTGCCAGCCAGTCACTGTTATTTAGCAGCCATGTTGGTTGTGGGCATTACAGTGATTGGCTGGCCGCACAGCGTCACCTCGAGTATTTAAAACCGGGCGCGGCCATCTTGCAAAACAGTCGCTCCGGATCAGACAGTGTAGGGACAGCGCTGCTGATTTAGGGAGAGATATATCCTGCAAAATAGTTAGTGTAGGGTCTGTAAAGGCTGCCAGATCAAACAAACAGTCCTTCTCAGGACTAATATCCATCCCAGGTATCAGGCAGGCAGGCAGGCTGTATAGGAGACGCAGTGGTTATACCAAAAAACGCAGCATTACAGTCCTGTGTGCTGCTGCTGCTCAAATTGCTGGACTTATCCCCAGGTCTCAGGGGCCAGTAAAAATCCTTTTTTTCATCTAAATCCTCTTTTTTTTTCTTTTCCCTCAGTCAGACTGTACAAATACCCGTCTTATTAACCTTTTGGTATCCCCTCCCCCCCCCCAAAAAAAAAATTGAGTGTGTCTGTGACTGTTCAGACACCAATATATCTGTTTAAAAGAGTCTGGTGTAGGCCAGATGACTAGAACTGTGTTTTTCCTCTTCCACGGTTCAAATCTGGGTGTTATCAACCTTTTTGACTTTTTTCCATAAAAAAAACATTTTCAGTGTTTCGCTGACTGTTCAGGCACAAATATATCTTTTTTTTCAAGTCTGGTATACACCAGTAAATTATAACTGTGGTTTTCCTCTTCCACGGTTCAAATCTCTGTATTATCCACTTTTTTGCCTTTTTTCCATAAAAAAAACATTTTCAGTGTCTCGCTGACTGTTCAGACACAAATATATCTGTTTAAAAGATTCTGGTGTAGGCCAGAGAAATAGAACTGTGGTTTTCCTCTTCCACGGTTCTAATCTACTCTTCATTACCCTTTTGCCATTGATAGTGCGAGTGTAAGCTATTTTACTTCATTTACAATGGGCAAGGCGCGTGGCAAGGGACGTGGAACTGGACGTTCTGGTGATGGTGCGTGCAGAGGACGGGACCGTGGCCAAGGTGAAAATGTGCCACAACCAACAGCCACATCTTCTCGCTCCCAGTTCTTGACCCAATTACTAGGGAAGCACACAACAACACCACTATTTTCAACTGATCAGTGTGAACAGGTTATTAATTGGATAGCAGATAATACTTCCAGTCACCTGGGCACCACCACCTCCGGTCTGTCTTCCACCCGGTCAAGTGTTAGTAGCCGTGAGTCTCGACTGCATACTCCTCCTCACCCTGATGCTCCTTCTTCCCACTATGCCGAGTGTCGTCAGACAGCAACTGATCCCACAGTTGGAAGCACTGCAGTACTGCCTCAGCCAAGCGGCAACAGGCTGTGCTGAAACTCATAATCTTAGGTGATAAACCTCACACTGCTTGTGAGTTGTGGACAGCTGTGAAAGAGCAGGCAGATCTGTGGCTGAGACCGCTGAACCTACATCAAGGCATGGTCGTGTGTGACAATGGCCGTAACCTGGTGGCAGCTCTGAGGTGAGGCGAGATCACACACGTACCATGCCTGGCTCATGTGCTGAACCTTGCGGTTCAGCGGTTTCTTAAATCGTACTGTAAGGGGGAAGACCGTTGTGTAAGTGCTTTCAGAGCAAGGGATCTGGAACTTCCGGGGCCGTACCTCCTGTTGCAGGCGGGAAACAGACTGCGAGCACAGGAGTCATGTGACTGGGAAGTTGGGGGTGTGTCCAGAGACAGAGCTGGGAAGTCAGGTGACCGGTGGACTCCTGGTGTGACTGGAGAGAGGAAGAGACGAGGATGTTTTGTGCGGGAAAGCCGAGCTGAGTCCTGCGCAGGAGAACAGGGTGAGAGGGTCCAGGCTCCTGGCTCGAGTACGGGGAGTAGGATTCGGGTACAGTGGACCGGAGGAGTCAAGCCCGACTATAGAGATAAGGGACGCAGGGTCCATGGAGCCGAGGCACGTGAGGTGCCGTGTTATGGACTAGGGACTCAGCGGGTAAAACCAGAGACCGCCCGCTGCCGCCAGAAGATGGAGCATTGTTTGGGTGGGGAAGCCTGAAGAAATCATCACCGGCATCCCCTGCGACTGCCTTGTGAGGAGCCAGAGTCAGCTAAGTGTACAAACTGACGCTTACAACCGGTTCGGCTCTGCTACATCTTGTCAGACTGTGAACTGTTAGTTATAAACTTTCACCTGCTATTTCCCTTGTTTCCCCCCCCCCATATTTTCCTTGTTGCTCCCTGCGTGGAGATTGACCTTGTTCTTATAACCCCCTCCCTGTTTATTAACCCCGTATTGGCTGCTCTGTGTTTCTGTGTCACTGCATCTAAAGTACCCGTGTTACATTTGGCGTAGTCGGCAGGATGCAGTCATTAGACACAGACACTGCAGAGCAGCCCATCCTAAATCTAGCTTGCCGCTGGGGGCCATGCTCAGCAATCTCCCAAAGTTCACTGGGGACAATATGATGCTGTGGGACTGGATTGAGAGAGTTAGGAGTATGTTACATATGCATCCGATGACCCCAGCTATGCAAGCCGAAATAGCTTTACTGGTCCTGGACGGCGATGCCCGACAATCTGTGATGTACCGCCCTCCCCATGACCGGGATACTGTAGAAAAAGTGGTGCCGATACTGGAGGAAATGCATGGGGATCCCACCAATGTAGGAGAGCTGAGGATACGGCTGTTTCACCAAGTGCAGCAGGAGGGGGAGACTGTGATGCAGTATGTTAATGCCTTACAGAGGGTGCATGCCCATATCACTAGAAAAGACGACATGGGGAATTTGGGAATGGGCCCCCCTGACGTGATCTTGAGGGACCAGTTTGTGGCAGGCCTCAGGGATGTGCAGCTGAAGCAGGCCTTGCGGGAGCGCCTGCACGCCAACCCACGTATGACTTTTCTAGAAGTGGGGGCGGAGGATCATGTGAGAGAGCAGGAGATGGGGGTGACGGCCCTGGCAGGGATGGTCCGGAGTAACGAGGTACCCACCCCGCCTGCAGCTGAACCGGAATAGGCTCGAGAGATGTGGAAGGAGATACAGGAGATGCGGGTCAAGAAGACCCCTGCCCCGACACCAGAGATACCCAGATCGATTGCCCCAGTTATGGAAAAAATTTAATTCAGGACCCCCCCTGCAGGAGAGTTCCATAGAGGAGTGAGGCAGCCATACACAGACAGAGACACAACCTGCTGGAAGTGTGGAGGCGCAGGACATTACGCCAGGGGCTGTGCTAGCAGAGGGCGGCCCCTGTCGCTGCAGCCGTTAAACTAGCAGGCTCCGTGTTTGGGGGACACAACCTGGAGCCTGAGGAAGGGGAAAGAAGAAAAGGAAGTCCCAAGGACCTGGTTTCCACCAGCCCGACTGTCTGGGCCGAAATAAGCGGTCGGGCTGTTCACTGCCTGATTGACACGAGATCCCAGGTGACTACCATGACAGAAGCCTACTTCCAACAGCGATTTCCAGAGATAGCGCGGCCTGAATGGGGACCAGTAATTAGACTCACGGCAGCTAATCAATTACCCATCCCGGTCGCAGGGGTGGTGTGGATGGAGATCCGAGTATGTGGAAAAGATGTGGGAAAAAAAGGAGTCGTCTTAGTCGCAGGGGGAATCGGAAGTGACCCTCGGAATGAATGTGCTGAAAGAGATCAGGCAAATCCTGATTAGTGAGCCGAGGGAGATTCCTCTAGACCAGTGGGACCCACGAACTCCCCAAAGGAGGGTCTTTCAACAACTAATCCGAGCTGCCCAGGCTCAGGAGACGTCGAGGGAAGGGAAGGTCCTGGGAAAAATAATAGTGCCAGCAGCTACGGCGCTCACCTTACCGCCCGGACAAACTGTGCTCACGTTACCCACACGGGCCTGCACACCTCTTGAGGGAGTCGAAGTTCAGATAGAGCCAACATCGATGGACAAAGTACCTCCCGGACTCTTGGTGGCAATGTTATAGTGCGGTGTGTTAATCTGGGCGAAGATAATCTCACACTCCCTCCCAGGGCGGAAATAGCCCAGATTTTGGAAATGCCAGAGAAGTTGGTGCAACCTGATGTGGTACAGCTGTCCGCTGTATGAGGAGACCCCTGGACTCTGGCGGTCACCGTGCCACCGGAACCCCACCGGGTTGGTGCGAAGGGGGGATGAAGAATCCTAGAATGAATGCGGGCTGAATTGACGGGACTCTTACCCACTACACCGAATCGAAGAGTCTCTGTCGGCCTTAGGGAAGGCAAGATACTTCTCCTCCTTGGATCTGGCCAGTGGCAGGTGCCCGTGGCCGAACATGACCGTGTGAAGACGGCGTTCATATTACCCATGGGACTGTTCGAGTTCAATCGGATGCCCTTCGGCCTGACTAATGCCCCCGGGACGTTCCAGCGTCTGATGGAGAGGTGCCTGGGCGATTTGAACTTTGAGGCAACACTGATTTACCTTGATGACATAATTGTCTATGCCGCCACCTTCAAGGAACACCTCCAGCGACTGGAGCAAGTACTGAGTCGCCTACAGGGTCATGGCTTAAAGGTGAAGCCCCAGAAGTGCCACCTGTTCCGCAAACAGATCGAGTATCTCGGTCATACTGTATCCGGGAGAAGGTGGCCGCCGTAAAGGAGTGGCCTACCCCTAAGACAGTGAAGGACGTTCGGGCCTTCCTGGGACTTGCCGGGTACTACCGAAGATTCGTGAAGAACTTCACCCGCATAGCCAACCCATTGCTGGAGCTACTTAAGGGAGTGCCGGCGGGCTCCAAGAATCAGGCGATTCGGTGGGGAAGCAGCCAGGAAGAGGCTTTTCGTGCCCTAAAAATGGCCCTGACCGAGGCCCCAATACTTGCCTATGCAGATTTCTCCCAACCATTCATACTCCACACTGATGGCAGCCTACATGGTCTGGGAGTAGAGATGAGCGTTGTTCTACTCGAACTGTTCGCCAATCTCAAATTCGAGCTGTTTTGGGCGGTGTTCGAGCCGGTCGGCGAACACGAACAATTTGAGAAAAATTCGGCTGTTCGAGGTTATGTTCGATAACTGTTCGTGCACCAAAATCATAACTGGATTTTTTCTCAGTAATGATGAAAATTAATGTTAATACGCAGTTTGAGTGTACAGCGGGGTGGGGGGAGGGGCAGGGGATGGATCTCTGCAGGAACAATGAAGATCTCCATTTTTTTTTCTCTTTCCCGCATTTGCAGTGGGGAGGTGCAATCTGTCAGCCTATCAGCAGCGCACACACGGAGCGAAGTGCTTTTTTTCACACAAGCAAGGGCATGTGTGATTGGCAGTGTATGTCACATGTCCTTGCCCTATAAGACCAAGCCATTTTCCCCGTCGCCACCATTTTCTCACTGCTGCAGCTGCGTGTTAGACGGCACCGCTGTTGCTGTGTGCGCTATACCTTGTTAATTTCAAGCCAATTTTCGCACAAATATACAGATAGCTTGGGAGTAGGGAATAGTTGTGATTGCAGTCCTTTTAAGGACTAGGTTACAGCATTTCCTACGACTTTTATCAGGCAGGTCTGTGCTCTTAAATAGATAGATTGTGGGAGTAAAGACTAATTGTAATTGGAGTCCTTTTCAGGACTAGGTTACATCAGTTCCTATCAGTTTTTGCCAGGCAGGTCTGTGCCAGTGCTGTGCAAGTTTTTTTCACAGCATTTGGCTGAATCTAGCAAAGCTAATCCTTTTTGGCCTATTGCAGAGTGTGTTAGTCAGTGGAGTAGCCTATCTGTGTTGCAAGATATACCACCTGTGTATAGAATACCAATTTTTTTACTGCACCTAGTGAAGTAAAATCTTTTGGGCATAGCATCATTCTATTAGTCCATCTATACTGACCTCCATCAGGTTGCAAATTAAAAATAATTTTTTTCTGCATCTAGCTCTGAAAAAATATTTGGGCTTCTAGCAGTGTGTGGGACTTGGTCTATTAGTCCATCTATACTGACCTCCATCAGGTTGCAAATTGAATAAAAAAAATTTCTGCATCTAGCTCTGAAAAAATATTTGGGCTTCTAGCGGTGTGTGGGACTTGGTCTATTAGTCCATCTATACTGACCTCCATCAGGTTGCAAATTAAAAATAATTTTTTTCTTCATTTATCTCTGAAAAAATATTTGGGCTTCTAGCTGTGTGTGGGACTTGTTCTATTAGTCCATCTATACTGACCTCCATCAGGTTGCAAATTAAAAATAATTTTTTTCTGCATCTAGCTCTGAAAAAATATTTGGGCTTCTAGCAGTGTGTGGGACTTGGTCTATTAGTCCATCTATACTGACCTCCATCAGGTTGCAAATTAAAAATAATTTTTTTCTTCATTTATCTCTGAAAAAATATTTGGGCTTCTAGCGGTGTGTGGGACTTGGTCTATTAGTCCTTCTATACTGACGTCCAGCAGGTTGCAAATTAAAAATAATTTTTTTCTGCATCTAACCCAGCCAATAGTTTTGGCCTAATACCACAGTTTGGCCACTCAGCTCTGCTCGGTTCCCATCCATTGTTTTTTTGTGCAAACAACTCCAGAGTTGTGAATTAGTTAACCACCAAAATGAGTGGAAAAAGGCCTGCTGCTGGTGGAAAGGGGAATAGGCGTGTTGGGAAGGGGAAAAAGGTTGTGTCCGTGGGGTAGGTGCAGAAGAAAGACCATCTTCCAGCCAAACTAAAATGTCTACTTCTTTTAGCGGACAATGTGATAAGATCCCTTTCTTACGGCCACGCCAATCGCTACAAATTCCAGATGAGGCACAAAAACAGCAGGTGCTTCAACGGATATCAAGTGCTCCTTTAAGTGGGCTCTCCTCCACATCAACTTCAACATCACAAATACTCCAGTCCTCAAAGGTGTCACCCAAATCGCACTTGCTTCCTCACAGCTCCCAAATCTCCAGCTGCCCGTCTGAGTATGAGGTAGAACAGATGGTTGAGTCTGCAGAGCTGTTTACTCATACTATAGCCTGGGAATCAGAGGTCGACTCCAGCGCTTCTGTGAATCCAGACGAGGAAATGATCTGCACTGATGCCCAGAATCTTTATGAGTCGGATCCAGGACCAAACGCAGAAGGTTCTGACCATAATGTAGACCCTCATTCCCAAACTGTAACTCCTTTTTGGTGGAGACAATGAGGAAGACGATGATAAGACTCAAATACCTGATTGGAGCGACAACTTTAGTTTTTTGTCAGGGCAGGAACAGGTTGGCTCTGAGGACGACGGGTGTGATAACGCACAGGGTGATGATGATGAGGTCGGAGATCCCACTTACTGTCAACCCACAGTCAGCCAAGAGATGAGGTCAGCAGAGGAGGTGGAGGAAGATGCTAGTGACGACGAGGTCAGGTTGCGCCTTCCTGGACAGAGACGTAGTACTGGAAGCACGTCAACAACTGCATCCTCAAACACAACTCTGCCTCTCACCACAAGTCGTGGTGGCTCTTCAGGTCGCATGGGTGCTAAGCCTTGCATAGCCTGGGCATTTTTTCAGATCGATAAAGATGACCCAACTCGTGTTATCTGTAACATTTGTCAGCAAAAGCTAAGTAGAGGCCAAAAAATACATAGTTTGAGTACTTCATGCATGAACCGGCACATGGACATGAAGCATAAGTTGCAGTGGGAAGCTCAGTGTGCTACAATGCGGCCTAGCCGGCCGGGCCAATCACCGTCTGCCATATCTTGTGCATCCGCGGCCTCTTCATCCTCTGTGACTGGGGGGACAGCAGTCACACCTGTTTTGGGACGCAGACCTGCCACCTCTTTACCCGCAACAGCCAGCGTGATTGGCAGGTCATCATTTTCTTTGGAGGTGGTAACACCAGCTGGTGTTGAGCGCTGTCCGACATCGATAGCACCACCTTTGGATCAAGGCAACCTAACATGTCCGCCTGCATCTTCCTCACAGACCGGCAGTTTGCCGGGGACACCCTTATCAACCCCGTCTAAGCACAATAGCCAGCCCTCGGTCCCTCAGATGTGGACAAGTAAAAGACCATTTCCTCCTAGCCATGAGAAAGCTAAGAGGTTGAATTTCACCATCTGCAAGCTCTTGGCTACAGAAATGCTGCCTTTCCGCCTGGTGGACACAGAGGATTTTCGAGACCTTATGTCCGTCGCAGTGCCCCAGTACCAGATGCCCAGTCGGCACTACTTCTCAAAGAAAGGTGTGCCTGCGCTCCACCAGCATGTCGCACACAACATCACCGCTTCTTTGAGAAACTCTGTGTGTGACAGGGTGCATTTCACCACAGACACTTGGACGAGTAGGCATGGACAGGGGCGTTACATGTCGCTGACTGGGCACTGGGTAACTATGGTGACAGCAGGACAAGGGGCTGCTGTCCAAGTCTTGCCGTCCCCACGAGTTGTGCGTCAATCCTCTTTATGTCAAAGTTCCTCCACTGCTTCTGCCTCCTCAACCTCCTCTCGGTCTTCCACCTGCACCCAAAGCCTGTCTGGTCATGCCACAAGCTTTCTAACTGCGCAGAAGGGATCCTGCACACCTCCTTACTATGCTGGCAGTAGGGCTCAACGTCATCAGGCGGTTTTTACATTGAAATGTCTGGGAAATGTGAGTCACACAGCTGAGGAGTTGTGGTCAGCTCTGGAGAACCAATTTCATGAATGGTTGTCTCCACTGGACCTGAAACCAGGGAAGGCCGTGTGCTACAATGCTGCAAACCTGGGTGCGGCCCTTCGCCGGGGCAATGTCACACACGTGCCTTGTATGGCTCACGTGTTGAACCTGGTTGTCCAGCAATTTTTAGCCCACTATCCCAGACTAGATGGCCTTCTGCAGAGGGCACGGTCGCTGTGTGCTCACTTCCGCCGTTCGCATCCCGCAGCTCAGCGACTTACATCTCTACAGAAGTCGTTGGGCCTTCCACTTCACCGGCTAAAATGCGATGTGCCTACCCGGTGGAATTCAACTCTGCACATGTTGCAGCGACTGTGGCAGCACCGACAAGCCCTGGTGCAATACGTTCTGACGTATAGCCTGGGCCAACGAGATTCAGAGGTGGGGCAAATCACGCTGGAGAAGTGGTCTCAGATCAGGGACCTATGCACCCTTCTGCACAGTTTTGAAATGGCGACGAAGATGTTTAGTGCTGACGATGCCATTATCAGCATGACTATTCCGGTGATTTACATGCTGGAGCACATGTTAAACAGAATTCGGAGTCAGGTGGTGGCACAAGAGGAGGTGGAGGAAGTAGAGGAGGAGGAGTTGTATGCGGAAGGGCTAACATCTGCAAGGTCCAGACGGTCGGCAGCACCAAGGCGGCAGGCATGTGAGGGTGGGGGAGATGGTTTTACCAGGGCGCATGGTAGCAGCCAAACTAGTGAGGAAGGTGCAGGAGCCCAGGAAGAAGTGGAGGACGAACTGATGGAAGACTCATCAGATGAGGGAGACCTTGATCACATTTCTGTTGTGCGAGGTTGGGGGGAGAGGACAGAGGAAGGAAGCATGATTGTTACCTTGCCACCAACACAACAGGGACTTGGTGCTCCTGGATGCGCAACACACATGAGTGCCTTCTTGCTGCACTACCTGCAACATGACCCTCGAATTGTGAGAATTAGAAATAATCCCGACTACTGGGTTGCCACACTGTTAGATCCCCGGTACAAAAGTAAATTTGCAGAAATTATTCCTGCCATAGAAAGGGATGCACGCATGCAGGAGTATCAGCAGAGACTGTTGCAGAATCTTACATGTGCTTTTCCACAAAATACCAGTGGTGCACGTAGTGAATCTCACAGTTCCAACTTGCCAACCGTGGGACCGTCAAGTGTTCAGCACTCAAACCGTAACAGAACCACAGTATCTGCTGGTAACATCAATTTTGCGGAATCATTTCACCACTTTTTTAGCCCATCCTTTGCAAGGCCACAGGAGACAAGAAGTCTGACACATAGTCAACGCCTAGAGACGATGGTACAGGAGTATCTCCAAGTAAACATTGAAGCCACGACTGTGTCACTGGACCCTTGCTCTTTTTGGGCTTCCAATCTGGATAAATGGCCGGAGCTAGCCACTTACGCCTTGGAGATCTTGTCATGCCCCGCAGCCAGCGTTCTGTCTGAACGTGTGTTCAGCGCTGCTGGTGGTGTGCTGACAGATAAGCGCACGCGGCTCTCCACTGATAATGTAGACAGACTCACGTTCATAAAGATGAACAAATCATGGATCCGAAACGACTTTTCTACCCCTGTGTCATCCTGGGGAGAGTAAAAGCTTGATGATTGGTTAAAATCACCCTACCAACCATTTTAAGCTTTCAAATTACTAATCATGTTTATCTGTATCTTGACTGGAAAATAATTTGGGCTTTGTAGCAGTGTGCAGCACTGATCCTATTAGGCCATCTATAATAAGCTCCACCAGATTTAAAATTAAAAATAATTTTTAGCTGCATCTAGCCCGGAAAATAATTTTGGGGCTCCGAGATGCGCAAGACACATAAGTGCCTTCTTGCTGCACTACCTGCAGCATGACCCTCATATTGTCAGAATTCGAAGTAATCATGACTACTGGGTTGCCACACTCTTAGATCCCCCAAACTTTTCGATCAACCTTTTCATTTTAATAAAGACCAAAAAAATGGTCATTTTTGAAATTATAAGCATTAGCAGGTTGTTAGAAACTGAAATCAAACAGTTTTCAACTCAAAACTTTATTCTAGGTGATGTTACATTTTCACATAGGACCCCTTGTTCGAAAGGAGCTTCTGAACTCTCTCGTCCATTGAATTTGTCAGGTTTTGGATGGTTTCTGCTTCAATTGTTTTGCATGAGGACAGAATACCCTCCCAGAGCTGTTGCTTAGATGTGAACTGCCTCCCGCCATCATAGACACTCCTTTTAATGATGCTCCAAAGGTTCTGAATGGGGTAGAGGTCAGGGGAGCATGGGGGTCACACCATAAGTTTGTCCCCTTTTATGCCCATATCAGCCAGAGATGCAGATGTTTTATGTGCAGCATGAGATGGTGCATTATCATGCAGAAAAATGATCTTGCTGTGAAATACACGGTTCTTCTTCTTGAACCATGGCAGGAAGTGCTGTTTGAGAAAATCCACATACATTATGGAGTTCATCTTTAGCGCCTTCAGGGATCCTAAAGGGGCCGACAATCTCTCTCCCCATGATTCCAGCCCAAAACATTACTCCACCTCCTCCTTGTTGGCGCTGTAGCCGTGTTTGCGTGGGGTGTCCATCAACCAGCCATCCTCCACTCCATCCATCTGGACCATCGAGCGTTGCACGGCACTCATCCGTGAACAAAACAGTTTTGAAATCAGTCTTCATGTAATGTTTGGCCCACTGGAGCCGTTTCTGCTTGTGTGAAGTGGATAGAGGAGGTCGACAGGATGGCGTATGCACAGCTGCAAACCTCTGAAGGACCCTGCATCTTGTTGTTCGGGGGACGTTGGAGGCACAAGCAGCTTCAAAAACTTGTCTGCCGCTATGACAAGGCTTTTTTGCCGCTGCTCTTTCAACCTGACGTAATTGCCTGTAGGAAAGAGTCCTCAATTTGCCCTTATCAGCACGCACACGTGTGTACTGTGAATCAGCTACATACTTCTTGATTGCCAAGACACTTCATCCTGATCATCGCACAATGTTGATTGTAGTCATGCCTTGACCTAAATACTCCACAATTTGTTGCTTCTCAGCAGCCGACACATCCTTTTTCTTTCCCATTTTGGCAGAAAATGTAGGCTGCTTAATAATGTGAGAGAGCCTTCTTAAGTAGTCTTGCCTTTCATTGGACACACCTGCCAAACTAATTAGCACAGGTGTCTGCAATTGCTTACAGTGATATAAAGAGCCCTGACACACATCACCATCAATGAGTTTAACTGACAAACAAACAAATTCTTCCCTTATCACTCCTAAACACTTTTTGCATAATAATTTGGAACGCGGTGTACATGTGCTTTTCCACAAAACACCAGTGGTTCACGTAGTGAATCTTACAGTTCTAACTTGCCAACCGTGGTCTGTATGGAGTTGTTCAATAAAGGGCCCAAAATTAAGATAACATAGATGGGAGAGGTCTCTATGAATAGGAATTCCTAAGTATTTGATACCCTGTGAGGGCCAGGCAAAGGGAAAGTTGGACTGGATGGAATCCTATATGGATTTGGGGAGGGAGACATCGAGGGCCTCAGACTTCGCTGCATTGATTTTAAAATTTTACCATGTAACAAAGTGATCTATTTCAGCCATAACAGCAGGGATGGATATATGTGATTGAGTGATATATACTAGGACATCATCAGCAAATAGAGAGCACTTGTACTCGGTGCCTCCCACCTCAATCCACCTAATATTGGGGTTATGGCGAATTGATGAGAGCAGGTGCTCCGTCACTAGGATGTATAAGAGAGGGGACAGAGGACATCCCTGCCTTGTCCCATTGGTGATTATGAAAGGTGATGAAAATGTTCTGACGCACCCCCTGGGCCTTGGGACACCCGGAGCCGGACCCTTTTTGGTGGATGCTGGTGGTTGTAGTCTTCGTGGCGGCGATCCGGTTCCGTGGCTCAGGGCGGTCAAACCAGTGGCGGAACTATTTATGTGGTTTTGATGTTTAAATGTCCGACTATGCCACCCGTGGATTGCGGTCAGAGTGAACCGCCGCTACAGGGCAGACCGCTAAGGCTGGTGTTGTGGGTGCAGCAGAGCGTAGCATAACTCCCCACGGGAGGAGTATAGCCTCAGGGCAGTGTATGCGGAGGATGGGGGTGATGGTGCAGGGCAGCAGCAGTAACGACACGGAGTCAGTGATGCAGTCCAGGGCCTTTACTCACAGTTCTTATTATCCAGACCACGTCTGCAGGTAACGGCTGCCCACGTCGTACTGTGCTCACCAGGTGAGGGGCTCAGACAACTCCCAGATAACTTTGGAGCGCTTCACAGGACCCCCTTTGTGTGTCCTTTGTCTGGCCTTTCTTACCAACACTTCTGTCCGGCTGCCTCGGGCCTCCTCTTGGTAAACTTGGCGCCAGTTTCCCTGACCCTATGTGGTGCCTTCCTAGCGGGTGGAGCAAGGGGCTGCGCCACATAAAATGTCAGAGCCTCCGGTTTCTAGCTGAGGGTCGTTTCCTGCCTCCACTAGTTCGGGGACCGGTCTCCCCCTTTGGCCTGACCCCTCCACGCAGGTGGATTCGGGCGTGCGGTGGCGACTCGCCCGTCCGCACCCCTGGGATCCCTTCATTCCTCGTTCCTGGAGCCTTCTCCGCTCCTCTTCCTTCCTTCTCCCTCTTGCAGGCCTGGGCCTCTGTTACTAGGCCCGCCTCCGGAGCAGAGCTCATGCAGAGCCCCTGCTCCCTGCCACTTCTGCTCAGACTTCTCTGCACTGAACTAAGATGGTGCCCACCTTTTATACTCCCTTCTCAATGCACCCAGGAACTGCTTCCTCCCTGCTCCTGCACTGCAGGGTTCCCCTTCCTCAGTGTTCCCTCCCCCCACTCCAGCCAGGGACAGGGACTGTCGTGCCCATCTCAGGGGCATATTGGTCGCCCTGCCCCACGGCAATGTGGTGTAATGCATGCAGGTGTCGGGTCCTGATCCACACTCCATCCTTATCTGAGAGTGAGATATCACACCTCTGGGTGAGGTGCAATACGTCTGTAGCAACCGAGCCCTCGGTGCTACAGTTCCATTTATCTTCAGCCTAGGTGACGTATTGTGATACAGGGCCGTGATTTTGGCTATAAAAGGGTCCCCTAGACCCCTACCCCAAGCTTTTTAAGAGAATCATATATGGCGTGCCAGGAGACTCTATGGAATGCTTTCTCAGCATCCAACGAGAGTATCTACTTACAAATTTTTAACTGCATCTAGCCCAGGAAATACTTTGTGCCTAGTAGCAGTGTCTGCTAGCCAGCGGATTATCCCGGCTGTTAAGCAAGCTACACCACCTGTAGTTTGGACACTTAATTTTTTCAAAGGAAATGCTTCGGGACCACGGGATACTTAGTGAAGAGCATCAGGAGGCACCCCAAGGCATAGGGGCTGGGACTGGCACTAGGATGCCTTGCGGTGGACAGCCGAGCTCGATCCTTATAAAAGCTTTTTAACTGCAGCAGCTTTAGTGGACGCTACTGGAGCTGGAATTACGCGGCTGCTGGCATGAGACTTGCCCTCCAATAGATCCTTGTAAATGGATTTAAAGTGTATTCATTCAAATTAGAGAGACAATTTAAATTAAAAAGCTTAGAGCTGCCTCCACCACAGGGGGGCTCTCTCGACCCACCAGCGGACAGGCACCAGTATTGGGAGAGGGGGGCTGGCCGTCAGGGTTCACCGCGGCTCTGGCACAAACCCGGCGACACGGAGGTGGCACGGGCAGGAGCGGACTGGCCGTCTCGGCTTCTCACTTTTTGGATTTTAGAAGGGCATGACATGCCTATATCTGTGTCTCCCCCTCCTTTTACTCCTCCACCTCTTTTCTTTTCGCATGACTATATGTACTTGTCACTTTTCCATGTGTTAGTTGTGTCTTCTGAGCAGTTTGTCAGCTTTTGGACACCTTTGAAGGTGTTTTCTATGTGTTTCTATGTGTTTTTGTATGCCTGCCATTGGTTTTAACGGTGTTCGAAGGTGTTCAACGAACAGTTCGACGAACAGTTCGGCGAACACACGGGTGTTCGACGAACCGAACCGAACTCGAACACTACGGGGGTGGCTCAACACTATCTGGGAGCCGTGTTATCCCAAGCACAGGATGGGAAAGAGCGCGTGAATGCGTATGCCAGTCGCTCCCTTCACGACTCTGAGAGGAACCCAGATAATTATAGCTCTTTCAAATTAGAGTTGCTGGCTCTGGGTTGGGCAATGACCGAGAAGTTTGCAGAGTGTTTGTCCGGGTCCGAAGTACTAGTGAGAACAGATAACAACCCACTCGCCCACCTGGAGAAAGCGAAATTGGAAGCCCTGGAGCAGTGATGGGTAGCCCGCATGGCCAGGTACTGGTATAAGATCGCCTACCGGCCTAAGGCAGAGAATACTCACGCCGAATCCCTCTCCAGAGTGACATATGAATGGCCTGATCATGACCGCGATGAAGATTTGGAGGCGGATGAGACCGCTAGCTTCCAAAGTTTCGTGAGACCGCTGATCGCGGTGCAGGGACAGATCGGAGAGACGTCGGAAGAACAACTGCTAGGACGGCCAAGAGATGACTGGATCCGACTTCAACAGACTGACAGAGAAATTGCTCAATTACTCAATGGGTGGCTTTGTGGTAAGTCCCTAGTCGAGAAGAGAGAAGTACCCTGTCCCCGGGAGCACTGAAAATGCTGGGACAATGGGAGAGACTGTGCTTGCGAGACGGGCTGCTGTACCAACGGGTGCAAGCTACTGCGAGAGTTCGGGACCACCTGGCAGGTGGTGATCCAAGAGAAGTTGGTCGGAGTAGTGGCCAAGGAGGCTCATGAACGAGGGGCTCACTTCGGACCAGAGAAGACATTTCAGAGGTTGCAGAGGCTGGTGTATCATCGCCGACTTCGAGTAACAATAGAAGACACTTGTCGAAGATGTCGGAGCTGTGAGCTGGTTAAGCCCCCAGAGCAGCGGGTCCCCATACAAACCATTGTGACTTCTGCCCCCTTGGAGGTGCTGATGATCGACTATTTGGCTGTTGGACTGGCGCATCTCGGGTATGAACATTGCCTGGTAATGACAGACCACTTCACAAAGTTTGCGGTAGTGACCCCGACCAGGGACCAGACCGCCGAGTCAGCTGCGCAGGCCATCTGCCGAGACTTCATTCGGGTGTACGGCTGCCCAAAGAGGATCCATTCCGATCAAGGCGCCAGCTTCCAAGGCCGGGTGATGGACGAGCTGCACCCGTGGTACAAGATTGAGAAGTCACGGACTACTCCTTACCACCCTCAAGTAAATGGGGCCTGTGAACGCTTTAATCGGACACTGATCCAAATGCTCCGCACATTGGAGGAAGATCGGAACGTACGATGGCCTGAGTTTGTGGCCGAGCTGGTGTGGGTCTACAGCAACCGAGTGAATAGTACGATGGGGTTCACTCCTTATACCTTGCTGTTCGGGTGAAAGGGGCGAGAGATCACCGAGTTAGAGCTGCACCCCGAGGAGGACTACCCACGGACGGGGATGTCTTCCTGGGTCCGGGAACATAGGCACCGACTGCAGACCCTCCGACGGTTGGTACAACAAAAGTTTCAGGAACTCAAACATCATGAGACATTGCCTCTTCGAGGGACAGCTCTGAGGCCCGGGGAGCGGGTGTTGGTTCGGGACAGGCGGCCCCGGGGCAAATTGAGTAAGCGGTGGGGACGGACCCCGCACCGAGTGAAGCGCAGGATTGGCGCTGAAGGACTTGTGTATGAAGTTCAACCCGAGGGGGCTGAAGGAGCCCCTACCAGAGTGGTTCATCGTAGTATGCTGCAGCCCTGTCTGTCTAAAGATGACAAGGATGAAGAAAAATTACCTGGTTCTAGAGAAGGTCCTGTCACAGTTGCCCCAAGCCACGATGTGGACGAAGAAGAATTGTTGATTCTACCTCCGAGCCCCAGCACTCGATTACCTGCAGTCCCCAGTGCAGGCGGCGAGGGAACAACATCGGTTGAAGCCACCCGGCAGGCAGAGATTGGGAATCCGAGTGACCCTGCACCCCCCCATCGGTCAAACTGAGTTACTCCGGTCAGAGCGGACAACAGCAGGAGTGCCTCCTCAACGTTACGAACAAGATCAATTTATATGGCACCGTATCGTCCAGGAAGTCCAAGAGTGTGAACGTTTGATGAAGGAACTCTCGCCTGTGGAATGGCGAGTTAAAGGAGAGCAGGAGTGTAAGGGGGAAGACCGGGGTGTAAGTGCTTTGAGAGCAAGGGATCCGGAACTTCCGGGGCCGTACCTCCTGTTGCAGGGGGGAGACAGACTGTGAGCACAGGAGTCATGTGACTGGGAAGTTGGGGGTGTGTCCAGAGACAGAGCTGGAAAGTCAGCTGACCGGGGGACTCCTGGTGTGACTGGACAGAGGAAGAGACGAGGACGTTTTAAGCGGGAAAGCGGAGCTGAGTCCTACGCAGGAGAACAGTGTGAGAGGGACGCAGGGTCCGTGGAGCCGAGGCACGTGAGGTGCCGTGTTATGGACTAGGGGCTCAGCGGGTAAAACCGGAGACCGCCCGCTGCCGCCAGAAGACGGAGCATTGTTTGGGCGGGGACGCCTGAAGAAATCATCACCTGCATCCTCTGGCGAATGCCTTGTGAGGAGCCAGAGTGAGCTAAGTGTACAAACTGACGTTTACAACCGGTTCGGCTCTGCTACATCTTGTCATGAACTGTTAGTTATAAACTTTCACCTGCTATTTCCCTTGTTTCCCCCCCCATATTTTCCTTGTTGCTCCCTACGTGGAGCTTGACCTTGTTCTTATAAACCCCCCATGTTTATTAACCCCATATTGGCTGCTCTGTGTTTCTGTATCACTGCATCTAAAGTACCCGTGTTAAAGTACCCCGAGTTGCCAGATCTGCTCGTCAAAGTACGCCGCCTGTCAGCTCGTTTTCGGAAGTCGGCTACAGCTTCCGCCGCCCTTGCTGTGTTGCAGCAGCGTTTGCAGCTTCCGGCACACCGACTGGTGTGTGATGTCCCCACACGTTGGAACTCTACCCTCCACATGTTGCAAAGGATTTGTGAGCAGAAGAGAGCAGTTGTCGAGTACCAGCTGCAACAAGGCCGTCGATATTCATGTCAGACTCCACACATAAGACCTCAGGAGTGGACCTGGATGTCTGACATATGTACCATCCTGACAAACTTTGAGGAGTTCATCAAGATGGTGAGTGGCGATGACGCCGTCATTAGCGTCAGCATCCCACTTGTCTGTCTTTTGCAATGCTCTCTGCAGAGAATTAAAGAGGAGGCATTGCAGCCAGAGTATGATGAGATGGATCTAGAAGCCATAGCGGGCGATTACACACAGCCCAGCCTCATCTCATCCCAACGTGCATTGGGGGACAATGAGGGAGAATAGGAGGAGGAGGAGGAAGAACAGGAGCTGGTATCATGCGCTGTAGACAGTAATACCTGTACTACTGTCATACCGTCGGTTCAGCGTGGGTGGCCCGAGGACAGGGGGGAGGAGGAGGAGGAGAGCATGGTCAGTCGTCATCTTGGTGAGAACACGGAAGGCTTGCCCGTTACCAGTCTGGCACACATGGCTGACTTTATGTTATCATAGAATGGTAGAGTTGGAAGGGACCTCCTGGGTCATTTGGTCCAACCTGCTGCTCAAAGCAGGATTCACTAAATCATCTCAGACAGATATCTGTCCAACTTCTGTTTGAAGACGTCCATTGAAGGGGAACTGACCACCTCTCGTGGCCGCCTGTTCCACTCATTGATCACCCTAACTGTCAAAAAGTTTTTTCTAATATCTAATCTGTGTCTCTTCCCATTCAGTTTCATCCCATTGCTTCTAGTCTTTCCTTGTGCAAATGAGAATAAAGATGATCCTTCTACAATGTGACAGCCCTTGAGATATTTGATGACATCTATTAAGTCTCTTCTCAGTCTTCTATTTTGCAAGCTAAACATTCCCAAAATCCTGTAACCGTTCCTCATAGGAAATGGTTTGCAGACCGGTCACCATTCTGGTCGCTCTTCTCTGAACTTGCTCCAGTTTGTCTATGTCTTTTTTAAAATGTGGTGCCCAAAACTGTACACAGTATTCCAGATGAGGTCTGACCGAAGAGGAGTAAAGTCCGATAATGACTTCACGTGATCTAGACTGTATGCTTCTGTTAATACTTCCCAGAATTGTATT
Organism: Phyllobates terribilis; assembly: GCF_046119375.1. Lineage (NCBI taxonomy): Eukaryota > Metazoa > Chordata > Amphibia > Anura > Dendrobatidae > Phyllobates > Phyllobates terribilis. Next base: position 344,876,593 of record NW_027362765.1, on the reverse strand, counting down.
TGCCTTTTTTACTGCTGCATCACACTGTTGACTCATGTGCAGTCTATGATCTATTAGTATACCTTAGTCTTTTTCACATGTACTGTTGCTTAGCTCTATTCCTCCCACTTTGTATGTTACGCTGCCTTAACCGTGACCCTCTCGTTGTCAAAATGTTGGGTGACAGTCATTACTGGTTGGTGACACTTTTAGACCCCCGCTACAAGGAGAACTTTCACTCTCTTATTCCTGAGGTGGAGAGGTCTACAAAAATGGGGCAGTACCAGAAGGACCTTGCTGCAGAATTGTTAAAAAAATTCCCATCTGAACACGCTAGCAGTAGAGGTCACAGTTTGTTGACCAACCAAGGCGTACAGTTGAGAGAGACGCAACTCCAATCCAGCAGAGGCAGGGGAACACTGTCAACATTCTGGGACAGTTTTCTGAGACCCGCCCAGCTTACAGGCCCTGAGGCACGGGGTACTCTCACAAGGAGTGGAAAGTTTCAAAAGATGGTGAGGGAGTACCTTGCCGACCGTAACAGCATCCTCCGTGATTCCTCTGTGCCTTTTAATTATTGGGAATCCAAGCTGGACACTTGGAATGAACTTGCTCTGTACGCCTTGGAGGTCCTGGCCTGCCCTGCCGCTAGCGTGTTATCGGAGTGTGTTTTTAGTGCCACTGGTGGAATTATAACTGATAAGCGCACTCGCCTGTCAACTGACAATGCTGACAAGCTGACCCTTATCAAAATGAACAAGGACTGGATTGGGCCAGACTTCTCATCACCACCAAATGACAGCCGAGTAACATAAAGTCAAATCCACTGTGTTATTTCGGGAGGTGTATTCCCATGTACCGCTTCACACCCACACATGGGTATACGCTTCCTCATTTTGGCTGTTTTTTGCTCTTCTCCTTATCCTCAGCCTCCACCACCACTATACCACCAGGGTGACCGTGGTCTGTGTTGCCAGCATTGCAAGTTCCTCCGTCCTAATTTTTGGCAGCTTTTGCTTGGAAGGCATAGGCAAAGACTATGGGAGACCCACTCCCCAATAATGGGAATAATGTTTTTAATATGCTGTACTGCATGGCTCTTGTAAGGGGCATTGCAAGTTCCTCCGTCCTAATTTTTGGCAGCTTTTGCTTGGAAGGCATAGGCAAGGACTATGGGAGACCCACTCCTCAATAATGGGAATAATGTTTTTAATATGCTGTACTGCATGGCTCTTGTAAGGGGCATTAAAATCATCTTGTTAAGCTATTGTGACCTCCCCCTCTCTTCCTAGGGTCATTGATATTCTCTTTTTATTCCACTGGGACCTCCACCACTCTTCCAAGAGGCATTGATATTGTCTTTTTATTCCACTGGGACCTCCACGTCTCTTCCAAGGGGCATTAAAACCGTCTTGTTAAGCTACTGTGACCTCCACGTCTCTTCCAAGGGGCATTAAAACCATCTTGTTAAACCACTCTGAACTCCACAGCTCTTCTAAGGGGCATTAAAACCGTCTTGCTAAGCTACTGTGACCTCCACGTCTCTTCCAAGTGGCATTAAAACTGTCTTGTTAAACCACTGTGAACTCCACGTCTCTTCCAAGGGGCATTAAAACTGTCTTGTTAAACCACTCTGAACTCCACGTCTCTTCCAAGGGGCATTAAAACCGTCTTGTTAAGCTACTGTGACCTCCACGTTTCTTCCAAATGGCATTAAAACCGTCTTGTTAAACCACTGTGAACTCCACAGCTCTTCCAAGGGGCATTAAAACCGTCTTGCTAAGCTACTGTGACCTCCACGTCTCTTCCAAGTTGCATTAAAACCGTCTTGTTAAACCACTGTGAACTCCACGTCTCTTACAAGGGGCATTAAAACCATCTTGTTAAGCTACTGTGACCTCCACGTCTCTTCCAAGGGGCATTAAAACTGTCTTGTTAAACCACTCTGAACTCCACGTCTCTTCCAAGGGGCATTAAAATCGTCTTGTTAAGCTACTGTGACCTCCATGTCTCTTCCAAGGGGCATTGATATTGTCTTGTTATTCCACTGCGACCTCCACCACTCTTCCAAGGGGCATTAATATTGTTTTTTATTCCACTGCAACCTCCACCACTCTTCCAAGGGGCATTAAAACCGTCTTTTTAAGCTACTGTGACCTCCACATCTCTTTCAAGGGGCATTAAAACCGTCTTGTTAAGCTACTGTGATCTCCACGTCTCTTCCAAGGGGCATTAAAACTGTCTTGTTAAACCACTCTGAACTCCACGTCTCTTCCAAGGGGCATTAAAACCGTCTTGTTAAGCTACTGTGACCTCCACGTCTCTTCCAAGGGGCATTAAAACCGTCTTGTTAAACCACTCTGAACTCCACGTCTCTTCCAAGAGGCATTAAAATCATCTTGTTAAGCTACTGTGACCTCCACGTCTCTTCCAAGGGGCATTGATATTGTCTTTTTATTCCACTGGGACCTCCACCACTCTTCCAAGAGGCATTGATATTGTCTTTTTATTCCACTGGGACCTCCACCACTCTTCCAAGGGGCATTGATATTGTCTTTTTATTCCACTGCAACCTCCACCACTCTTCCAAGGGGCATTGATATTGTCTTTTTATTCCGCTGGGACCTCCACCACTCTTCCAAGGGGCATTGATATTGTCTTTTTATTCCACTGGGACCTCCACGTCTCTTCCAAGGGGCATTAAAACCGTCTTGTTAAACCACTCTGAACTCCACAGCTCTTCCAAGAGGCATTAAAACCGTCTTGCTAAGCTACTGTGACCTCCACGTCTCTTCCAAGTGGCATTAAAACCATCTTGTTAAACCACTGTGAATTCCACGTCTCTTACAAGGGGCATTAAAACCATCTTGTTAAGCTACTGTGAACTCCACGTCTCTTCCAAGGGGCATTAAAACTGTCTTGTTAAACCACTCTGAACTCCACGTCTCTTCCAAGGGGCATTAAAATCGTCTTGTTAAGCTACTGTGACCTCCATGTCTCTTCCAAGGGGCATTAAAACCGTCTTGTTAAACCACTCTGAACTCCACGTCTCTTCCAAGAGGCATTAAAATCATCTTGTTAAGCTACTGTGACCTCCACGTCTCTTCCAAGGGGCATTGATATTGTCTTTTTATTCCACTGGGACCTCCACCACTCTTCCAAGGGGCATTGATATTGTCTTTTTATTCCACTGGGACCTCCACCACTCTTCCAAGGGGCATTGATATTGTCTTTTTATTCCACTGCAACCTCCACCACTCTTCCAAGGGGCATTGATATTGTCGTTTTATTCCACTGCGACCTCCACCATTCTTCCAACGGCATTGCATTTCCTCCTAATTTTAGTCAGCTTTTGCTTTTCAATGCATAGGCGAACACTAAGGGAGACCCACTCCCCAATAATGGGTAGAAGGTTTTTAGCATGCTGTAATCCACGTCTGTTTCAAGGGGCATTGCAGTTCCTCTTAATTTTTGGAAAGCCTTCCATTCACTGCTTAGGCCAACAGTGCACAGGAGACCCAGTTGCTATAAATGGAAAAAATGGTTTAGTTAAGGCCCTCTGACCTCCATGTCACTTCCAAAGGGCATTGGAGAGCCTCAAAATTTTTGGTAGGCATTGCACTCACTGTTTGCCCTATAACTATGTAGCTGAACCGCTCCTTTTGGTACAGAAACATATCCTACAAGAAATGTGTGGTTGACTGGCCTGATGTTGATGTGAATGGTCCCTGTTCCTCCTGCTCTTTCTCCTTTGGCACCACCTCATCCATCATTCATCACCTGAAGCTTTGTTTTATCGGGAGTCATAGAACTGGGATAGTAGCAGGAAAACATCCAGCAATCCTCGGAGGAGGTAGGATATGCGCCAAAACGCTGACCACCTCAGGCCTAACCGCTACTACATACATGCGCTTGCATTCCAAGGAACAGAAAGCTAAGGAGATGGATGGCCTCATGATCATGAATAATTTACTCGTTGTGTAGGAGGCTGACCACTGCTGCTGTCTACCTTCTGAACTTTGTGTTGAAGCCTGATTGACCCAGGACCCACAATCCTCTATGTCTGGAGGACGTGTTGCATCCCAGTGTCCAATTGTGTCCCAGCTTCCACAATATTAACCCAGTGTGAAGGCATCAGTGAGATGGACCATCCCTGGCCACATTCACTTGTCCACGTGTTTGTGGTTAGGCTGTCCTTCAAATAGGGGCGGCTGGGGACCGTTTATGGACACCCGGCTGCCCCCAGGCGGCTGGGGACCATGTGTGGGCACCCGGCCGCGGGGTGGCTGGGGACCGAGAATGGACACCCGGCCTCCCCCTAGTGGCTCGGGACCAAGCGTGGACACTCGGCCACCGGGTGGCTGGGGACTGAGTATGGATACCAGGCCGCCGACGCAGCCATGACGTGGTGGCCAGATTCCGCCTCCACATGCCTAAAAGGTCCAATTTCAAGTGCAATCAAGCAGTATGGTCTTGCAGTATGGTCTTGCAGCCTGGGGTGGGTGGGTGGCAGGCTGCATACTTGCGCTTGCATTGCAAGGAATGGGGGAGGTACAATTGAACACTGCCCTGGGACAAGGACTTGCACGGGGATAGTTGCAAGTCTGCATCTTCTGATGCGGCAAGGATGACTTCTGATGGGCACACTTTTAGGCAGTGACCTGGGTGTCAGAGATGCTTCCAGGGGTCTTCCCCATGCTGTTCCCATGTCTTTTCAGCACTGTATGCATGTGTCACACAGCACATGGGGAGATAAGGTTGTAAAATGTTAAAGTGACATTTCCTGGTGAATGCATTTGTCACGGTTGAAAGCAATACAAAAGTGCAAAAATGCATAAAAAATGCTACTTGTGAACATAGCCCAAGGTGTGGAGGAGTATTTTTGTTTTTGGTCATTTATTTTAACTTATACACGAGTCTTTTCCCTGGAATGGATGTTCCTTAACATATTTCACAGGAAAAAAGTTTCACTTTCGTTTTATTGTGAGCCTGTAAAAGTGGCTTAATACCTCTGACCACGTTGTTGACAGCAGTGACCTGGGGGTCAGAAATGCTTCCTGGGGCGATCCCCATGCTGTCCCCATGTCTTTTGAGCACTGTCACTATCGTTTTGGGCACTTTTTAGGCTTTCTACAGACTGCCAGGGGTGCCGCCGCAAAAATGCTCGGGTCTCCCATAGACTAACATTGGGCTCGTTGCTCGGGTCGAGCACCCGAGTATCATTTTAGTGCTCGCTCAACACTACCGGTCACACAAGCAAACTCCACTAATCACCGGTCACATGATCAAAATCCACTAATCACCAGTCACATGACCAAAATCCAATGATCACCAGTCACCAAAATCCACTAATCACCGGTCACACAACCAAAATCCACTAATCACCGGCCACACGACCAAAATCCACTAACCACTGGTCACACAACCAAAATCCACTAACCACCCGTCACATGTACAAAATCCACTAATCATCGGTCACGTGACTAAAATTCACAAATCAACAGTCAGACGTCCAAAACCCAATAATCACCGGTCACACAACCAAAATCCACTAATCAGCGGCCACACGACCAAAATCCACTAATCATCGGTCACACGACCAAAATCCACTAATCACTTATCACACGATCAAAATCCAGTAATCTACGGTCACATGACCAAAATCACTGATCACCAGTCAACAAAGTCCATTAATCACAGGTCACAAGACCAAAATCCGCTAATCATTGGTCACATGACCAACATCCATTAATCACCGGTCACATGACCAAAATCCAATAATCACCGATCACATGACCAACATCCATTAATCACCAGTCACATGACCAAAATCCACTAATCACTGGTCACACGACCAAAATTCACTAATCCCGGTCACATGATCAAAATCCACTAATCACCGGTCACATGCCCAAAATCCACTGATCACCAGTCACATGACCAAAATCCAATGATCACCAGTCACCAAAATCCACTTATCACCGATCACACAATCAAAATCCTGTAATCAGCTGCCACACGACCAAAATCCACTAACCACCAGTCACAAAAACAAAATCCACTAATCACCTGTCACATGACCAAAACCTACTAATCACCGGTTACATGATCAAAATTCAGTAATCAGCAGTCACAAGACAAAAATCCACTAATCACCAGTCACATGACCAAAATCCACTAATAACCAGTCACATGAACAAAATCCACTAATCACTGGTCACATGACCAAAATCCACTAATCACCGGTCACATGACCAAAATCCAATGATCACCAGTCACCAAAATCCACTAATCACCATTCACACAACCAAAATCCACTAATCAGCGGTCACAAGACAAAAATTTACTAATTACCATTCACACGACCAAAATCCACTGATCACCAGTCACAAGACCTAAATCCACTAATCACCGGTCACATGAAAAAAATCTAAAAATCATCACCAAAATCTACTAGACATAGATCACAAGACCAAAATCCATTAATCACCGGTCACATGACCAAAATCCACTAATCACCGGTCACACGACCAAAATCCACTAATCACCGGTCACACGACCAAAATCCACTAATCATCGGTCAAACAACCAAAATCCACTAATCACCATTCACACGACCAAAATCCACTAATCACCATTCACACAACCAAAATCCACTAATCAGCAGTCACAAGACAAAAATCCACTAATTACCATTCACACGACCAAAATCCACTGATCACCAGTCTCACGATCAAAATCCAATGATCACCAGTCACAAGACATAAATCCACTAATTACTGGTCACATGACCAAAATCCACTAATCACCAATTACACGACCAAATTCCACTAATCACCGGTCACATGACCAAAATCCACTAATCACCGGTCACATGACCAAAGTCCTTTAATCACTGGTCACACAACCAAAGTACCTTAATCACTGGTCACATGACCAAAATCCACTAATCACCAATGACACGACCAAATTCCACTAATCAACAGTCACATGAACAAAATACACTAATCACCGGTCACACGACCAAGATCTACTAACCACCGGTCACACGACCAAAATAAATTAATCTCCGGTCACTTGAAAAAAATCTAAAATTCTTCACCAAAATCCACTAGACACAGATCACATGACCAAAATCCACTAATCACCGGTGACATGACCAAAATCCACTAATCACCAGTCACACGACCAAAATCCACTAATCACCGGTCACTTGAAAAAAATCTAAAATTCTTCACCAAAATCCACTAGACACAGATCACACGACCAAAATCCATTAATAACCGGTCACATGACCAAAATCCACTAATCATCGGTCGAACAACCAAAATCCACTAATCACCATTCACACGACCAAAATCCACTAATCACCGGTCACATGACCAAAATCCACTGATCACCAGTCACACGAACAAAATCCAATAATCACCGGTCACATGAACAAAATCCACTAATCACCAGTCACACGACCAAAATCCACTAATCACTGGTCACACAACCAAAATCCACTCATCACCCGTCACATGACCAAAATCCACTGATCACCGGTCACATGACCAAAATCCACTCATCACCAGTCACACGAACAAAATCCAATAATCACCGGTCTCATGAACAAAATCCACTAATCAACATTCAAACGACCAAAATCCACTAATCACCAGTCACACGACCAAAATCCACTAATCACCGGTCACATGACCAAAATCCACTGATCACCAGTCACACGAACAAAATCCAATAATCACCGGTCTCATGAACAAAATCCACTAATCACCAGTCACACGACCAAAATCCACTAATCACTGATCACACAACCAAAATCTACTCATCACCCATCACACGACCAAAATCCACTAATCACCGGTCACATGACCAAAATCCACTGATCACCAGTCACACGAACAAAATCCAATAATCACCGGTCTCATGAACAAAATCCACTAATCAACATTCAAACGACCAAAATCCACTAATCACCAGTCACACGACCAATATCCACTAATCACCGGTCACACTACAAAAATCCACTAATCACCAGTCAGAAAACCAAAATCCACTAATCACCGGTCACACAACCAAATTCCACTAATAACTGGTCACACGACCAAAATCCACTAATCACCAGTCACATGACGAAAATCAATTAATCACCGGTCACATGACCAAAATCCAATAATTACTGGTCACATGTAGTGATGAGCGAGAACTAAAATGCTCGGGTGCTCGATGCTCGGGTCGAGCACATTGGAATACTCTGGAGCTCGACCCAAGCAACGAGCCCAATGTAAGTCTATGGGAAACTCGAGCTTTTTTCAGGCGGCTCCCCCCGGAGGTCTGCAGAGGGCCTAAAAAAAGCCCAAATCGATGGGAACAGTGCTCAAATGACATGGGAACAGCATGGGGAAGACCCCTGGCAGCATTTCTGACCCCCAGGTCACTGCTGTCAACAACGTTGTCAGAGTATTACGCCACTTTTACGGACTCACAATAAAACATACAAAAACGAAACCAAAATGGATTTTCCTGGGAAATATGTTAAGGAACTTCCTTTCCAGGGTAATGACTTATATATAAGGCAAAATAAATAACCAAAACCAAAAATACTCCTCCACACTTTGGGCTATGTTCACATGTAGTGTTATTGATGCGTTTTTGCACTTTTGCTTTCAACCAAGACAAATGCATTCACCAGGAAATGTAATTTTAACATTTTACAACCTCATCTGGCCATGTGGTGTGTGACACATCATCAGACACATGCATACAGTGCTGAAAAGACATGGGAACAGCATGGGGAAGACCTCTGGAAGCATCTCTGACTTCCAGGTCACTGCCTAAAAGTGTGCCCATCATAAGTGATTCTTGGCGCAGGCAAAGATGCCTCCCACCATGCACCTGTCGTTGCAGACTTGCAACAATCATCGCCCACGTCCTTGTCCCACTGCAGCGTTCAGTTGTCCCTACCACATTTCTTGGATGCAAGCGCAAGTATGCAGCCAGCCACCCACCCACCCACAGGCTGCAATACTATACTGCCAAATTTTTGACAGCTGCTTGCACTTGAAATGTGGCCTTTTAAGCTCGTGGAGGCAAAAGCTTTTCACAACCTCATGCCGGCGACGGCCGGGTGTCCATACTCGGTCCCCAGCCACCACTATATTTCCCGGTATCGCCTCCACGTTCCACAAGCACAGGTCCCACAACATTACCTGTGCCCTCCTCAGTGCACTTACTGGGAAGGACCGCCTAACCACAAACACGTGAACAGGTGAATGTGGCCAGGGACGGTACTGAGCCAGTCCACAACTTTTTTTGCTGAGAGTTGTATTTAAATCGGTGAAAGGACTGGCATAGAGGGAAACCGTATCTACTCTGCGTGTCATTTCTTCCAGGAAGTCCTCTAAAGCTGCTTGCACTTGAATTGTGGCCTGAACATTACTGCTGGTACTTTTCTGTGGGAATTTTCTTGCCTCCTACCAGCCTAGAATATTTCCAGCAAACTATGGTACGACGCCATGGTATTAGCACGGCCCCCAGTACCAGAAGTGAAGCCATCCCCAATTTACTTCTCAGAAATTTTATTTGGTAGACTGAGTGGCTGACCAAATACATTTTCTCACAAAGGAGCGGAAGATAGAGTGGCAGTAGATGCAAGTTTCTCCAGCCTGTTAGATATTAGAGGGTGAACACATTGAGGCAGCACATTAGCTCAGTGGTTAGCACTGAAGACTTGCAGCGCTGGGATCCTGGATTCAAATCCCAGCAAGGACAACATCTGCAAGGACTTTGTATGTTCTCCCCGTGTTTGCATGGGTTTCCACCTCAGTAAAAAAGCAGCCATAGAGTGTCCGGGAACCTTTCCACACACTTTTCTTAGCCAGGACTGGTTCTCGGCAGGGTTGGACGGTCCCACCAGAGAATCCTTGGCTTCTACCTCAGGACAGTTTATGATAGCGCTAACTTTGCAGCTGCTATGGGCCTCTTGAGCGGTGGAGAAAGGTGAGCCCTCAGAATCTAATCCTCTGGTGGGCACAATGTTTTTCAATCTGAAACAGCTTCTCAGTGGGAGTTGTATTTCACCACAGCCATATTCTTTAGCTCGGTGAAAGGACTGGCATAGAGGGAAACTGTATCTACCCAGGCTGTCATTTCTCCGTCACCAGGTTCCGCTCATTGTCACACACAACCATGCCTGGCGGTATGTTCAGCGGTGAGAGCCACAGATCAGGCTGCTGTGTTACAGCTTTCAACAATTCTGCAGCGCTGGGCGGTTTGTCACCTAAGCATTAAGCATGTTATCTTCAGCACAGCCTGTTGCCGCTTGGCCAAGGCAGTGCTGCAGTGCTGTCAGCTTGTGACTGATGTGGTCATTTCGGAGATGGAGGAGGAGGTGCAGGAGCTGAACAATGTGATTACATTGAGGTTAAATTGGTGACGCTGTTTTTTATACTAAAGAAAGATCCTATTGTTTTGTTTTTTTTAAGACAAATGCATTCACCGGAAAATGTCATTATAACATTGTACAACCTTATCTGGCCATGTGGTGTGTGAGAAGAGAAAAAAAAGAGGGGTCGCTCACTGGTCTATTCGGGTGCTCTGAAGAAAAGAGTAATCTCAATTGCAAAAAGAACTTCGGCACTCCATACATGAAAATATAAGAAATATTGTATCTAGACTAATGTCACTTTGAAAAATGAAGGTTTTTTGCGCATAATTTGGCCAATTTATGTGTGCCCATCAACCACGACAAGGTCACCTTCGTATGATGGGAAACTACGCTACGCTACCACTGGATATGCCACTCTTGGGCTGTAAGCCTGTATGGACAATATGTCTTTGCTTGGGCTTTTAACCTACAATGTATGGGCTGGTAGAGCTAGTTAAAACCACCTGTGACTGAATGGGAGGGACACATGGTCAGAAAAAAGGCTGTCAAACTTCTAATAGTGTGAAAAGCCCAAGCAAAGACATATTGTCCATACAGGCTTACAGCCCAAGAGTGGCATATCCAGTGGTAGCGTAGCGTAGTTTCCCATCATACGAAGGTGACCTTGTCGTGGTTGATGGGCACACATAAATTGGCCAAATTATGCGCAAAAAACCTTCATTTTTCAAAGTGACATTAGTCTAGATACAATATTTCTTATATTTTCATGTATGGAGTGCCGAAGTTCTTTTTGCAAATGTGGTGTGTGACACATAATCAGACACATCCTGTTTTATTTATGGAGGGACTCTGAAAGTCATAAAGCATATTTTTATAGGGACATCCGACTGCCCTTACTATTCTTAAAAGGCCAGCAGTCGGCCCTAGCTATTGTTAGAGAGCCATCAGCCGGCTATGCTTTGTTGTTCCCATTATTAACAAGTGGGTCTCCTATACTGTTATTGCCTATGCAGTGACAGCAAGGGCTGCCAAAAATTTGGACACAACCCAATACCCCTTTGAAGAGACATAGAGGAGGGTCTCAGTAAAATAAATGTTCCCATTATAAAGGAGCGGGTCTCCTATAGTGGTAATGCCCATGCAGTGACTGCAAGGGCTGCCAAAATTTGGGAAAAACCCCACTAAGAATTTAAAGACACATAGAGCAGGGCCACAGTAACAAGTACGACATGTTCCCATTAGAAAGGAGAGGGTCTGCTATACAGTTATATGGTATGCAGTGAGTCCAACAGCTGACAAAATTTCGGAAAAACCCCACTTAGAATTTAAAGACACACGGAGCAGGGCCACAGTAATGACAAATACCCAATAGAAAGGAGAGAGTCCCCCATAGTGTTGGCCGATGCAGTGAATGCAAGGGCTGCCAAAAATTTAGAGGCACTTCAATGCCCTTTGGAAGAGACGTGGAGGAGGGCCTCATAAAAAAATGTCCCCATTAGAAAGGAGCAGGGCTCCTATACTTGTAATGCCCGTGCACTAAGTGTATGGGCTGACAAATATTTACCCCGGGGGGGTATACATGAATGTAACGGGTCTGGGAGGCGGAACCTCTGAGCTACTATACAAGGGGGCGGTCCTTGTAAGGGAGCGGGTGGCGACCAGGGAAGACGGGCAGACAGTCACAGCAGGTGACCGGGACAGTCTCTGAGTGAACGGGCTGGAGGTCACGGCAAGTGACCGGGGCAGTCTCTGGATGAACGGGCAGGAGGTCACGGCAAGTGACCGGGGCAGTCTCTGGGTAAACGGGCAGGAGGTCACGGCAAGTGACCGGGACAGTCTCTGGATGAACGGGCAGGAGGTCACGTCAAGTGACCGGGGCAGTCTCTGGATGAACGGGCAGGAGGTCACGGCAAGTGACCGGGGCAGTCTCTGGATGAACGGGCAGGAGGTCACGGCAAGTGACCGGGGCAGTCTCTGGGTAAAGGGTTGGTACGACCTGTGGCGGCTGATGGTAGACGTGAGCTTCCAGGTGAGCAGGCGAGAGTCTCTGGATAAACGGGTGGTCACAGCATGTGACGGCGGAGCCTCCAGGAAGACCAACAGACAGGCGGCAGATGAGCGCTCCCAGGTGAGCGGGCAGAAGTCACTGGACAGGCGGGTGGTCACAGCACGTGACGGCAGAGCCTCCAGGTAGGCTAGCAGACAGGCAGCAGATGAGCGCTCCCAGGTGAGCAGGCAGAAGTCTCTGGACAGGCGGGTGGTCACAGCACGTGACGGCAGAGCCTCCAGGTAGGCTAGCAGACAGGCAGCAGATGAGCGCTCCCAGGTGAGCAGGCAGAAGTCTCTGGACAGGCGGGTGGTCACAGCACGTGACGGCGGAGCCTCCAGGTAGGCTAGCAGACAGGCAGCAGATGTGCGCTCCCAGGTGAGCGGGCAAGCTGGTCCATAGACAGACTGACAGGAGTTGGAAGGCAGACCGTCGGACCTCAGGCAAGCAGGCAGGTAGCTGATGTGCGCTCCCAGGTGAGCGGGCAAGCTGGTCCTTAGACAGACTGACAGGAGTTGTAAGGCAGACCGCCGGACCTCAGGCTAGCAGGCAGGTAGCAGAATATCAGGCAGGAATAAGACAGCAAGCTGGCAGGAATCTGGCAGGTATCTGGCAGGTAACTGGCAATGGGACCTGAGGGCTGAAGCAGAGTAGTGAACAGTGCAACAACATTGCTCGGGCACCTCCATTTTGGAGGAGGTGCCTTATATATGGTGAAGTCCTCCGGCCATTGGCCGGGGACTCCTTAGGACGGCGCGCGCGGCCCCTTTAAGAGGGAGGGAGAGCGCACGCGTGCGCCCTAAGCACAGTGGACGGGAAGGAGCGCGCGCTGCCAGCAGAGCGGGAGGAGGACGCCGGGCACGGAGCAGAGAGGTGAGGGGAACAGCGTCCCTGCCTAGCAGAGGGCAGGGACGCCGGCGCTACAGTACCCCCCGCCTTTAGGCCCCCCCTTTTTTAGGCCATACAGAAATTTAGCAAGGATAAGAGGGGCATGGATGTTCTCCCGGGGCTCCCACGTTCTCTCCTCAGGACCAAACCCCTTCCAATCCACTAGAAAAAAGGTTCTCCCTCTTACCCTTTTGGTGGCAAGAATGTTCTCTACCTCAAACTCGTCCTCAGCAGAAACCGGAGCAGGAGGCGTACCTGTAGACTTGGAAAAAGAGTTAAGAACCACAGGTTTGAGGAGAGATACATGGAAGGAGTTAGGGATCCGTAAGTTGGCCGGGAGTTTCAATTTATAGGCCACCGGGTTGATCTGACTGATGACCTCCAGAGGACCGATGAACCGAGGCCCTAACTTGTAAGAAGGTATCTTGAGTCGGACATATTTAGATGAGAGCCAGACTTTATCTCCAGGACGAAATTGTGGAGGATCCAGGCGTTTTTTGTCAGCGTGTCTTTTCATCCGTTCGGACGACTGAAGGAGTGCGGATCGGGTACTCTCCCAAATGGAGGAAAATTTGCTAACGAGAGATTCCGCAGCCGGGTTGTTCACAGAGGTGGAGACAGGAAAAGGAATCCGAGGATGCTGACCGAAGACTACAAAAAACGGGGATTTGGAGGAGGATTCGCTCTCGTGATTGTTATAAGAGAACTCGGCCCATGGTAGGAGATCCACCCAGTCTGAATGATGGGCATTAACGAAGTGCCGGAGGTAACTGGTCAGGTTCTGATTGATCCGCTCCACTTGACCATTGGACTGTGGGTGGTAAGCGGAAGAGAAGTCCAGGGTGACGTCTAGCAGTTTTCAAGTGGCTCTCCAGAAGCGTGAGGTGAACTGTACCCCACGATCCGACACGATGTGGAGGGGCAGGCCATGAAGACGAAAGATGTGACGAATAAAGTCTTTAGCTAGCTCGGGTGCAGACGGGAGGCCTGGCAGGGGAATAAAGTGAGCCATCTTGGAGAAGCGGTCAGCGACCACCCAAATGACCGTACAACCGGCAGAGACTGGGAGGTCAGTTATAAAGTCCATTGCTATATGCTGCCAGGGGGCAGCAGGTACAGAAAGCGGAAGGAGGCGACCGGCTGGCAGATGTCTCGGAACCTTGTTGCGGGCGCAGGACACACAGGCAGAAACAAAGTCTATTATGTCCTTGTGCAGGGTAGGCCACCAGTAGTGCCGGGTAATAAGCTGGAGGGTCTTTTTCTGACCGGCGTGGCCAGCCAGTTTAGACGAGTGACCCCAGTGAAGGATCTTCTCCCGATCAGGTACTGATACGAACGTCTTTCCGGGAGGGAGACGATTTAGACTCACGGGAGCCACCTGCATTACTCTGGCGGGATCGATGATGTGTTTCAGATCTTCCTCGAGATCAGACACCAGAAAGGATCGAGACAAGGCGTCCGCCTTGACGTTTTTGTCAGCCGGGCGAAAATGAAGAACAAAATCAAAGCGAGCAAAAAACAAGGATCACCGGGCTTGGCGCGGGTTAAGTCTCTGGGCATGCTGGAGGTAAGCCAAGTTCTTGTGGTCAGTGTAAATTATTACCGGGTGAAGAGCCCCCTCGAGCAGGTAACGCCACTCCTCCAATGCCAGTTTGATGGCCAATAACTCTCGGTCTCCTATGGAATAATTGCGCTCTGAGGAGGAGAAGAGTTTAGAGAAGAAGCCGCAAGTTACCATCCTCCCGGAAGATGATTTTTGAGTAAGTACCGCTCCGGCTCCAGAGGAGGAGGCGTCAACTTCCAGGAAGAACTGCTTGTTGCCGTCCGGGCGATGCAGCACCGGGGCGGAAGAGAAGGCCTGTTTTAAGGAAAGAAAGGCCTCCTCTGCTTCGGGCGGCCACTCTTTGGGATTAGTACCCTTACGGGTGAGCGCGGAAATTGGGGCAGTCCGGGAAGAGAAGTGTGGTATGAAGAGGCGGTAGTAGTTGGCGAAGCCCAGGAACCGCTGAATGGCCTTCAACCCCTCCGGTCGAGGCCATTTCTCGATGGCAGACAGTTTCTCTGGATCCATTCGTAGGCCGGTCTGAGAAATAATGTAGCCCAAAAACGGAAGTGAGGTCTGCTCAAAGAGGCACTTCTCGTATTTAGCGAAGAGGTGATTCTGCCTGAGCCTGAGCAGGACCTGACGAACGTCCCTCCGGTGAGTCTGGAGATCCGGAGAGAAGACCAAGATGTCGTCCAGGTACACCACTACGCAGGAGTAGAGAAGGTCCCGGAAGATGTCATTGACCAACTCTTGAAAGACGGCAGGAGCGTTACAGAGACCAAAGGGCATTACCAGATATTCATAGTGGCCGTTCCGGGTGTTGAATGCCGTCTTCCATTCATCCCCCTGACGGATACGAACCAGGTTGTACGCCCCACGGAGGTCCAGTTTGGTGAAGATTCTAGCCCCCCTCAGACGATCAAATAACTCCGGAATGAGCGGAAGGGGGTACTTATTCTTCACCGTGATCTGGTTAAGGCCTCTATAGTCTATACAGGGACGGAGAGAGCCGTCCTTCTTTTTGACGAAAAAGAAGCCTGCTCCCGCCGGGGAGGTAGATTTCCCGATGAATCCCCTGGCCAGATTCTCCTCAATATATTCGGACATCGACCGGGTCTCAGCAGCGGATAATGGATAAATACGCCCACGGGGAGGAGTAGTACCGGGTAACAGGTCGATAGGGCAGTCGTATGGTCTATGAGGGGGTAGTGTCTCTGCCTCCTTTTTATTAAAGACATCAGCATAAGACCAATAAGGAATCGGAAGTCCAGGTAGATTAGCTGGGGTAGGAGAAGGATGGACGGGAACCAGACAGGTCTTATGGCAGTCCTGTCCCCAGCGAAGGACTTCTCCGGTCTGCCAGTCAAGCACGGGTGCATGTCTCTGGAGCCAAGGTAAACCTAGCAAGAGGGCGTGAGAGAGTCCAGGCAGAACATGAAAGGAGATACTCTCAGAATGCAGCATTCCCACCTGCAGAGTAATGGATTCGGTGATGAGTTGGATGGGGCGTGGTAAGAGACCCCTATCCACGGCAGCAACAGACAAGGGTACAGCCAGAGGTTTGGTGGGGATGCGGTATTTCTCTACCAGGAACTGTGAAATAAGATTCCCGGCTGCTCCAGAGTCAAGTTGGGCTAGTTCGAAATAACGGTTCTCCCCGCAGACAATTGTGACTGACAGCAGCAGAGATGGAGAGGATTTATTCTTGTCTAGGTCGACCTCTCTGAGCGAACCTAGACACAGGCGTTTCCCGACCTCTCTGGGCAGGCACGGATCCGGTGCTCCTTACTGCCACAGTAGAAGCAGCTCCCCTCGGCACGGCGTAAGTCCTGACGGGTTTTGACCATCTTGGTCTGGTCGACCTGCATAGGCTCAGGAGAGTGTACCTGGGGAGAGACGGAGGGAGTGACGGGTTTCTGAAAAGTAGGAGCTAGACGTGGAAACCTCCTCTCACGGATGACCTCTTTGGCACGCTCCTGGAACTGTAGGTCAATCCGGGTGGCAAGAGTTATTAGGTCATCGAGAGTGGTAGGAATGTCCCGACCGGCAAGTTCATCTTTAATACGGCCAGACAGACCCTCCCAGAAGACGGATACCAGAGCGTCGTTATCCCAGGCCAGCTCCGAGGCAAGGGTACGGAACCGTATGGCATATTGGCCCACGGTGAGACTTCCCTGACGGAGGCGTAGCAGTGATGATGCGGATGAGGTCCTCCGTCCGGGTTAGTCGAAGACTTTCCGGAAAGCCGTGAGAAAGGCAGGCAAGTCGGACACCAGGGGGTCTCCTCTCTCCCATAGAGGATTTAGCCAGGCCAGGGCCTCCCCGGTGAGATGGGACATGATGAAGGCAATTTTGGCCCGGTCGGAGTTAAACTGGTGGGACAGGAGTTCAAAGTGCAGGGTGCACTGATTTATGAAGCCCCGAGCCTGGGCGGAGTCGCCTCCGAAGCGAGGAGGTGCAGAAAGCCGGGGTCCGGGGTAGGATACCATGGTATTAGTGGACAGCGGAGTTGCCGGATTGCGAGTCCTGGCACTGGCGGAGGTTGCTGGCGGAGCAGTCAGAGTGTCCAGGCGAGAATTGACATTCCGCAGGTGACCCAGGATGGACTCCTGTTGGGACCTCTGACGGTACAGTTCATGACACAGGTCCGAGAGCGAGGGAGCTTGGGTGCCACCGGGTTCCATGGCCCGAGCAAACTGTAACGGGTCTGGGAGGTGGAACCTCTGAGCTACTATACAAGGGGGCGGTCCTTGTAAGGGAGCGGGTGGCGACCAGGGAAGACGGGCAGACAGTCACAGCAGGTGACCGGGACAGTCTCTGAGTGAACGGGCTGGAGGTCACGGCAAGTGACCGGGGCAGTCTCTGGATGAACGGGCAGGAGGTCACGGCAAGTGACCGGGGCAGTCTCTGGATGAACGGGCAGGAGGTCACGGCAAGTGACCGGGGCAGTCTCTGGATGAACGGGCAGGAGGTCACGGCAAGTGACCGGGGCAGTCTCTGGATGAACGGGCAGGAGGTCACGGCAAGTGACCGGGGCAGTCTCTGGGTAAAGGGTTGGTACGACCTGTGGCGGCTGATGGTAGACGTGAGCTCCCAGGTGAGCAGGCGAGAGTCTCTGGATAAACGGGTGGTCACAGCATGTGACGGCGGAGCCTCCAGGAAGACCAACAGACAGGCGGCAGATGAGCGCTCCCAGGTGAGCGGGCAGAAGTCACTGGACAGGCGGGTGGTCACAGCACGTGACGGCAGAGCCTCCAGGTAGGCTAGGAGACAGGCAGCAGATGAGCGCTCCCAGGTGAGCGGGCAGGAGTCACTGGACAGGCAGGTGGTCACTGCACGTGACGGCGGAGCCTCCAGGTAGGCTAGCAGGCAGGTAGCAGATGTGCGCTCCCAGGTGAGCGGGCAAGCTGGTCCATAGACAGACTGACAGGAGTTGGAAGGCAGACCGTCGGACCTCAGGCAAGCAAGCAGGTAGCTGATGTGCGCTCCCAGGTGAGCGGGCAAGCTGGTCCTTAGACAGACTGACAGGAGTTGTAAGGCAGACCGTCGGACCTCAGGCTAGCAGGCAGGTAGCAGAATATCAGGCAGGAATAAGACAGCAAGCTGGCAGGAATCTGGCAGGTATCTGGCAGGTAACTGGCAACGGGACCTGAGGGCTGAAGCAGAGTAGTGAACAGTGCAACAACATTGCTCGGGCACCTCCATTTTGGAGAAGGTGCCTTATATATGGTGAAGTCCTCCGGCCATTGGCCGGGGACTCCTTAGGACGGCGCGCGCGGCCCCTTTGAGAGGGAGGGAGAGCGCGCGCGCGCGCCCTAAGCACAGTGGCCGGGAAGGAGCGCGCGCTGCCAGCAGAGCGGGAGGAGGACGCCGGGCACGGAGCAGAGAGGTGAGGGGAACAGCGTCCCTGCCTAGCAGAGGGCAGGGACGCCGGCGCTACAATGAACATACTGTATAAAAAATTTTTTACGGGCATCATAAACACCCTTTAAAAAATTTAGGTGGGTGTTGCATCACGGACCACGGTCACCCTGGTGATATGGTGGTGGAGGATGAGGAGAAGGAGGACAAGAGCAAATAGTTAAAATCAGGAAGCGTATACCCATGTGTGGGTGTGAGGAGGTGCATGGGAATACACCGCCCAAGAAAAGACACTGGATTGGAGGTTATGTTACGCTGCTATCATTCGGTGGTGTTGAGAAGTCTGGCCCAATCCAGCCCTTGTTCATTTTTATAAGAGGCAGCCTGTCAGCATTTTCAGTTGACAGGCGGATGCGCTTATCAGTTATAATTCCACCAGAAGCACTAAAAACCCGCTCTGATAAAACACTGGTGGCAGGGCAGGCCAGGACCTCCAAGGAGTAGAGAGCCAGTTCATGCCACGTGTCCAGCTTGGATACCCAATAATTATAAGGCACAGCGGAATCAAGTAGGACGTTGGTATGGTCGGCAAGGTACTCCCTCAGCATCTTCCCAAACTTTGCACTCCTTGTGAGAGTACCCCGCGCCTCAGGGCTTGTGCGATGGGAGGGTCTGAGAAAACTCTCCCAGAACTTTGACAGTGTTCCCCTGCCTCTGCTGGATTGAAGTTGTGTCTCCCTCGCCTGTACTCCTTGGTTGTCCAACGAAGTGAGCCCTCTGCCGCCAGCGTTTTCAGATGGGATTTTTTTTAATATTTCCGCAACAAGGGCCTTCTGGTACTGTCCCATTTTTGTAGACCTGTCCGCCTCAGGAATAAGAGATATAAAGTTCTCCTTGTAGCATGGGTCTAGAAGTGTCACCAACCAGTAATAGCTGTCACCCAAAATTTTTAAAACGCGAGGGTCATCTGAAAGGCAGCGTAACATAAACTCAGCCATGCGTGCCAGACTGCTAACAGGCAAGACTTTCGTGTCCTCACTAAGAGGATGACTGACCATGCTCTCCTCCTCCTCCTCCTCTCTGTCCTCTGGCCATCCACGCTGAACAGACGGTATGACAGCTGTGCAGGTAGTACCGTCTATAGTGCATGAAACTAGCTCCTGTCCTTCCTCCTCCTCCTCCTCTTCCTCATTGTCACCCAATCCACGTTGGGATGAGATGAGGCTGGGCTGTGTGTAATCACCCTGTATGGTTCCTTGCTCCATCTCATTGTGCTCTGTCTGCAATGCATCCTCTTTGATTGTGAGCAGAGAGCGTTTCAGAAGACAGAGAAGCGGGATGGTGACGCTAATTATGGCGTCATCGCCGCTCACCATCTTGGTGGAGTCCTCAAAGTTTTGGAGGATGGTACATATGTCTGACATCCATGTCCATCCTGAGGTCTTATGTGTGGAGTCTGAACTGAATACCGATGGCCTTGTTGATGCTGGTACTCAACAACTGCTCTCTTCTGCTCACAAATTCTTCCCAACATCTGCAGTGTAGAGTTTCAATGCGTGGGGACATCACACACCAGTCTGTGAGCCGGAAGCTGGAAACGCTGCTGAAACACTGCAAGGGCGGCAGAAGCTGTAGCTGACTTTCTAAAATGGGCACACAGGCGGCGTACATTAACAAGCAGATCCAGCAGCTCCGGGTAGGATTTGAGAAACCGCTGAACCAAGAGGTTAAGCACATGGGCCAGGCATGGTACGTGTGTGAGCTCGCCTTGCCTCAGAGCCGCCACCAGGTTTTGGCCATTGTCACACACGACCATGCCTGGCTGTAGGTTCAGGGGTGTGAGCCACAGATCTGCCTGCTCTTTCAGAGGTGTCCACAACTCTTCAGCAATGTGCGGTTTTTCACCTAAGCATATTAGCTTCAGCACAGCCTGTTGCCACTTGGCCGAGGCAGTGCTGCTGCAGTGCTTCCAGATTGTGACTGATGTGGTCATTTCAGAGATGGAGGCTGAAGAGGAGGAGGAGGCTAAGGAGAATGAGGTGCAGGAGCTGTAGACCATGGGGGTAACCCTGAATGACCTAGGGCCCGCAATCCTTGGCGTCGGGAGGACGTGTTCCGTCCCAAGGTCCGACTGGGTCCCGGTTTCCACTATGTTAACCCAGTGTGCCGTCAGCGAGATGTACCGTCACTGCCCACAAGCACTTGTCCACGTGTCCGTGATTAGGTGGACTTTACCGGTAACTGCGTTGTTGAGAGCATGACTAATGTTTTGGGACACGTGCCTGTGTAATGCGGGGACGGTACACCGGGAGAAATAGTGGTGGCTGGGGACCAAGTACCGAGTACCGAGGGATGGCTGCCGCCATCAGGTTGCGGAATGCTTCCATCTCCACGAGCCTAAAAGGCAACATTTCGAGCGCAAGCAGTCGTGAAATGTGAGAATTTAGTAGTGTAACCTGTGGGGCATTGGCTGCACATTTGCGCTTGCGTTCCAAGGACTGGGGTATGGACAGCTGAACGCTGCGCTGGGACAAGGACATGGACATGCTTCCTGATGCTGCTACCTGAGAGTGTGCAATGACAGGTGCAGGGCAGGAGGCATATTCGCATGCACCAGAGACAGGGGATTGGCTTGCAATCAGAACAGTGGAAGAAGCAATGGTGCCACTCGCAGACACTGTTCCTGGACCCTGGGGTTCGGACCACAAAGTCGGGTGCTTTGCTGCCATGTGCCGGATCATGCTGTTGGTGGTCAGGCTGGTCGTTTTGCCACCCCTGCTAATGATGGCCTGGCAGGTGGTGCAAATGGCCTTTTTGGGGTTATCGGCAGAGTCTTTAAAAAACAACCAGACTCGGGAAGACCTAACAGTTGTACTGGCAACTTCCTTCGTGTTGGTGTTACGGGGAACGGTTGCCTGCCTTCTGTCTGCGGCCATCACACTACTTCTTCCTGCCTGTTGGGGTGCTCTGCTTCCCTCCCCCTGTGTGCTGCTGTCCTCGCTCTGCATGTCCTCCTGCCAGGTTGGGTCAGTTACTATATCGTCCACCACCTCGACTTCCACTTCCGCACCCTGGTCCTCCTCCTGACTTTCTGGCAATTGTGTCTCATCATCGTCCACCTCTTGTGACACTTTCCCATGGTCGCCTTCGTGTGACTGTGGCTGCTTAAATATTTGGGCATCGCTACTCGCGATCTCCTCTTGCCCCGCTTCAAGTGGACCGGGTGAGAGGCCCGAATCTATAAATGGAAAAGTGAACAGCTCTTCAGAGTGTCCAAGTGTGGGATCAGTTGTCTCTGGGCACTCGGCATGGTGGGAGGAAGGAGGATCAGGGTGAGGAATATGCGGTCCAGACTCACGGCTACTGAGACTTGACTGTGTGGAAGACAGGGTGGTGGTGGTGGTGGTGGCTAAGTGACTGGAAGCATTATCCGCTATCCAACCAACAACCTTTTGACACTGCTCTGGGTTGAATAGTGGTGTGCTGCGGTCCCCTAGAAATTGGGACAGGAAGGTCACGCGAGAAGATGTGGGTGTTTGTTGTGGCACAATTTCAGCTTGCCCACGGCCTTGTCCTCGGCCTCTGCATGTACCATTACCATCACGTCCAGTTCCCCGTCCCTTGCCACGTGCTTTGCCCATTTTAAATGGAGGACAGTATCTTCCACGCTCACTACAAATGACTGAGTTTGGAGCAAAGTCATATGTGATCCGTGTGACGGAGAAAACAGAGTTTTAAATACCTGGCCTGTAGGTAACTAGTTTGAACAGCAAACCAATGTCAAAAACTTTGCTTACACAGTGAAAGAAAAATTTAATGGAGGCCAGAAATGGCAGTATTTTCTGACAACGTATATGTGATCCGTGTGACGGAGAAAACACAGTTTTAAATATCTGGATTTTTAGCGCTGTAATATGGCAAGGACCTGGCTGTATTCTGCAGTGCCAACAAGCAAATGGCGCAGAAAAACGGTGTTCTCTGGATTGCTTTTTAAGCAAATAATGAGGATTAAGATCCAAAGAAAATTATTTCTGGCCCCTGAGACCTGGGCCTATGAATAGAAATATCTAACAGCAGCAGAAGGCAGAACTGGAATGGAGCCTCTTGTCCTATGTGCACTGCAGTCTGCTATATACACTGCCTGCCTATATACCCTGCCTGCCTATATACACTGCCTGCCTGATATCTCTGCAGATGGATTAGTCCTCAGAAGGACTGTTTGTTAAGATGGATATGTGTAATGTACGGTTTTTCTCCCTACACTACCTAATACACAAGCAAATCTCTCCCTGACACAGCAGCACCTCTCCCTACACTGTCTGATTCCGGAGTGACTGTGACGAGCATGGCGGTGCCAGGTCTGATATAGACCCGATAACGCTATGCGGCCAGCCAATCACTGTAATGCCCACAACCAACATGGCTATGGAATTACAGTGCATGACAGGCAATCCCTGCATGTTCATTGGCTCTGTAAAGAGCGCCAAACATGCAGGGAGGGGACCCGAGTTCCCGCCCGAGCAACCCGGAAATACTCGCTGAGCTTGTCGAGCACCATGATGCTCGAGCCAGTACCGAGAAGTGGCGAGCGCGTTCGCTCATCACTAGTCATATGACCAAAATCCACTAATCACCGGTCACACGATCAAAATCCACTAATCACCGGTCACACAACCGAAATAAACTAATCACCGGTCACACGACCAAAATTCACTAATCACCAGTCACATGAAAAAAATCTAAAAATCATCACCAAAATCCACTAATCATCGTTCACGCGACCAAAATCCACTAATCACCGGTCACACGACCAAAATCCACTAATCATCGGTCACATGACCAAAATCCACTAATCACCAGTCACAGAACCAAAATCCACTAATCACCGGTCACACGACCAAAATCCACTAATCACCGGTCACATGACCAAAATCCACTAATCACCGGTCACACGACCAAAATCCACTAATCACCGGTCACATGACAAAAATCCACTAATCACCGGTCACATGACAAAAATCCACTAATCACTGGTCACATGACCAAAATCCAATAATCACCGGTCACACAACCAAAATCCATTAATCACCGGTCACATGACCAAAATCCAATAATCACCGGTCACATGACCAAAATCCACTAATCACCGGTCACATGACCAAAATCCACTAATCATTGTTCAAATAACCAAAGTCCACTAATCACCGGTCACACGACCAAAGTCCACTAATTACTGTTCAAACTACCAAAATCCGCTAATCACCGGTCACATGACCAAAATCCACTAATCCCTGATAACACAACCAAAATCCACTCATCACCGGTCACACAACCAAACTCCACTAATCACCATTCACACAACCAAAATCTATTAGTAACCAGTGACACAACGAAAATTTACTAATCACCGGACATACGACCAAAAACCAGTAATCAGCGGTCACACAAACAAAATCCACTAATCACCGGTCCCACAACCAAAATTCACTAATCACCGGTCCCACAACCAAAATCTACTAATCACCGAACATACGACCAAAACCACTAATAACCAGTCATACAACCAAAATCTACTAATCACCGGTCACACAACCAAAATCTACTAATCACCGGTCACACAACCAAAATCCTCTAATCACCGGTCACATGACCAAAATCCACTAATCATCAGTAACTCGAACAAAATCCTCTTATCACTGGTCACATGACCAAAAATTCACTAATCATCAGTCACACGACCAAAATCCTCTAATCACCGGTCACACGACCAAAATCCACTAATCACCGGTCACACAACCAAAATACGCTAGACACTGGTCACACGATCAAAAATCCATGAATCATCGGTCACGTGACCAAAATCCACTAAACAAGGGTCACATGACCAAAATCCACTAATCATTGTTCAAACGACCAACATCCACTAATCACCGGTCCCACAACCAAAATCCACTAATCACTGGTCACACGACCAAAACCCATTAATCAACGGTCACACAACCAAAATCCTCTAATCACCGAACATACGACCAAAACCACTAATAACCAGTCATACAACCAAAATCTACTAATCACCGGTCACACAACCAAAATCTACTAATCACCGGTCACACAACCAAAATCCTCTAATCACTGGTCACACGACCAAAATCCTCTAATCACCGGTCACACGACCAAAATCCTCTAATCACCGGTCACACGACCAAAATCCCCTAATCACCGGTCACATGACAAAAATCCACTAATCACCGGTCACAAAACCAAAATCCTCTAATCATCAGTAACTCGAACAAAATCCTCTTATCACTGGTCACACGACCAAAATCCAATAATCACCGGTCACACAACCAAAATCCATTAATCACCGGTCACATGACCAAAATCCAATAATCACCGAACATACGACCAAAATTGACCAATCACCGGTCACACGACCAAAATACTCTAATCACCGGTCACATGACCAAAATCCACTAGTCACCGGTCACACGACCAAAAATTCACTAATCACCGGTCACACGATCAAAATCCACTAATCACCGGTCACACGACCAAAATCCACTAATGACCAGTCAGACGACCAAAATCCACTAATCACCGTCACACGACCAAAATTGACCAATCACCAGTCACACGACCAAAATACTCTAATCACCGGTCACTTGACCAAAATTCACTAATCACCCGTCACATGATTAAAATCCACTAATCACTAGTGTTGAGCGAGCATGCTCGACACTGCTCGGTACTCGCCCGAGCATCTCACTACTCGGGATGTTCGGCGAGCACCGAGTATTTCCGGGTTACTCAGGCGGGAGCTCGGGTCTCCGCCCTGCATGTTTGGTGCTCTTTACAGAGCCAATGAACATGCAGGGATTGCCAGACAGTCACTGTTATGTAGCAGCCATGTTGGTTGTGGGCATTACAGTGATTGGCTGGCCGCTCAGCATCACCTCACGTATTTAAAACCAGGCGCCATCTTGGACACAGTCGCTCCGGATCAGACAGTGTAGGGAGAGTGCTGCTGAGCTAGGGTGAGATTTATACTGCAAAATAGTTAGTGTAGGGTCTGTAAAGGCTGCCAGATCAAACAAACAGTCCTTCTCAGGACTAATATCCATCCCAGGTATATCAGGCAGGCAGGCAGGCAGGCTGTATAGGAGACGCAGTGGTTATACCAACAAACGCTGCATTACAGTCCTGTGTGCTGCTGCTGCTCAAATTGCTGGACTTATCCCCAGGTCTCAGGGGCCAGGAAAAATCCTTTTTTTTCATCTAAATCCTCTTTTTTTTTTTTTTTCCTCAGTCAGACTGTACAAATACCCGTCTTATTAACCTTTTGGTATCCCCCCCCCCCAAAAAAAAAAAATTGAGTGTGTCTGTGAGTGTTCAGACACAAATATATCTGTTTAAAAGAGTCTGATTTTTGCCAGATAACTAGAACTGTGGTTCTGCAGTTACACGGTTCAAATCTCTGTATTATCCACTTTTTTGCCTTTTTTCCATAAAAAAAACAGTTTGAGTGTCTCGCTGACTGTTCAGACACAAATATATCTATTTAAAAAAGTCTGGTATATGCCAGGAAATTCGAACTGTGGCTTCCCTCTTCCAAGGTTCAAATCTAGGTGTAATCCACCTTTTTGCTTTTTTTACATAAAAAAAAAACAGTTTGATTGTCTCGCTGACTGTTCAGACACAAATATGTCTGTTGAAAAGATTCTGGTGTAGGCCAGAGAACTAGAACTGTGGTTTTCCTCTTCCATGGTTCAAATCTCCTTTTTTATTACCCTTTTCCATTGATAATGCGAGTGTAAGCTATTTTACTTAATTTACAATGGGCAAGGTGCGTGGCAAGGGACGTGGAACTGGACGTTCTGGTGATGGTGCGTGCAGAGGACGGGGCCGTGGCCAAGGTGAAAATGTGCCACAACCAACAGCCACATCTTCTCGCTCCCAGTTCTTGACCGAATTACTAGGGAAGCACACAACAACACCACTATTGCGAACTGATCAGTGTGAACAGGTTATTAATTGTATAGCAGATAATTCTTCCAGTCACCTGGGCACCACCACCTCCGGTCTGTCTTCCACACGGTCAACTCTTAGTAGCCGTGAGTCTCGACCGCATACTCCTCCTCACCCTGATGCTCCTTCCTCCCACCATGCCGAGTGTCGTCAGACACCAACTGATCCCACAGTTGGACACTCTGAAGAGCTGTTCACTGGTCCATTTCCATATTTGGGCCCCTCGCCTGCTCCGCTTGAAGTGGTGGAAGAGGAGATCCCATGTAGCGATGGCCAAATATTTGAACAGCCACGGCCACAGGAAGGCGACGCTGGCAATTTGAGACAAGAGGTGGACGATGACGAGACACAATTGCCACGAAGTGAGGAGTAGTACCGGGGTGCGGAAGTGGAAGAGGAGGAGGTGGTGGGTGATCTAGTAACTGACCCAACGTGGCAGGAGGACACGCAGAGCGAGGCCAGCAGCACACAGGGGGAGGGAGGCAGAGTACCGTAACAGGCAGGAAGAAGCAGTGTGGTGGCCGCAGACAGAAGGCGGGCAACCGTTCCCCGTACCACCAACACGAGGGACGACGCCAGTACAACCGGTAGGTCTTCCAGAGTCTGGAATTTTTTTAAAGACTCTGTTGATAACCCCAAAAAGGCAATTTGTACCACCTGCCAGGCCAATGTAGCACCCCGAGGGCTCGGCTGCTACAGGGGTATTGCACCTCGATCCAGAGGTGTGGTATTCCACTCCCGGGTAAGGATGGAGGGTGGGACTGAGCTCAGCTAGTTGCATGCACTACACTCATCCCATTTCCGGGGGACAGAACAACGGTACTCCCACCAGATAGATGTGCAGGTACGACAGCGTCTGTCCCTGGCTGGAGTGGGAGGGGGGGAGGAACATCCCAGTAGTGTAGGAGCAGTCAGGGGAGGGACTCTGGGCATAGGAGGAGCCCATGGTTGCATTGTGACCTGGGCTCGGGTGTCAGAGGGAGTATATAAAGTGGGCACCATCTTAAGACAGGGTCTGTTCAGCCTGGAGGAGTGGAGAGAGGAGCTCAGCCAGAGAGGGCTGAGGGGGAGCTGTGGCTCCGTCTGGGCCCAGCTCCAGAGCCAGGCCTGAAGCAAAGAGAGGGAAGGGAGAAGAGGAACACTAGGAAAGGCCCAGAGACGCAAGCAGAAGGAACCCTGAGATCCCACGAGTGAACTAAAACGGGTGAAGGGTTGGCAGAGAAGGGTACCGGATCCCAAGCTGGTGGAGGCAAATCATCCTTAGCCAGGAACCGGAGGTCGTGGTCAAGCTTTGGCACGACCCCTCGCCACATCCACCAGGAAGGCACGCCACATAGGGTCAGGAAAACCGGAGAGAGGTTTTGCCCCATAAGGCCCGAGGAAGCCGGACATAGGTGGGTCCCTGGTGAGGACGGCCAGTAGGAAGGAAGAGAGGGGAGCTCAGGACCACGCTCTGGAACTGCCTGGGAGTTGGCCGAGTCCCGCACCTGGTGGACGCAGCACGGCTCGGGTGGTCACTCTTGGCCGAAGTGACCGGAGCAACACCTGTGAGTAAAAGCCTTGAAACTGCACCACATGTTTCTGAGCTTCCTTGCTGCACCATCACTACCACTATCATCCACATCTGCTGCCCTGAGGCCATACCCCTCCCGTTGAGGGTTATACCATCCACGCTGCACATCCGTACCACCGGCCTCAGTGGACTGTCCTGCAGCGGCGGCTTCATAGCCGCATTCAACGGGTGGCGTAGTCGAACACCATACCATCCTCTGCTAAACTCTGCCGCTCAGTTTGACTCCCTGGGCACGGACCGGGTCACCGCCACGAGACTACTACCCCCATCTGATCCGGCTCCGGGTAAGCCCCCGTGCGCGCGATGCCGCACGACACAGCAGGCCCAGGGGCGCGTCAACTTTGGCATAGTCGGCAGGATTACGTGCCCGCAACCGACGGGTACTGTGTGCCTGAAGAAAAGTTCACATTTACCGTAAAAAGGAGTCTCCCGCCAATTCCAGAGGGTTCCCGCCATCGGACGCCATCTCGGGTCGTTTCCCGCCGTTTGCCCGCCATCTGCAGCCTTTTCCCGCCATCCACGGAGTTAACCGCCATAAGGAGATGATTCCCGCCATCTGAGACGATTTCCCGCCCTGGCAGAGCGGACTCCATTGTGGGCGTGCCAGAGGGTGGCAAGAGGCCACCTCCCATCGTGGGCCAGGTCCAGGAATGGCGCCAAAAGCGGAAACCACCCCCACCAGCAGAGACTGCAATGATAGAAATGTCCATCAGCGTGAGAGGGCTGCCCCTGGAACTGACAATCACTAAGTTGCCACGGGACCACCCTCAATGGGGGCGGATACAGAACAAAACAGAGAAGATGGGTGCGGCCTGGAGGAGTCTGGACAGATCGCACCCGGAGATGGAGGAAGAGTCAATCAGCACCGACCCTGTGGTCCGGAACCTGTTGCAGGCTGCCACCCCAGAAGGCCTGGTGGAGATCCTGGCACAGCTCCCCAGAAATCGGGAGCGTGCACAGACCGCGCTGGAGGCCTTGGCCCGGAAGATGGCCCGAGTGCAGCAAGAAGCACTGGCCGAGTGGAGGAGAGAGATGGTCCAGCAGGCTGGAACCCGCCAGCAGAGGATGCCACCCGCAACGTGGAGCGTGTCTGCCCCTGAGGATGATGCAGGAGGAACGGAGGCCGGAGACGACGCCGCGGAGGGAGCCGCAGAGATGGAAGCAGGTAATGGGGACGTCATCACCCCGAGCCCCGTAGCCGTAAGCCTGCCCCAGCTCCCCGTCGCAGAGCCCGAAGTTCCACTCACCGCACCCGTTGCCGCACCGCCGCTGCTTCCAACTAGGCCTCAAGCGGCAGGAGCCGCGGTCGCACCCTCTGTTACGCCACGCCCCTTGACCCTGAGCGCGGCAAAAGAGGAAGTGCCCCCGGCCCGGTCGCAGGGCCGAGTACCCCAGGGCGCCGCCGTCTCCACAGTACCCTTCACCTTCAGAGTGCCAACGGCCTGGTCGCAAGACCTGGTGAATCCGGGCGCCGCTGCCCCCACCGCGCCCTCAACCTCCACAGTGCTGCCCCTGGGCGAAGATCTGTTTGCGCAGCATACTAGCCCGGACGGTCTGCCTTTCGTTTGGCCACCGGAGTACGTCAACCCCCGACTCCGAAAGGAATGGCCTCTGTGTGAGCCTCTGATCCCGGCTCCGGCACCCGCCAAAATTGTTCCGCTCCCGCTGGAGGAGGCCCAATTTGTATGGGACCCCACCGGCGAAGACCTCATGGGGTTCACCCAAGAGACCCGGGCAGCCGCAGCCCAACGTGAGGAGTGTTGCCGACAACAACTGGAAGTCTTTCAGAGGGAACGGCGAGAGAGGCGGGTCCGCGAGGAGCGGCTGCAGGTCCAAAGCGCGGAGCAGAAAAGCCGGACCCGACGAAGCCGCCGTGCGGCCCACGGTCCCCGCGCCACCGGGACTGTAATAAAGTTTCAAATGGAGCACGGCTGGGGCTTTATCCGGGATCACAGAACCCCCGGCGATGTCTTTGTTACCCGCAGGGATGTTGAGAGCCACCTGCCGGAGGGACACCGAGGACGTGACCTCTACCCGGGTGATGAGGTCACCTTCACCCGGCACCAGTGTGCCAAAGGACCATACGCCCTTCACGTGCACCGGTTGACGGAGGAGGAGTTGCAGTATGAGGAAGATCAAGAGGACCCGGACGGGTCTGAAGACTACCCTCAGGAGGAGACAAGGAGAGGACATCGCTACTAAAGGGGAGTAGCATAAGCAAAGTACTGTAGATAAGTTACCCGTATGGGTATTTGACATGTTGCTAAATGGAGTGTGGTCCCTGTTGGGACTAGTGTGGGACTGTTAAAGAACTGTTTCCTGTGTGCCCCTATCCATTACCAGGCTGAGGACTGTGAGCAGCCATTCCCCTATCCCCACTGGCCGAGGACTGAGAGCGGCCATACCCTGTAAATAGTTGCGCTTCCTAAAGCGCCCCCTTCTGGTTTTATAAAGAACTGTTTTTCTCTAGTGACTGTTGCACTTACCTGGTCACAAGTTGCACGGTGGCCAGGGATCACGGACGTATTAGTCAAGAATGTTTTATATGAAAAGGTTTTATATTATGCTAAAAAAAAAAAAAAAAAGTTGATATATTTTATATGTAAGTGCACTTTAAAAAAAATAAAAATTTTGTATGTTTTGTTTTATTCTTTTACAGCCCGAGGACGTGCTGTGATTTACCAGGGGGGAATGTAGCACCCCGAGGGCTCGGCTGCTACAGGGGTATTGCACCTCGATCCAGAGGTGTGGTATTCCACTCCCGGGTAAGGATGGAGGGTGGGACTGAGCTCAGCTAGTTGCATGCACTACACTCATCCCATTTCCGGGGGACAGAACAACGGTACTCCCACCAGATAGATGTGCAGGTACGACAGCGTCTGTCCCTGGCTGGAGTGGGAGGGGGGGAGGAACATCCCAGTAGTGTAGGAGCAGTCAGGGGAGGGACTCTGGGCATAGGAGGAGCCCATGGTTGCATTGTGACCTGGGCTCGGGTGTCAGAGGGAGTATATAAGGTGGGCACCATCTTAAGACAGGGTCTGTTCAGCCTGGAGGAGTGGAGAGAGGAGCTCAGCCAGAGAGGGCTGAGGGGGAGCTGTGGCTCCGTCTGGGCCCAGCTCCAGAGCCAGGCCTGAAGCAAAGAGAGGGAAGGGAGAAGAGGAACACTAGGAAAGGCCCAGAGACGCAAGCAGAAGGAACCCTGAGATCCCACGAGTGAACTAAAACGGGTGAAGGGTTGGCAGAGAAGGGTACCGGATCCCAAGCTGGTGGAGGCAAATCATCCTTAGCCAGGAACCGGAGGTCGTGGTCAAGCTTTGGCACGACCCCTCGCCACATCCACCAGGAAGGCACGCCACATAGGGTCAGGAAAACCGGAGAGAGGTTTTGCCCCATAAGGCCCGAGGAAGCCGGACATAGGTGGGTCCCTGGTGAGGACGGCCAGTAGGAAGGAAGAGAGGGGAGCTCAGGACCACGCTCTGGAACTGCCTGGGAGTTGGCCGAGTCCCGCACCTGGTGGACGCAGCACGGCTTGGGTGGTCACTCTTGGCCGAAGTGACCGGAGCAACACCTGTGAGTAAAAGCCTTGAAACTGCACCACACGTCTCTGAGCTTCCTTGCTGCACCATCACTACCACTATCATCCACATCTGCTGCCCTGAGGCCATACCCCTCCCGTTGGGGGTTATACCATCCACGCTGCACATCCGTACCACCGGCCTCAGTGGACTGTCCTGCAGCGGCGGCTTCATAGCCGCATTCAACGGGTGGCGTAGTCGAACACCGTACCATCCTCTGCTAAACTCTGCCGCTCAGTTTGACTCCCTGGGCACGGACCGGGTCACCGCCACGAGACTACTACCCCCATCTGATCCGGCTCCGGGTAAGCCCCCGTGCGCGCGATGCCGCACGACACAGCAGGCCCAGGGGCGCGTCACCAGCATCAGCAGGGGTGACACAACTACCAGCCTGACCACCACCAGCATGATCAGGCACATGTCATCAAAGCATCCGACTTTGTGGGACGAACCCCATGGTCCACGACCAGTGTCAGCGGGTGTCACCACTGCTTCTTCCACTGTTGTGCATGTAATAGAACCCCCTGTTGTGCGTGCAAGGCAATCCCCTGTCCATACTGCATGTAAAGATGCCCGCTCCTCGTAGTCTTCACTTGTTATGGCAGTTTCTCAAGAAACAGCATCAACGTCCACGTCCACGTCCCACCGCAGCGTTCAATTGTCCATATCCCAGAGCTTTGAACGAAAGCGCAAATTCGCAGCCAACGCCCCACAGGCCACAGTCCTAAATTCGCACATTTCACAACTGCTTGCGTTGGAAATGCTGCCTTTTAGGCTGGTGGAGACGGAATCCTTCCGCAACCTTATGGCGGTGGCCGTCCCTCGGTACTCGGTCCCCAGCCGACACTATTTTGCCCGGTGTGCCATCCCCGCACTACGCAAGCACGTGTCCCAAAACATCTGCCGTGCCCTCAACAATGCAGTTACTGGGAGAGTCCACCTGACAACGGACACGTGGACAAGTGCTTGTGGCCAGGGACGGTACATCTCCCTGACGGCACACTGGGTAAACATAGTGGAAGCCGGGACCCAGTCGGACCTTGGGACGGAACACATCCTCCCCACACCAAGGATTGCGGGCCCTATGTCAGTCAGAGTTGCCTCCACTGTGTACAGCTCCTGCGCCTCATCCTCCTCCTCCTCCTCCTCATGTTCAGCCTCCATCTCAGATATCACCACATCAGTTACAAGCTGGAAGCACTGCAGTACTGCCTCAGCCAAGCGGCAACAGGCTGTGCTGAAACTCATAAGCTTAGGTGAGAAACCTCACACTGCTTGTGAGTTGTGGACAGCTGTGAAAGAGCAGGCAGATCTGTGGCTGAGACCGCTGAACCTACATCCAGGCATGGTCGTGTGTGACAATGGCCGTAACCTGGTTGCGGCTCTGAGGCGAGGCGAGATCACACACGTACCATGCCTGGCTCATGTGCTTAACCTCGTGGTTCAGCGGTTTCTTAAATCGTACCCCGAGTTGCCAGATCTGCTCGTCAAAGTACGCCGCCTGTCAGCTCATTTTCGCAAGTTGGCTACAGCTTCCGCCGCCCTTGCTGTGTTGCAGCAGCGTTTGCAGCTTCCGGCACACCGATTGGTGTGTGATGTCCCCACACGTTGGAACTCTACCCTCCACATGTTGCAAAGGATTTGTGAGCAGAAGAGAGCAGTTGTGGAGTACCAGCTGCAACAAGGCCGTCGATATTCAGGTCAGACTCCACACATAAGACCTCAGGAGTGGACCTGGATGTCTGACATATGTACCATCCTGACAAACTTTGAGGAGTCCACCAAGATGGTGAGTGGTGATGACGCCATCATTAGCGTCAGCATCCCATTTGTCTGTCTTTTGCAATGCTTTCTGCAGAGAATTAAAGAGGAGACATTATAGCCAGAGTATGATGAGATGGATCAAAAAGCCATAGCGGGCGATTACACACAGCCCAGCCTCATCTCATCCCAACGTGCATTGGGGGACAATGAGGGAGAGGAGGAGGAGGATATATATCCCCTTTTTTACGAGGAATGGGTAGATAAGAGACGTATTACGTTATTTGTACACTCTTTCGTCTGGTCAATTGTTCTATGTGCCCAGATTATTAATTAATTAATATGCCAGGTGCTGAGCACGTATTTCTCTTTTTGTGTATGGTGTACCATTTGTGCTATTTAATAAAGGTATATTTTCTCATTTTATAAATTGTTCTGCTATTTCCTATTGATCCATGGACTGTATGTTCAGTTGTTCTCCTTTTCTACGTAGGAGACTAAGTAGTCTGGAAGGAGAGAACTGAGGAGTCTGGAAGGAGGGTACTGAAAAGTCTGGAGGGGACTGAGGAGTCTAGAGTTGACTAAGGAGTCTGGAAGGAGAATAATGAGGAGACTGGAAGGAGGGGATCGAGTAGTCTGGAAGGAGGGGACTGAGGAGTCTTGAGGGGACTGAGTAGTCTGTAATTGACTGAGGAGTTTGGAAGGAGGGGACTGAGGAGTCTTTAGGGGACATAGGAGTCTGGAAAGAGGGGACTAAGGAGTTTTAGGGGTATGAGGAGTCTGGAGTTGACTAAAGAGTCTGAAAGGAGGTGACTAAGTAGTCTGGAAGGAGGTAACTCAGGATTCTGGAGGTAGGGGACTGAAGAGTCTTGAAGGAAGGTATAGAGTAGTCTGGAGGGAGGGAACTGAGGAGTCTAGAAGGAGGGGATCGAGAAGTCTGGAGGGAGAGGACTGAAGATCCTAGAGTTGACTAAGGAGACTGGAAGGAGAGGACTGAGGAGTCTGGAAGGAGGGGATCAAGTAGTCTGGAGGGAGGGGACTGAGGAGTCTGGAGTTGTTTGAGGAGTCTGGAAAGAGGGGGCTAAGGAGTCTGGATGGGTATGAGGACTCTGGAGTTGACTAAAGAGTCTGAAAGGATGAGACTAAGTAGTCTAGAAGGAGGGAACTGTGGAGTCTGGAGGTAGGGGACTGAAAGGTCTGGAGGGGACTGAGAAGTCTAGGAGACATAGGAGTCTGGAGTTGACTGAGGTCTCTGGAAAGAGAGAACTGAGGAGTCTGGAGGGGACTGATGAGTTTGGAAAGAGGGATCTGAGGAGTCTGGAGTTGACTAAAGAGTCTGAAAGGAGGTGACGCGCCCCCAGGGCCGTGGGGTACTCGGCAGCTGGGCCTCTGGTTTCCGGGGGATATCACAGTGGCTGGCCCGGTCCGTGACCCAGGGCGGTCAGTAAAAGGGGAATAGTTTATAGGGGATTTGGGAAAGTTCGTGCTGCCACCTGTGGAATGTGCCTAAGGGGAGCCGACGCTGCGGTGCAGTCCTCTGGAGCTGGTGTTACGGCAGCAGGGATGGTGCGGCTGTCCACAGGTAGAGCTAGCTCCAGGGCAGTGTGGGGTGTATAATGGATGGTGGTGCAGGGGAGAGACGGCAGGACGGTCCCGGAGGAAAGACGGACACTCACACTGGGGTAAGCTTCACTAACTTTAATAATGATGCTGCAGGCACAGTCCAGGGTACTCCAGGTGAAGGGCGCACTTTTGGACTCTCCCCGGTGAGCGGGTATAGGGCCTCCTGATCCGTTGCTTTCTTCTCTAAGCTTCTGACCTGCCTGGAGCTAGGCCTAGCTTGGTTACTGTCTCTCTTGGCACCTGCTGACCTCGTGGTAGGGCCTTCTCTTTTGAGATCACTCTCCCTGGATGCTGGGACCTCCATGACTCCTAGCCCTGGTACTGTAATCAGCGTTTGGTGAACCTGGGACCTGTAGTCCTCCAGGGGTTCTGGTGGTTCCTACTGGGTATAAATGTCCCTGTAGGCGCTGACCTGGTGTCCGGTATACACTGTGTGCAGAATTATTAGGCAAGTTGTATTTTAGAGGATTATTTTTATTATTGATCACCAACTATGTTCTCAATCAACTGAAAAGACTCATAAATATCCAAGCTTAATATTTTTGGAAGTTGGAGTGGTTTTTTTTAGATTTGGCTATCTTAGGAGGATATCTGTTTGTGCAGGTAACTATTACTGTGCAGAATTATTAGGCAACTTAATAAAAACCAAATATAATCCCATCTCACTTGTTTATTTTCACCTGGTAAACCAATATCAGTGCACAAAATTTGGA
This sequence comes from Phyllobates terribilis, assembly GCF_046119375.1. Lineage (NCBI taxonomy): Eukaryota > Metazoa > Chordata > Amphibia > Anura > Dendrobatidae > Phyllobates > Phyllobates terribilis. Next base: position 344,840,612 of record NW_027362765.1, on the reverse strand, counting down.
AATAAACATTTCTGACATGCAAAAACAAAAACCAAAAAAATGAGTGATGAATATAGCCACCTTTCTTTATGATGACACTCAGCAGCCTCCATCCATAGATTCTGTCAGTTGCTTGATCTGTCTTCGATCAACATTGCATGCAGCAGCCACCACAGCCTCCCAGACACTGCTCCCAGAGGTGTACTGTTTTCCCTCCCTGTAGATCTCACCACAGCCTCCCAGACACTGTTCCGAGAGGTGTTCTGTTTTCCCTCCCTGTAGATCTTACATTTTAATGATAGACCACAGGTTCTCTATGGGGTTCAGATCAGGTGAACAAGGGGGCCATGTCATTATTTTTTCTTCTTTTAGACCTCTACTGGCCAGCCACGCTGTGGAGTAGTTGGATGCATGTGATGGAGCATTGTCCTGCATGAAAATCATGTTTTTCTTGAAAGATACCGACTTCTTCCTGTACCACTGCTTGAATCATAGAATCATAGAATCATAGAATGGTAGAGTTGGAAGGGACCTCCTGGGTCATCTGGTCCAACCCCCTGCTCAAAGCAGGATTCACTAGATCATCTCAGACAGATGTCTGTCCAGCCTCTGTTTGAAGACGTCCATTGAAGGGGAACTCACCACCTCTCGTGGCAGCCTGTTCCACTCATTAATCACCCTAACTGTCAAAAAGTTTTTTCTAATATCTAATCTGTGTCTCCTCCCATTTAGTTTCATCCCATTGCTTCTAGTCTTTCTTTGTGCAAATGAGAATAAAGATGATCCTTCTACAATGTGACAGTCCTTGACATATTTGTAGACAGCTATTAAGTCTCCTCTCAGTCTTCTTTTTTGCAAGCTAAACATTCCCAAATCCTGCAACCGTTCCTCATAGGACATGGTTTGCAGACCAGTCACCATTCTGGTCGCTCTTCTCTGAACTTGCTCCAGTTTGTCTATGTCTTTTTTAAAATGTGGTGCCCAAAACTGTACACAGTATTCCAGATGAGGTCTGACCAAAGAGGAGTAAAGTCCGATAATGACTTCACGTGATCTAGACTGTATGCTTCTGTTAATACATCCCAGAATTGTATTTGCCTTTTTTGCTGCTGCATCACACTGTTGACTCATGTTCAGTCTATGATCTATTAGTATACCTAAGTCTTTTTCACATGTACTGTTGCTTAGCTCTATTCCTCCCATTCTGTATATGCTTTTTTCATTTTTATTGCCCAGATGTAGTACTTTGCAGTACTTTGAAGAAGTTGTCTTCCAGAAACTGGCAGTAGGTCTGGGAGTTGAGCTTCACTCCATCCTCAACCCGAAAAGGTCCCACAAGTTCATCTTTGATGATACCAGCCCATACCAGTACCCCACCTCCACCTTGCTGGCGGCTGAGTCAGAGTGGAGCTCTCTGCCCTTTACTGATCCAGCCTCTGGCCCATCCATCTGGCCCATCAAGAGTCATGCTCATTTCATCAGTCAATAAAACCTTTGAAAAATCAGTCTTAAGATATTTCTTGACCCATTCTTGACGTTTTATCTTATGTTTCTTGTTCAAAGGTGGTGGTTTTTCAGCCTTCCTTACCTTGGCCATGTCCCTGAGTATCGCACACCTTGTGCTTTTTGATACTCCAGTAACGTTGCAGCTCTGAAATATGGTAAAACAGGTGGTGAATGGCATCTTGGCAGCTTCACGCTTGATTTTCCTCAATTCATGGACAGTTATTTTGCGCCTTTTTTGGCCAACACGCTTCTTGTGACCTTGTTGGCTATTTGCCATGAAACGCTTGATTGTTCGGTGATCACGCTTCAAAAGTTTGGAAATTTCAAGACTGCTGCATCCCTCTACAAGACATCTTACAATTGTGGACTTTTCAGAGCCCGTCAAATCTCTCTTCTGACCCATTTTGCCAAAGGAAAGGAGGTTGCCTAATAATTAAGCACACCTTATATAGGGTGTTGATGTCATTAGTCAACACCCATCCTCATTACAGAGATGCACATCACCAGATTTACTTAATTGGTAGTTGGCTCTCAAACCTATGCAGCTTGGAGTAGGACGGCATATATAAAAAGTATTATGTGATCAAAATACGCATTTGCCTAATAATTCTGCACGCAGTGTATATATCGGGGTGAGCCTGGTATGCTCCTCTGCTACCTTGCTACTTCTTCCTTCTCCTCTCGCCTTCGGCCCACTCAAGGCCCTCACTAGGCCTTCACACGTGCTGTAGGCCTTGGCTCGCCTAAGCACAGCCGCCAGCGTGCTGCTCTCTTCACTGCTCTCTGAGCGTCAGCACGCTCTCTGATTAACTCTGAGCTGTGTTCCTCTCTGTCTCTGAACACTAATCTGAGCTGCCTGGCTCCACCCTCCCTATATATATCCCTAATGGGCTCCCTCTGCTGGTCTGAGGTGGTAGGGTGGAGGTGTGTGAATGTGTGAGAGCCTCTTGTGGAGAAGTCCATCCATGCAGCCTTCTGGGTTCTGTGGCCCCAATGTACAGCAGGGCGCCACAGAGGAGACTAAGTAGTCTGGAAGGAGGGAACTGCGGAGTCTGGAGGGAGGGGACTGAAAGGTCTGGAGGGGACTGAGAAATCTAGCGTTGACTAGGGAGTCTGGAAGGAGAGGACTGAGGAGTCTGGAAGGAGGGGATTGAGTAGTCTGGAGGGAGGGGACTTAGGAGTCTGGATGTAGGGGACTGAGTAGTCTGCTGGATGTAGGGGACTGAGGTGTCTGGAGGGGACTGAGGAGTCTGGAGTTGACTGAGGAGTTTGGAAGGAGGGAACTAAGGAGTCTGGAAAGTGGGGACTGAGGAATCTGGAGGGGACTGAGGAGTCTGGAAAGAGGGGACTAAGTAATCTGGAAAGATGGAACTGAGGAGTCTGGAGGGAGGTGACTGAAGAGTCTGGAGAGAGGGGTCTGAGGAGTCTGGAGGGTAATGAGGAGTCTGGAGGGGACTGAGGAGTCTTGTGTTGACTACGGAGTCTGGAAGGAGAGAATCGAAGCAAAAACCAGAAAGAATAAAACCAAAATAAATTTGGAAAAAAGGGGTATGTAATATCAAAAAAGAACCAGAGAAAGAAAAAATACCCAATAAAAGTTGGAGACAGGGAGACTGGGACAGGAGAATTTTACAGCGGGAGTCTAGATGGATTTTCTGGCTTGGATCTCTGAATCCTGGAGGTATTAATGAACAGTTAAACTTCTCTAGCTTTGTGTAGCCCCCCTTTTTGTCTCTATTAGCCTCTACGGACAAAATCAAGATCAGCCTCTCTAAGTGTATAGTTATGTTTAGTCCCAGTGTGCGTATTTTGTATACTGGTTGATTGGGACATTCTTTATTTATTGATATTTGGTTGTGAATGGATAATATGCTACGTATCAATGCTCTATGGTTTGTACACACATTTGCCCAATTATGGTGGAGTATTTAGCGCATTTAATATAATTATCTCATCTCTCCCCCCCCCCCCCCTTTTTACTGGGTGATGAGACTAGATAGGTTAGGCTTGATGACACGCTTCTTGGTCATTATACCAAGGTGATTGGGAGCGGCGTTATTATGCTCTGATCCATTTTCATTGTTCTATGAGTCTATACGATATATATAATAGCGTGTTTTTTTATGGTAGTGCTAACCTTTTTTGTGCCCCCATTGTGTAACTGAGGGTTGCGTATTTTCCTTTATAGTGAAACGCAGCTTGCGTCCCACTCTCAGCAATATCGGTAACTACGTAACCAGGAACTGACGTATGGTTTAGCAAAACGCAAATGGGGAGTACACGGACTTGTGTACGCAGTTTGCGCTCCACTCCGTAGTTAACACTGGTAGCTACGGAACCGGAAATGACGTCTGGCGTAAGAACCGGAAGTGATGCAAAACCTAGGAGTACGCGACGGGGAGTTCTTGGAATGCGGCTTGCGTTCCACAGTCAAGGTAACTTTGGGATTGATCACAGGTGAATCTAATCCTGCGGTATGTAGTACTTTGAGGGGATGTATAAAGAGATGACGTTTACTATTCAACATATGGTTGGACTCCGGTATGGAAGCACCTATTATGCGTGCACCTACTATGGCTTATCTCCTCTAATACTTTTTGTCCCCTGATGAGCCCCACATTGAGGAGGGGGTGAAACGCGTTGGGACTATTTTGAAGGGACGTTTAATTGCTGATGGCTTTACACCAGCCTGAGGAACTATGATAACGGGTGCCTGGGGTGTTTGGAGTCATTCTGTGAAGTTCTGGATTGTGGCTCTCTTCTTGGACTGAGTTTATACAGCTACCTATTGAGGGGCTTATAAGGAATATCGCTGAAGGCATCTGCTGGAACCTCAGATGGACTAGAGATAAGATAAGTCCATTGTTTTTTTCTTGTGGTATTTTTGACCAGTAGATACCTTTATCTGTGTGAGTGGGCTATTCTCACATCTAGGTGATTTATTTCTCTGTGTATTTACATATATATTTTTGGTTCACTCCCCACTGACATAAATACTGTGTGATTTCTGCTGTGTAGCATGTCAATTATGACATGACTAGTCTTTTACTGGTCTTTATATATGTGTGTTATTTATTCGTGTGTTCGTTTAGGGATACCTAGGGAAAGGTGAGGGACAGCCTCCGAGGAGCAGGGACACCAATCTGAACCTGTAGGGTGAAAACACTCCGCTGTCAGGTAGGGAGAGCCATTCCATTAGCGCCATTTAGGGCAAGCCTGACTGCATTACATAGTACCATACTATCCCTCCCTCATATGGTGTTTCTATGTCGATATGTGTAGTTTTGTCCCATTTGTACTATTGAGTACACTTTTAAGGATAATTATTAAAAGTTAACTTTTATTGGGTATTTTTTCTTTCTCTGGTTCTTTTAAGTATTCTTGGGGTGATACCTTTATTGGCTAACCAGAAAATATATATATATATACAAGCTTTCAGAGCACAGAGGCTCCTTCTTCAGGCAGGATTACAAATGAATTCATAAGACAAAAGGCACAACATTTGAGAGATGTTACAACAAGACATTTGTTCATGAGGTGTAAGTTGTGATGCCTCCTACAGATAAGTTAGGGAGAGCAAATTAGTTTTTTTTTGTTGCAAAATGAGGCCTTGGGAATGTTTAATTATCTGGAGGTGTGAATTGTGTCCATGTAGTGAGTCATAAAGCCAGGTGTTAGATTGAGTCCTGTTGTCAGTGAATTGAACATCCTTATCAATTTGAATTCCAAAATTTTTCTTTCTTTGTTGCCCTTGAAGTATTAAAACTTTTAGATCTTTAATCCAGTGTCCCCGGCCAGATAAATGTTTTCCCACAGGTGTATCCAGTTCATTCTTAATTGTGCGTCTGTGTAAATTCATTCTCGTTTGCAGCCTTTGCATAGTTTCTCCAATATAAACTCCTTCTGGGCACCTTGTACATTGTATCATGTACACCACATTGGAGGATGTACATGAAAAGACATCCATGATTTTGTAGTCCTGATTTGTGTTGGGTATGCAGACTGTATTTGATGGTAATATGTGGGTACAAGTTTTGCATTTTTTGTTTTTACATGGGAATGTGCCCGTCACTGATGGTGATGAGAGGACACTTCTGACAAGGAGATTCCTTAAGTTAGGGGGCTGTTGTAGGAGAGAAGTGGTAGTTCTGGAAATATTTCTTTCAGTTTGTGGTCTCTGTGGAATATGGGTTGGAGATCAGCACCAATTTTTCTTAGGATGACCCCAAAAATACTTTTGTCATTTTTGGCATACAAGTATTTACATCGATTTTTCTGGCTAACACGGTACCACAATATAACTTTGTATTGTACATCATGGTTCTTTTAAGGACAGAATTGAGTATTCTGGAAGGAGAGGACTGAGGAGTCTTGAGAGGACATAGGAGTCTGGAAGGCACATAGGAGTCTGGAAAGAGGGGACTAAGGAGTCTGGAGGGGTATGAGGAGTCTGGAGTTGACTAAAGAGTCTGAAAGGAGGAGACTAAGTAGTCTGGAAGGAGGTAACTCAGGATTCTGGAGGTAGGGGACTGAAGAGTCTGGAAGGAAGGGATCGAGTAGTCTGGAGGGAAGGAACTGAGGAGTCTGAAGGGGGGACAGAGGAGTCTAAAAGGAGGGGATCGAGTAGTCTGGAGGGAGTGGACTGAGGAGTCTTGAGGGGACTGAGGAGTCTTGAGGGGACATAGGAGTCTGGAGTTGACTGAGGAGTCTGGAAAGAGGGAACTGAGGAGTCTTTAGGGGACTGAAGAGTTTGGAGTTGACTAAAGAGACTGAAAGTAGGAGATTAACTAGTCTGGAAAGAAGGAACAGAGGAGTAGTGAAGGAGAGGGCTGAGTAGTCTGGAAAGAGGGGATCGAGTAGTCTGGAAAGAGGAGACTGAGGAGTCTGGAGGGGGACTGAAAAGTCTGGAGGGGACTGAGGAGTCTGGAGTTGACTAAAGAGTCTGAACGTAGGAGACTAAGTAGTCTGGAAGGATGGAACTGAGGAGTCTGGAAGGAGGGAACTGAGGAGTCTGGAAGGAGGGTACTGAAAAGTCTGGAGGGGACTGAGGAGTCTAGAGTTGACTAAAGAGTCTGGAAGGAGAATAATGAGGAGACTGGAAGGAAGGGATCGAGTAGTCTGGAAGGAGGGGACTGAGGAGTCTTGAGGGGACTGAGTATGTTGGAGTTGACTGAGGAGTTTGGAAGGAGGGGAATGAGAAGTCTTGAGGAGACTGAGGAGACTGTAATTGACTGAGGAGTTTGGAAGGAGGGGACTGAGGAGTCTTTAGGGGAGATAGGAGTCTGGAAAGCGGGGACTAAGGAGTTTTAAGAGTATGAGGAGTCTGGAGTTGACTAAAGAGTCTGAAAGGAGGAGACTAAGTAGTCTGGAAGGAGGTAACTCAGGATTCTGGAGGTAGGGGACTGAAGAGTCTGGAAGGAAGGGATCGAGTAGTCTGGAGGGAAGGAACTGAGGAGACTGAAGGGGGGACTGAGGAGTCTAGAAGGAGGGGATCGAGTAGTCTGGAGGGAGTGGACTGAGGAGTCTTGAGGGGACTGAGGAGTCTTGAGGGGACATAGGAGTCTGGAGTTGACTGAGGAGTCTGGAAAGAGGGAACTGAGGAGTCTATAGGGGACTGAAGAGTCTGGAGTTGACTAAAGAGTCTGAAAGGAGGAGACTAAGTAGTCTGGAAGGAGGTAACTCAGGATTCTGGAGGTAGGGGACTGAAGAGTCTGGAAGGAAGGGATCGAGTAGTCTGGAGGGAAGAAACTGAGGAGTCTGGAGGGGGGACTGAGGAGTATAGAAGGAGGGGATTGAGTAGTCTGGAGGGAGTGAACTGAGAAGTGTTGAGGGGATTGAGGAGTCTTGAGGAGACTGAGGAGTCTTGACTTGACTGAGAAGTTTGGAAGGAGGGGACTGAAGAGTCTCGAGGGGATATAGGAGTCGGGAGTTGACTGAGGAGTCTGGAAAGAGGGAACTGAGGAGTCTGTAGGTGACTGAGGAGTCTGGAGTTGACTAAAGAATCTGAAAGTAGGAGATTAAGTAGTCTGGAGGGAAGGAACAGAGGAGTCTGGAAGGAGGGAACTGAGGAGTCTGGAGGGGGGACTGAGGAGTCTGGAGGGGGGACTGAGGAGTCAAGAGGGAGGACTGAAATGTCTGGAGGGTACTGGGAAGTCTGGAAGGAGGGGATTGAGTAGTCTGTAGAGAGTGGACTGAGGAGTCTTTAGGGGACATAGGAGTCTGGAGTTGACTGAGGAGTCTGGAAAGAGGGAACTGAGGAGTCTGGAGGGAGAAGACTGAGGATCCTAGAGTTGACTAAGGAGTCTGGAAGGAGAGGACTGAGGAGTTTGTAAGGAGGGGATCGAGTAGTCTGGAGCGAGGGGACTGAGGAGTCTGGAATTGTTTGAGGAGTTTGGAAAGAGGGGGCTAAGGAGTCTGGATGGGTATGAGGACTCTGGAGTTGACTAAAGAGTCTGAAAGGAGGAGACTAAGTAGTCTGGAAAGAGGGAACTGCAGAGTCTGGAGGGAGGTGACTGAAAGGTCTGGAGGGGACTGAGAATTCTAGCGTTGACTAGGGAGTCTGGAAGGAGAGGACTGAGGAGTCTGGAAGGACAGGATTGAGTAGTCTGGAGGGAGGGGACTTAGGAGTCTGGATGTAGGGGACTGATTAGTCTGCTGGATGTAGGGGACTGAGGTGTCTGAAGGGGACTGAGGAGTCTGGAAAGAGGGGACTAAGTAATCTGGAAAGATGAAACTGAGGAGTCTGGAGGGAGGTGACTGAAGAGTCTGGAGGGAGGGGTATGAGGAGTCTGGAGGTGAATGAGTAGTCTGGAAGGAGGGGACTGAGGAGTCTAGAGTGAAGAGACGGAAGAGTCTGGAAGGAGGGGACTGAGGAGTCTTGAGGGGACTGAGGAATCTGTAGTTGACTGAGGAGTTTGGAAGGAGGGGACTGAGGAGTCTGGAAGGGACTGAGGAATCTGAAAGGAGGGGACATAGGAGTCTGAAGTTGACTGCGGAGTCTGGAAAGTGGGTTCTGAGGAGTTTGGAGTTGACTGAGAATTCTTGAGGGAGGGGACTGAGGAGTCTAGAAGGAGGGGATTGAGGAGTCTGGAAGGAGAGTACTGAGGAGTCTGGAAGGAGAGGACTGAGGAGTCTGGAGGGGAATGTGTAGTCTCGAGGGAGCTGAGAAGTTTTGAAGGAGGGGACTGAGGAGTCTTGAGGGGACTGAGGAGACTGTAGTTGACTGAGGATTCTGGAAAGAGAGAAGTGAGGAGTCCGGAGGGCACTGATGAGTTTGAAAAGAGGGATCTGAGAAGTCTGGAGGGGACTGAGGAGTCTGGAGTTGACTAAAGAGTCTGAAAGTAAGAGTCTGAGTAGTCTGGAAGGAGGGAACTGAGGAGTCTGGAAGGAAGGAACTGAGGAGTCTGGAAGGAGGGTACTGAGGAGTCTGGAGGGGACTGAGGAGTCTTGTATTGACTACAAAGTCTGGAAGGAGAGAATCGAGTATTTTGGAAGGAGAGGACTGAGGAGTCTTGAGAGGACATAGGAGTCTGGAGGGGACATAGGAGTCTGGAAAGAGGGGACTAAGGAGCTTGGAGGGGTATGAGGAGTCTGGAGTTGACTAAAGAGTCTGAAAGGAGGAGACTAAGTAGTCTGGAAGGAGGGAACTCGGGAGTCTAGAGGGAGGGGACTGAAGAGTCTGGAAGGAAGGGATCGATTAGTCTGGAGGGAGGGAACTGAGGAGTCTGGAGGGGGGACTGAGGAGTCTAGAAGGAGGGGATCGAGTAGTCTGGAGGGAGTGGACTGAGGAGTCCTGAGGGGACTGAGGAATCTTGAGGGGACATAGGAGTCTGGAGTTGACTGAGGAGTCTGGAAAGAGGGAACTGAGGAGTCTGTAGGGGACTGAGGAGTCTGGAGTTGACTAAAGAGTCTGAAAGTAGGAGATTAAGTAGTCTGGAAGGAAGGAACAGAAGAGTCTGGAAGGAGAGGGCTGAGTAGTCTGGAAAGAGGGGATCGAGTTGTCTGGAGGGAGGGAACTGAGGAGTCTGGAGGGGTGACTGAAAAGTCTGGAGGGGACTGAGGAGTCTGGAGGGAGGGAACTGAGGAGTCTGGAGGGGGGGACTGAAAAGTCTGGAGGGGACTGAGGAGTCTGGAAGGAGGGGATCGAGTAGTCTGGAGGGAGGGAACTGAGGAGTCTGGAGGGGGGACTGAGGAGTCTGGAGGGGGGGACTGAAAAGTCTTGAGGGGACTGAGGAGTCTGGAAGGAGGGGATCGAGTAGTCTGAAGGGAGTGGAATGAGGAGTCTTGAGAGGACTGAGGAGTCTTGAGCGGACTGAGGAATCTTGAGCGAACAGAGGAGTCTTGAGGGGACTGAGGAGTTTGGACGGAGGGGACTAAGGAGTCTTTAGGGACATAGGAGTCTGGAGTTGACTAAGGAGTATGGAAAGAGAGAACTGAGGAGTCTGGAGTTGACTAAAGAGTCTGAAAGTAGGAGACTAAGTAGTTTGGAAGGAGGGAATAGAGGAGTCTGGAGGGAGGGAACTGAGAAGTCTGGAGGGAGGGGACAGAAATGTCTGGAGAGGACTGAGAAGCCCAGAGTTGACTAAGGAGTCTGGAAGGAGAGGACTGAGGAGTCTGTAAGGAAGGGATCTAGTAGTCTGGAGGGAGGGGACTGAGGAGTCTGGAGTTGTCTGAGGAGTCTGGAAGGAGGGTGGAGAGGAGTCTGGAATGGTATGAGGACTCTGGAGTTGACTAAAGAGTCTGAAAGGAGGAGACTAAGTAGTCTGGAAGGAGGGAACTGAGGAGTCTGGAGGGAGGGGACTGAAAAGTCTGGAGGGGACTGAGAAGTCTAGAGTTGACTAGGGAGTCTGGAAGGAGAGGACTGAGGAGTCTGGAAGGAGGGGATCGAGTAGTGTAGAGGGAGAGGACTTATGAGTCTGGAGGGAGGGGACTGAGGAGTCTGGAGTTGACTGAGGAGTCTGGAAAGAGGAGACTAAGTAGTCTGGAGGGAGGGAACTCAGGAGTCTGGAGGGAGGGGACTGAGGAGTCTGGATGTAGGGGACTGAATGGTCTGCTGGATGTAGGGAACTGAGGTGTCTGGAGGGAGGGGACTGAGAAGTATGTTTGTATGGGACTGAGGAGTCTAGATGGGACTGAGGTGTCTGGCATCAGCTCACTCCACTCTCCATGTGTATAGGAGAAAGACTCATTGAACTAGTGCCACTAAAGATGTATAGGTGTCTTAAAGTGGTTGTTCTTTGGGGTCCGAATACTGGAAGCCACATCTTGGCAGAACAGGGCACTTTTGAGGTAGCTGCAGTGCCCATGCTCCGCCGCCCCACCATTCATTACTTGTTGTGCTGCACTTGGCTCTTTCCAGCAGCCCCATGGGGAACGAAGGGTGTCTAAACTGCTGGCACATATTGTACCAGGAGAAAAGTGCCGACGTGGGATAAAAGTTCCCCGTTCTGTCGATCAGTGCAAGTCCGGAGGTCAGACCTCTGCCGATATCCTGCAGACAGGTAAGAACTTGTTTTTAACTCTTTTAAATTGAAGGCATTATAGAAAGCTTCCTTTTCTCTTGTAATGTGGGGTGACACTCAGTCCCAGGTAAAATTGTCACGTTCTGTGCTTCCCAGTGCATGTGAATATCCTGGGTCCCATCAGTGAAGGAAGCAGCTCTGTCTGCCTCTCTCACAGCGGGAAATCTCAGCACCTTCTGCCCCGACCAATATACCTAGCCAATCAGAGGCCTTTACACCCTGCCATCCACTGCGATCTAGCCAATCACAGGCCATATACAGCCAATCGGAGGCCTTTAGACACTGTGACAGCCAATCAATAGCCTCTGCCCTTCCCTCTGGCTCAGTGTCTCCTTTTCTAAGAACGAAGCCTCAGCTCCATGCAGAGCCTCCATCACCCAGAGGACCGAACACCGTGATGGAACCCAGAAGACCACATTACAGTGAGTGTGACTATTTCGTTATTCCCCATGTTAGAGCAGGACTCAGATTGTAAGACTTTTCAGCTGCATGGATGATTGGAGTGGTCCTACCCCTGCCTGCCCCCTATGTCTTTGCATCTCTGCCCTTTCCTGTCTGTGCACTCAGGGGTCAGGGTTGCACCAGGTCTTCAGAGGCTGCCATCATCTCTGACCCGCTCTATGACTGCCCTGTCAGACACCTCGTCCTGGAGAATCAATGACCCTCTATTCCGCGGCATTGCGAGCTGTCAGCCGCCGTCACGCACAATGTATTTAATAAAAAGCCATCAAGCCTTGTAAAAATGTCCGCGTTCAGTCACCAGCGATGACATCAACCGGCCGGGATTGGGCGCCCCCGAGAGTGCCATGGACATCTCGACAGCTTTACAACCTCTGGGGATCACACTCCTCACAATTCTACGCTTCTCTGCACTTTTAATAAAGTCGATGGAGAAATCGAAGATTGGAATTGAGGAAACATGGCGGCTGCTGCTGGCCGCACCCGCATCGGAGTTATCGCCACTGGCAAGATGTAGTAAGCTGTGCCAGAGATGAACCCGGAGCCACCCTTAAAGGAGACGCAAAGGTCATCTGCACTCCACGCTGTGCGGCTGCACTGATGGCCACGTTAGATTGTCAGCTTTTGGGGAGAGCATCCATTTGCAGACATGACCCTTTCTGATCGAGACACGTCCTGACCTAGTCTTGCTCGCACAGCTCAGGGTTTGTTACAGGGTATCAGGTTAAACAATCCTTTGTGAATCACTCATCTTTCAAACTTTGGTGTCACCTGCATTGACACATTGCACCAAATATCCATTAGTTCTAGGTCAGAGGAGAAGATCAAACTTGCACCATATCCTCAGCTGTGGCAGGTGTCCGGTACGGACGATTTCCACACTTTGGATCTAAAGAAGAATCTGAAGTTGCAGAAGGTTTACTTTGAGATGGTTGTGCAGAACATTGCATCGTCGTCTGATAATCGCTCTGCACTCAACACTTGGAATTTTTTTTTACAATTTTTCATTCTGCTGCTTTGCTTTCTTCTGTTCCCAGAAGATAAAAAAAATCATGAGGAAAGTCCTACAGACGTTCTGATCCCTAAAACTCATGATCATGATTTGATGGAAGAAGACAAGATTTATTCCAACCCTGCAAGAACAACTGTCCCATGGGCGGTCTCATCACGAGAAGTGTCTTGTGGGCTGTCGCTTAACGAGAAGTGTCCCGTGGGCTGTCGCTTAACGAGAAGTGTCCCGTGGGCTGTGTCTTCACGAGAAGTGCCCCATGGGCTGTCCCTTCATGAGAAGTGTCCCATATGTGGTCTATTCACGAGAAGTGTCCCGTGGGCTGTCTCTTTACGAGAAGTATCCCATGGGCTGTCGCTTCATGAGAAGTGTCCCATATGTGGTCTCTTCACAAGAATTGTCCAGTGGGCTGTCTCTTTACGAGAAGTGTCCCGTGGGCTGCCCCTTCATAAGAAGTTTCCCGTGAGGAGTGTCGCATAGGCTGTTCCTGACGCGCCCCCTGGGCCTGTGCTGCTGCTGCTGTGCAGGGGGAATACCCGGAGCCGGATCGCTGGGGGTTGTAGTTCTCCGTGGCGGTGACCAGGTCCGTGCCCAGGGTGGTCAAACCAGTGGCAGTCTATTTGTATTGTAATAAGTGTCCGACTACGCCACCCGTGGATTGCGGTCAGTGGGGACCGCCGCTGCGCTGCAGACCGCTGAGGCTGATGTTGTTTGCGCAGCCGAGTATGGGATGACTCCCCACGGGAGAAGTATTGCCTCAGGGCAGCTAATGTGGAAGATGATGGGAGTGATGGTGTGAGGGTCCCAGTGCTAATGGTGCAGAAGCTGCAAGGAATCACAGAGATGTGAGGTGCAGTTCAGGGTCTTTACTGATGGTACAAGGTAGACCCTCCCGGGAGTACTGGCTAGTATAAGGGGCCTGGTCAGTCTGCGAGCAAGCAGGAGTTCCCCTGGCCAGGTGGAGTTGTAGGCCTCCCCGTTTATCTGCACTCTTCCTGGCTACCTTGCTGTCAGCGGTTACAAGTAGCCCACGTCCCTGGGTATACCGTGTGGTGCTCACCTGTCTGGCTGGTGACTTGGGGCCTTCTGTTAGCCTCCGCTCCTGGATGGCGGCGCTGGTCCCTTCTTTGTGACTGAGCCTCCGGGCTTCTATGGCCAGAGGACCTGGAATCCCCTGCCGGCTGGTTTCTGCTGCTGGGTTTATATCAGTCCCCACAGCCTCGGACTCCTGTGGGGACTGATATGGCTTAGTGATCGGACTCAAAGGGTGGTTGTAAATGGCTTCACATCCAGCTGGATGAATGTCTCAAGTGGGGTACCACAGGGCTCCGTTCTGGGACCTGTATTGTTCAACATCTTTATCAATGATTTAGATGAAGGAATTGAGGGTAAACTGATTAAATTTGCTGATGACACAAAGCTAGGAGGGATAGCTAATACTAGAGAAGAGAGAGAGCGGATTCAAAAAGACCTAAATAAACTGGAGCAGTGGGCAGCAACCAACAGAATGGTTTTTAACAGGGAAAAATGCAAAGTACTACATCTGGGCAATAAAAATGAAAAAAGCATATACAGAATGGGAGGAATAGAGCTAAGCAACAGTACATGTGAAAAAGACTTAGGTATACTAATAGATCATAGACTGAACATGAGTCAACAGTGTGATGCAGCAGCAAAAAAGGCAAATACAATTCTGGGATGTATTAACAGAAGCATACAGTCTAGATCACGTGAAGTCATTATCGGTCTTTACTCCTCTTTAGTCAGACCTCATCTGGAATACTGTGTACAGTTTTGGGCACCACATTTTAAAAAAGACATAGACAAACTGGAGCAAGTTCAGAGAAGAGCGACCAGAATGGTGACTGGTCTGCAAACCATGTCCTATGAGGAACGGTTGCAGGATTTGGGAATATTTAGCTTGCAAAAAAGAAGACTGAGAGGAGACTTAATAGCTGTCTACAAATATGTCAAGGGCTGTCACATTGTAGAAGGATCATCTTTATTCTCATTTGCACAAGGAAAGACTAGAAGCAATGGGATGAAACTAAATGGGAGGAGACACAGATTAGATATTAGAAAAAACTTTTTGACAGTTAGGGTGATTAATGAGTGGAACAGGCTGCCACGAGAGGTGGTGAGTTCCCCTTCAATGGACGTCTTCAAACAGAGGCTGGACAGACATCTGTCTGAGATGATCTAGTGAATCCTGCTTTGAGCAGGGGGTTGGACCAGATGACCCAGGAGGTCCCTTCCAACTCTACCATTCTATGATTCTATGATTCTATGATTCCTGTGTCCGGTTTTAGTGTCTTCGTCCAGGGCGAGCTCTGCTCAGCTCCAGCCCCTGGACTTCAGCTACTGCTCCTACAGAGCTCCTGTTCTTGCTTTCCCTGTGTCTGGAACTGAACTGTCTAATCCCGCCCCAGACCCAGTTTATAAGGGCAGATTCCTCCCCTCCCAGGTCTGGGTGGGCCGTGTTGCATGTTTAGGGATCCTGACCAGAGAAACCTCCCACTTGCTCTCAGACATAATATCTCTATTACTGTGGCAACCAGACCCCTGGGGTGTCACATTCCTTCATGAGAAGTGTCCCATATGTGGTCTCTTGACAAGAATTGCCCAGTGGGCTGTCTCTTTAAGAGAAGTGTCCTATGGGCTGCCCCTTCAGGAGAAGTGTCAAGTGAGCGGTCTATTCACGATGAGTGTCCCATGGGCTGCCCCTTCAGGAGAAGTGTCTCCTCAGCGGTCTATTCATGAGAAGCGTCGCATGGGCTGTTCCTTCATGAGAAGTGTCCCATGGGCTGTCCCTTCATGAGAAGCGTCCTATGGGCTGTCCCTTCATAAGAAGGATCCCATCTGCTGTCCATTCATGAAAAGTGTCCTATGGGTGGTCCCTTTATGAGAAGTGTCCCTTGGGCGGTCTCTTCACAAGGAGTGTCCCATGGGCGGTCTCTTCACAAGGAGTGTCCCATGGGCGGTCTCTTCATCAGAAGAGTCCCGTGGGCAGTTTCTGCATGAGAAATGTCCTGTGGTCTCTTCATGAGCAGCGTCACATGGGTTCTCGATTCATAAAAAGTGTCCCATGGGCTGTCCATTCATGAAAAGTGTCCTGTGGGCGGTCCCTTTATGAGAAGTGTCCCTTGAGCGGCCCTGTCATGAGAAGTGTCCCATATGTGGTCTCTTCACGAGAAGTATCCCATGGGCTGCCCCTTCATGAGAAGTGTCCCCTGAGCGGTCTATTCACAAGAAGTGTCCCATGAACTGTCGATTCATGAGACGTATCCCATGAACTGTACCTTGATGAAAAGTGTTCCATGGGCTGCCCCTTCATGAGAAGTGTCCCGTGAGCAGTCTATTCACAAGAAGTGTCCAATGAACTGTCGATTCATGAGAAGTGTCCCATGGGCTGTCCATTCATGAGAAATGGTCCATGGGGTATCCATTCATGAGAAGTGTCCCATGGGCTGTCCATTCATGAGAAGTGTCCCATGGGCTGTCCATTCATGAGAATTGGCCCATGGGCTGTCCATTCATGAGAAGTGGCCCATGGGCTGTCGATTCATGAGAAGTGGCCCATGGGCTGTCCATTCATGAGAAGTGGCCCATGGGCTGTCCATTCATGAGAAGTGGCCCATGAACTGTCCATTCATGAGAAGTGTCCCATGGGATGTCCATTCATGAGAAGTGGCCCATGGGCTGTCCATTCATGAGAAGTGGCCCATGGGCTGTCCATTCATGAGAAGTGGCCCATGGGCTGTCCATTCATGAGAAGTGGCCCATGGGCTGTCCATTCATGAGAAATGGCCCATGGGCTGTCCATTCATGAGAAGTGGCCCATGGGCTGTCCATTCATGAGAAGTGGCCCATGGGCTGTCCATTCATGAGAAGTGGCCCATGGGCTGTCCATTCATGAGAAGTATTCTGTGGGCAGTCTCTTCATGAGAAGTGTACTGTGGGCGGTCTCTTCACGAGAAATGTAGTGAAAACCTGGGGTCTTCCGTGGGCGTAACGCTACTCAGACAACACAGGGTGAGGGTAAAACAGCGTGACAATACTTTATTGAACCACAAAGCGGACAATAAACAGATAGAACAGTTCCAGCAGATACCCAAGATGGTGCAACATTACACAGTTTCACCTTTCCGCTGGCCCGCCTGAGAATAGAGCAGCTGCAACTTTGAGACTTCCAGGGTCGGCTACCTCAACCAGTGGCCCCCCGCTTCTGGCGGACCCCCACATAGAGGAGGTAGCTGCAAGCTTAGAAAGCTGACAGCCCATTGAGGTACAAGGCCAGGAGACCCGAGGGTCTCACCCTGGCTTCTCCGAGAGTTTCCATGGGACCAGATCACCGGCTGGTCCCAATCTTTTTTCTCCGAATGTCTCTATGGGTTCTAAGCGACCAGAGGGTTCCTCCTGGCAACCCAAAACAACATATCCATGGGACCAGGTGACTTCATCGTCCCAACCTGGTCTCCCCAAATGTATCCATGTCTTTCTGATGGTCAGTGGAGCAGATCCAAATCTTTCCAGTCAGGGCCTCATACCCTTAAGCCGGAATCATGTAGAATCCAAATCTGTGTCTCTTTAGGTAAAGCCATACTACCAAGCTGATGGTCTGAAGACAGTTTGACAGTTGCTTCTCCTTGATTCTCTGTTTTTAAGTCTCTTTTCAGCATGATAGAGAAACTATTTTCTATTTACATATAAAAGGTCATAAGTCACAGGTTGGAGTTAGAGGTAAAGGTGCAGGGCTCACTCAGGTCTCATTGTTTGAGCATTTGATAAACTTGCATAGTATGTCCTCCTGTCTTGGAGTCAAAAAGCCACAGTGTTCACACAAAGTTTAATCAACATATTTATCAAACATTCATTGTTCATAGACCCAAGAGGAGACAACAATCAGAGTTACAAAAATACTGGTCTGTTATTTACCAGTAGTGTATTTCTCTTGGATTAACAAATCTAAACATCTGGCTTATTAAGATTATAGGCTGTATCATCACAAATGTCCTGTAGGCGGTTTCTTCATCAGCTGTACCTTCCTCTCTGTACTCCATAAAACTTGCCGTCAGCCGTCAGTGGTCAACAGTTAGTGGTTAGTGGTCAGCAGCTAATGGTCAGTAATTAGTGGTCAGCAGTCAGTGGTTAGCGGTGAGCGGTCAATAGTCAGTGGTTAGTGGTCAGCGGTCAGCAGTTAGCAGTCAGCAGTTAGCGTTCAGCAGTCAGCGGTTAGCGGTCAGCAGTTAGCGGTGAGCGATCAGCAGTTAGCGGTCAGCAGTTAGCAGTAGAGGTCAGTAGTTAGCGGTCAGCAGTTAGCAGTCAGAGGTCAGCAGTTAGCGGTTAGTGGTCAGCAGTCAGAGGTCAACAGTTAGCGGTCGGGTTTAGCGGTCAGCAGTCAGAGGTCAACAGTTAGCTGTCAGCAGTTAGCGGTCAGTGGTTACCAGTTAGTGATGTTAGCGGTCAGTGGTTACCAGTTTGTGATCAGCGGTCAGTGGTCAGTGGTTAGCGGTCAGCAGTCAGCGGTCAGCAGTAAGCGGTCAGTGGTTAGCGGTCAGCAATCAGCGGTCAGTGGTTAGCGGTCAGCAGTCAGCGGTCAGTGTTTAGCGGTCAGTGGTTAGCAGTCAGCGGTCAGCAGTTAGCGGTCAGCAGGCAGCGGTCAGTGGTTAGCAGTCAGCGGTCAGCAGTCAGTGGTTAGCAGTCAGTGGTTAGCAGTCAGCAGTTAGCGGTCAGCGGTCAGCAGTTAGCAGTCAGCGGTCAGTGGTTAGCGGTCAGCAGTCAGTGGTCAGTGGTTAGCGGTCAGCAGTCAGCGGTCAGTGGTTAGCGGTCAACAGTTAGCGGTCAGTGGTTAGCAGTCAGCAGTTAGCGGTCAGTGGTTAGTGGTCAGCGGTCAGTGGTTAGCGGTCAGCAGTTAGTGGTCAGTGGTTAGCGGTCAGCGGTCAGTGGTTAGCGGTCAGCAGTCAGTGGTCAGTGGTTAGCGGTCAGCAGTCTGTGTTTAGCGGTCAGTGGTTAGCGGTCAGTGGTTAGCAGTTAGCGGTCAGTGGTTAGCAGTCAGCAGTTAGCGGTCAGTGGTCAGCAATTAGCGGTCAGCAGTCAGCGGTCAGTGGTTAGCGGTCAGCAGTTAGCGGTCATTGGTCGGCAATTGGCGGTCAGCAGTCAGCGGTCAGTGGTTAGCGGTCAGCAGTTAGTGGTCAGCAGTCAGAGGTCAACAGTTAGCTGTCAGCAGTTAGCGGTCAGTGGTTACCAGTTAGTGATCAGCGGTCAGTGGTTAGCGGTAGCGGTCAGTGGTTAGCAGTCAGCGGTCAGTGGTTAGCGGTCAGCAGTCAGCGGTCGGCAGTAAGAGGTCAGTGGTTAGCGGTCAGTGGTTAGCGGTCAGCAATCAGCCATCAGTGGTTAGCGGTCAGCAGTCAGTGTTTAGCGGTCAGTGGTTAGCGGTCAGTGGTTAGCAGTCAGCGGTCAGCGGTCAGTGGTTAGCGGTCAGTGGTTAGCGGTCAGTGGTTAGCAGTCAGCGGTCAGCGGTCAGTGGTCAGCAGTCAGCAATCAGCAGTCAGCAATCAGCGGTCAGCAGTCAGCGGTTAGTGGTCAGTGTTTAGCGGTCAGAGGTCAACAGTTAGCTGTCAGCAGTTAGCGGTCAGTGGTTACCAGTTAGTGATGTTAGCGGTCAGTGGTTACCAGTTAGTGATCAGCGGTCAGTGGTTAGCGGTCAGCGGTCAGTGGTTAGCGGTCAGCAGTAAGCGGTCAGTGGTTAGCGGTCAGCAATCAGCGGTCAGTGGTTAGCAGTCAGCAGTCAGCGGTCAGTGTTTAGCGGTCAGTGGTTAGCAGTCAGCGGTCAGCAGCTAGCGGTCAGTGGTTAGCGGTCAGCAGTCAGCAGTAAGTGGTCAGTGGTTAGCGGTCAGCAGTTAGCGGTCAGTGGTTAGCGGTCAGCAGTTAGCGGTCAGTGGTTAGCGGTCAGCAGTCAGTGGTTAGCAGTCAGCAGTTAGCGGTCAGCGGTCAGCAGTTAGCAGTCAGTGGTCAGTGGTTAGCGGTCAGCAGTTAGCGGTCAGTGGTTAGCGGTCAGCAGTCAGCGGTCAGTGGTTAGCAGTCAGCGGTCAGTGGTTAGCGGTCAACAGTTAGCGGTCAGTGGTTAGCAGTCAGCAGTTAGCGGTCAGTGGTTAACGGTCAGCAGTCAGCGGTCAGTGGTTAGCAGTCAGCAGTCTGTGTTTAGCGGTCAGTGGTTAGCGGTCAGTGGTTAGCAGTTAGCGGTCAGTGGTTAGCGGTCAGCAGTCAGCGGTCAGTGGTTAGCGGTCAACAGTTAGCGGTCAGTGGTTAGCAGTCAGCAGTTAGCGGTCAGTGGTTAACGGTCAGCAGTCAGCGGTCAGTGGTTAGCAGTCAGCAGTTAGTGGTCAGTGGTTAGCGGTCAGCAGTCAGTGTTTAACGGTCAGTGGTTAGCGGTCAGTGGTTAGCAGTTAGCGGTCAGTGGTTAGCGGTCAGCAGTTAGTGGTCAGTGGTTAGCGGTCAGCAGTCAGTGTTTAACGGTCAGTGGTTAGCGGTCAGTGGTTAGCGGTCAGCAGTTAGTGGTCAGTGGTTAGCGGTCAGCAGTCAGCGGTCAGTGGCTAGCGGTCAGCAGTCTGCGGTCAGCGGTTAGCGGTCAGCAGTCTGCGGTCAGCGGTTAGCGGTCAGCAGTTAGCAGTCAGCAGTTAGCGGTCAACAGTTAGCGGTCAGCGGTCAGTGCTTAGTGGTGAGTGGTTAGTGGTCAGCAGTTAGCGGTCAGCAGTTAGCGGTCAGCAGTCAGTGGTGAGCGGTCAGCAGTCAGTGTTTAGCGGTCAGTGGTTAGCGGTCAGTGGTTAGCAGTTAGCGGTCAGCTTTCTAAGCTTTCTAAGCTTGCAGCTACCTCCTCTATGTGGGGGTCCGCCAGAAGCGGGGGGCCACTGGTTGAGGTAGCCGACCCTGGAAGTCTCAAAGTTGCAGCTGCTCTATTCTCAGGCGGGCCAGCGGAAGGGTGAAACTGTGTAATGTTGCACCATCTTGGGTATCTGCTGGAACTGTTCTATATGTTAGTGATGTTAGCAGTCAGTGGTTACCAGTTAGTGATCAGCGGTCAGTGGTTAGCGGTCAGCAGTCAGCGGTCAGCAGTAAGCGGTCAGTGGTTAGCGGTCAGCAATCAGCGGTCAGTGGTTAGCAGTCAGCGGTCAGTGTTTAGCGGTCAGTGTTTAGCGGTCAGTGGTTAGCGGTCAGCAGTCAGCGGTCAGCAGTAAGTGGTCAGTGGTTAGCGGTCAGCAGTTAGCGGTCAGTGGTTAGCGGTCAGTGGTTAGCGGTCAGTGGTTAGCGGTCAGCAGTCAGCGGTCAGCAGTTAGCGGTCAGTGGTTAGTGGTCAGCGGTCAGCAGTCAGTGGTTAGCAGTCAGCAGTTAGCGGTCAGCGGTCAGCAGTCAGCGGTCAGTGGTTAGCGGTCAGCAGTTAGCGGTCAGTGGTTAGCGGTCAGCAGTCAGTGTTTAGCGGTCAGTGGTTAGCGGTCAGTGGTTAGCGGTCAGTGGTTAGCAGTTAGCGGTCAGTGGTTAGCGGTCAGCAGTCAGCGGTCAGTGGCTAGCGGTCAGCAGTCTGCTTTCAGTGGTTAGCGGTCAGCAGTTAGCAGTCAGCGGTCAGCAGTTAGCGGTCAACAGTTTGCGGTCAGCAGTCAGCGGTCAGTGCTTAGTGGTGAGTGGTTAGCGGTCAGCAGTCAGCGGTCAGTGGTGAGCGGTCAGCAGTCAGTGTTTAGCGGTCAGTGGTTAGCGGTCAGTGGTTAGCAGTTAGCGGTCAGTGGTTAGCGGTCAGCAGTCAGCGGTCAGTGGCTAGCGGTCAGCAGTCTGCTTTCAGCGGTTAGCGGTCAGCAGTTAGCAGTCAGCGGTCAGCAGTTAGCGGTCAACAGTTAGCGGTCAGCAGTCAGCGGTCAGTGCTTAGTGGTGAGTGGTTAGCGGTCAGCAGTCAGCGGTCAGTGGTGAGCAGTCAGTGTTTAGCGGTCAGTGGTTAGCAGTTAGCGGTCAGTGGTTAGCAGTCAGCAGTTAGCGGTCAGTGGTCAGCAATTAGTGGTCAGCAGTTAGTAGTCAACAGTTAGCGGTCAACAGTTAGCGGTCAGCATTTAGCGGTCAGCAGTCAGAGGTCAGTGGTTAGCAGTCAGACGTCAGCAGATAGCGGTTAGTGGTTAACAGTCAGAGGTCAGCAGTTAGCGGTCAGCGGTCAGTGGTTAGCGGTCAGCAGATAGCAGTCAGCGGTCAGTGGTTAACGGTCAGCAGTCAGCGGTCAGTGGTTAGCAGTCAGCAGTTAGTGGTCAGTGGTTATCGGTCAGCGGTCAGTGGTTAGCGGTCAGCAGTCAGTGGTTAGCGGTCAGCAGTCAGTGCTTAGCGGTCAGTGGTTAGCGGTCAGTGGTTAGCAGTTAGCGGTCAGTGGTTAGCGGTCAGCAGTTAGCGGTCAGTGCTTAGCGGTCGGTGGTTAGCGGTCAGTGGTTAGCAGTTAGCGGTCAGTGGTTAGCGGTCAGCAGTTAGCGGTCAGTGGTTAGCAGTCAGCGGTCAGCAGTTAGCGGTCAACAGTTAGCGGTCAGCAGTCAGCGGTCAGTGCTTAGTGGTGAGTGGTTAGTGGTCAGCAGTTAGCGGTCAGCAGTCAGCGGTCAGTGGTGAGCGGTCAGCAGTCAGTGTTTAGCGGTCAGTGGTTAGCGGTCAGTAGTTAGCAGTTAGCGGTCAGTGGTTAGCAGTCAGCAGTTAGCGGTCAGTGGTCAGCAGTCAGCGTTCAGTGGTTAGCGGTCAGCAGTTAGCGGTCAGCAGTTAGCAGTCAGAGGTCAGCAGTTAGTGGTTAGCAGTCAGAGGTCAACAGTTAGCGGTCAGCATTTAGCGGTCAGCGGTCAGCAGTCAGAGGTCAGTAGTTAGCAGTCAGACGTCAGCAGATAGCAGTTAGTGGTTAACAGTCAGAGGTCAGCAGTTAGCGGTCAGCGGTCAGTGGTTAGCGGTCAGCAGATAGCAGTCAGCGGTCAGTGGTTAACGGTCAGCAGTCAGCGGTCAGTGGTTAGCAGTCAGCAGTTAGTGGTCAGTGGTTAGCGGTCAGCGGTCAGTGGTTAGTGGTCAGCAGTCAGTGGTGAGCGGTCAGCAGTCAGTGTTTAGCGGTCAGTGGTTAGCAGTTAGCGGTCAGTGGTTAGCGGTCAGTGGTTAGCGGTCAGCAGTCAGCGGTCAGTGGCTAGCGGTCAGCAGTCTGCTTTCAGCGGTTAGCGGTCAGCAGTTAGCAGTCAGCGGTCAGCAGTTAGCGGTCAACAGTTAGCGGTCAGCAGTCAGCGGTCAGTGCTTAGTGGTGAGTGGTTAGTGGTCAGCAGTTAGCGGTCAGCAGTAAGCGGTCAGCAGTCAGCGGTCAGTGGTGAGCGGTCAGCAGTCAGTGTTTAGCGGTCAGTGGTTAGCGGTCAGTGGTTAGCAGTTAGCGGTCAGTGGTCAGCAATTAGTGGTCAGCAGTCAGCGTTCAGTGGTTAGCTTTCAGCAGTTAGCGGTCAGAGGTCAGCAGTTAGTGGTTAGCAGTCAGAGGTCAACAGTTAGCGGTCAGCATTTAGCGGTCAGTTGTCAGCAGTCAGAGGTCAGCAGTCAGCGGTCAGTGGTTAGCAGTCAGACGTCAGCAGATAGCGGTTAGTGGTTAACAGTCAGAGGTCAGCAGTTAGCGGTCAGCGGTCAGTGGTTAGCGGTCAGCAGATAGCAGTCAGCGGTCAATGGTTAGCGGTCAGCAGTCAGAGGTCAGCAGTTAGCGGTCAGCAGTTAGCGGTCAGCAGATAGCAGTCAGTGGTCAGTGGTTAGCGGTTAGCAGATAGCGGTCAGTGGCTAGCGGTCAGTGGTTAGCGGTCAGCGGTCAAACCCGGGGTAATCGCTGAATAATTGAAGCTTCCATGATTCGGACTTTATTCCCGTTTCAGGATCACTGCTTGCTGTCAGGAGGTGACATGATTAATTCGGAGGGGACGGGTGCAGCGCTCAGCTGAGGCTTCGCTACAGTTGTGTCAGGTATCGATAATCTGACAATGGCGGACCCAGGAGAGGAGGTGTCTGGTGGGTGGAGCTTGGAGGGGCGAGTACAAGTCCGCAGCGCATCCTGCGCACACAGCACCGCGTGCCGGCGATTTCACTGCAATTATTCCATTTGTTCCTGGAGATATTTTAATCCTTCGTGACCTCAAACTTGTGGTGAACCAGCGACCAACAAGAGGCCGCCCGCAGCCTGCGCTGTAAATCTGTTGTCTCCCTCCTGAGCTCGCGGCCCCGGATCATACATCACCCCCCCACCCCGCAGCATATTGCTTCAATTTATTCAATTAACTCCAGTGAAAGGCTGAACGCTCTGCAGATGTTCCCGCATTATACAGAGGTTATGGAGAGGACTCGCTGCAGCGCGGGTCACGTCACCCTCCCACTGTACGTCACAGGCCGGAATCTGCGCAGCTGCGGAGTCGTGTGACCATGGTGACAAATGTCACAAAAGCCAATAATGGTCCAAGCCATACCCAGCAGACTGCAGTGTAAAGCAAGGTGGCCTTCACTCCATCACGGCTGCATGTAGAGCCCTGGGAACAGAACTAACAATAAGGCTATGTTCACAAATTGCGTTTTTGGTGCATTTTTCAGCGGTTTTTTTTTCACCACCTATTACTTCCAATGCATGAAAAACACTGAAACAAGTGACCAGCTCTACTCTGCAAAACACCGAATGCTGATCATATAACCAAGAAGTGGTACTGTGCAGCGTATATATATATAGGACAGGAGAAGTGGTACTGTGCAGTTTATATATACAGGAGAAATGGTACTATGCAGTGTATATATACAGGACAGGAGGAGTGGTACTGTGCAGTGTATATATACAGGACAGGAGGAGTGGTACTGTGCAGGGTATATATACAGGAGGAGCGGTACTGTGCAGTGTATATATACAGGAGGAGTGGTACTGTGCAGCATATATATACAGGACAGGAGGAGTGGTACTGTGCAGTGTATATATACAGGAAGAGTGGTACTGTGCAGTGTATATATACAGGACAGGAGGAGTGGTACTGTGCAGTGTATATATACAGGAGGAGTGGTACTGTGCAGTGTATATATACAGGAGGAGTGGTACTGTGCAGTGTATATATACAGGACAGGAGGAGCGGTACTGTGCTGTGTATATATACAGGACAGGAGAAGTGGTACTATGCAGTGTATACAGGACAGGAGGAGTGGTACTGTGCAGTGTATATATACAGGACAGGAGGAGTGGTACTGTGGAGTGTATATATACAGGAGGAGTGGTACTGTGCTGTGTATATATACAGGAGGAGTGGTACTGTGCAGCGTATATATACAGGACAGGAGGAGTGATACTGTGCAGTGAATATATACAGGAGGAGTGGTACTGTGCAGTGTATATATACAGGACAGGAGGAGTGGTACTCTGCAGTGTATATATACAGGAGGAGTGGTACTATGCAGTGTATATATACAGGAGGAGTGGTACTGTGCAGTGTATATATACAGGACAGGAGGAGTGGTACTGTGCAGTGTATATATATAGGACAGGAGGAGTGGTACTGTGCAGTGTACATATACAGGACAGGAGAAGTGGTACTATGCAGTGTATACAGGACAGGAGGAGTGGTACTGTGCAGTGTATATATACAGGACAGGAGGAGTGGTACTGTGCAGTGTATATATACAGGAGGAGTGGTACTGTGCAGTGTATATATACAGGAGGAGTGGTACTGTGCAGTATATATATACAGGACAGGAGAAATGGTACTGTGCAGTGTATATATACAGGACAGGAGGAGTGGTACTGTGCAGTGTATATATACAGGAGAGGAGAAGTGGTACTGTGCAGTGTATATACAGGACAGGAGGAGTGGTACTGTGCAGTGTATACACACAGGACAGGAGGAGTGGTGCTGAGAGTAGCACCTGCCTCCTGAGCTCAAGCACTTCCAGGAGGAGGGTCGTCGTCTGCCTCTCTTCTCCCCAGGGAGAGGCAGGCCTACTGGGAGGCCGGCATGGCTTCCCAGCCTCCTATCCCCCGGTCTATGCCGGCGGGGGAGAAGGAGCCTCAACAACCGGCCCAGGAGGGAGTGAGGAGATCGGGAAGGGTGAGGAAGAGCACATCCACCTGCTCCAACCCCGAGACTGTTCACCGCCCGCCCAGAGAGGGAGACCGGGGCACCCCAGGCCCCAGGAACAAGAGCCCAGCAAGATCCTGGGGGGAGATGAGCTCCAGCAAGTCCACAAGTTCCTTCTCCTCCCGAGTGGTCGCTACGTTGCGAGAGTACGAGGACGACGGCAAAGCACTAACCCAGCTGAAAGAGGAGCTGAGGGAGGCCCGGTTCCTGAACACCCGGGCGTCCAACAAGGAAAGACCCGCGACCTCCCAGAGGTTTAAAGCTCTCAGAGACGAGGTGGTCAGGTTAGTGCTCCTCCGGGAGGGGATTGAGAAAAGGGCAGGTCCCTTCCTGGAGAGGTTTAAGAACCAGCGGCGGTTCTCAGAAATGAAGGGGTTAAACACCTCAGGAGAACCGCCAGCCGGCGTCCTTAGTGAAGAGGAGGAGGAGGATGAAGAGGTGACTGGAGTCTCAGTTGCTGGAGCCAGTGAGGGGCAGAGCCGGAGCTCAAGTGGTCTCCCTGCAGGGCAGAGGACTCCGACAGCAGAGGTTGGAGTGTCGGGGGAGGAGGGGGAAGGAGGACTGCTGAGGGAGATCCGACTGCTGGAGTCTCCAGTGGACCTGACGCGGTTTTCCTTCGGTGAGGACAAACCAGTGGAGGAGACCAAGAGGAGGAAGAGGAAGACCGGAGGAGCTGCACAGGAGGTGGTGAGTTACAAGTATGTACCAATGTCTGATGTTGCGCCTGCCACCTTCTGTTTAAACCCCACCAAACCTAAAGGCACGGGCTCTGCAGTGGGCTCGAGGCAGAGGCAAGGTGGGGAGAGGAGGAGGACGTCCGGCGATGCTGCCATCTGTGCGGGGAACAGTGCAGGGGTCGAGGCTGTGGAGGTACTCACAGCGCCGGACATAGGAAGTTCTGTGGAGTTTCCCACCCTGCCTTCTGCGGCTAAGCTGGTTATCACCGGAGCTGGGGGGGCAGGGAAGGATGTGAAAAACACATCTGCAAAGAACACTGGGCACACTGCTGCGACAGGGGGGCAGTGTGCCCCAGCGCCCAAAAAGGACACTAAGACCCCAAAGTCTGTGGGTGCAGGGCGGGCAGAGGTGCCGAGAAAACAGTCTGGCCAGAACAAGGACCAAAATGCTGCAGTAGGGGGGCGGGGAGCTCCAGCAGACGACCTTCAGAAAGCCAGCAGCAACCAAAGGGAAACGGGTGTGGTGCTGCAGGGAAAGGAGTCTCTGGGAGTGCTCCCCTCCCCCGGCCCAGCAGGTGTGAGTGCAGAGACACCAGACACAAGGGAGGAAGGAATGGAGGTGACTGTGGAAGGTGCAGAGAACAGCAGAGGTAATGGGGTGACATGTAAAGGGAATGGAAGTAGTGGTGCAGTGAATGATGGGAGTAATGGTGGAGCAGATGGTGGGAGTAATGGTGGAGCAGATGGTGGGACTAATGGTGGAGCAGATGGTGAGAGTAGTAGGAATAGTGGAAGTAGTGGTACAGTGAATGATGATGCAGCAAATGGTGGTGGTAGTGGTGCAGTGAATGATGATGCATCAAATGGTGGGGGTAGTGGTGGAATGAATGCTGGGAGTAGTGGTGTAACAAATGTTGGGGGTAGTGGTGTAATGAATGGTGGGAGTAGTGATGCAGCAAATGGTGGGAGAAGTAGTGGAGTGAATGATGGGAGTAATGGTCCTGCGAATGGTGTGAGTAGTAGTGGAGTGAATGGTGGGAGCAGCACTGGTGTTGGTGGGGGGGAAGTAGGCGATGGTCCCGCTGCCCCCCCAGCATTGGCTGGGGCTTCAGCCCAAAGCTATTCAGGAGCTGTCAGTGCTGGGGGTAGTAGTGCGTCCTCGTCTGGTGGCCCTGGGGATGGTGACTTGCAACAGCAGCTCCTGGACGCCCTGAGGAGAGGGGAGAGCTCCATCACTGTAGAGGGGAGGGAGGTTGATCTGTCTTTCTGGATAGAGAGACATGGTCTTTCAGCCTTCCGAGATAGAGGGGCAGAGACTGTCTGGTCTCTGCCGACAACGGGGCAGAGGAATAACCGTAGGAACGTGGTCCGTCTCCAGTGGGTAAGCAAGGATGCCTGTCCTGATAGGTCGAAGGTGGTTGAGCTCCTGCTGGGGATGGGCTTTGCGGCATATGACATCTTTGCCTTGATCCATCCCTACGGGACCTCCTACTTCTATGTCAGCTTCGTGAGACCGGAGGGCCTTGAGCTTTTCTGGTCTCGCCATGAGCTGGCTCGGAGTCGCCCCGAATGGCATGGTCTCTTTCCCCTGGCAATAACCCGCCAAGATTCAGTCAGGAAAGTGACCGTTTTGACTAGTAACGAGTCGCTTTCCTGTATGGACATTACCACCTGGGTGAGTCGATGCGGAGAGGTCACCAATATTCCCGAAAAGAATCTGGATGACCATGGTATCTGGTCAGGGGCCTGGACCTTCATGGTGAGATTGAAGGTTTCGGGAAACACTGTTACCCAAATCCCCTCCTCAACCTTTTTGGGGAGGGATAGGATCTTGATTTTCTACTGGGGGCAGCCTAAGGTCTGTCACAGGTGCGGTAGCCCCACACACTTCAGTGCGCAGTGTACCACCCAGAAATGCGCACTGTGTGGGGACCTCGGTCATCTTGCTGCTGCCTGTCGCAGGATTAGGTGTAACTTGTGTGGTGACCTCGGTCACCCGTTCAGTCGCTGTCTGCGTTCCTTCGCCAATGCGGTCCTGAAAGCGGCGAGTGCGGGACAGGCGAAAGCCGGGACTAATCTTGCCGGTGAAGGGACCAGTAGAGGCGGGGGAGGCAGGGATCCGGTGAGGAGCAAGCTGCCGCCATCCACCATCAGGCGGCAGGAGCAGCGCCGTGGGGACAGGGGGCAGGGAGTAATGTCCCTAAACTCTGACCCAGGTACTTCACTTGCAGCTGAGGATCCTAAAGACAGTGAATTGAGCGAGGAAGTCAAGAGACTTGAAAGGGAAGAGCGAGAGGATGCCACGTCTTCCCAGGAACCCTCTTCTGGTGACAGTCTAGATGAGGGAGAGGGGGAGTGGTCACAGAAAAAGAAAAAGGGTAACAGGAAAACGGCCAGAGGTAGGAGGGGGACCAGGTCTCGAGCTGCCTCTTTGGAGTGCGACCCCTCTGACTCTCTGGCCGTGATCCAAGCACCATTGGAGGGTTCAGCCGCCCCCCCCTCTGGTGGATCTCTCCAACCAGTTCGGGGCACTCCAGGACCTCCCTCTGGAGGGGGGAAGTGGGGACCCGGGGCCGGAGGATGCGGACAAGGTGGTTGGGTTCAGGAGATGGCTGGGTCTTCCTCTCGGGGGGCAAATACAAAGCCCTCTGGGGGGACGACTAACCCAGGACCAGCAGACGAGGGCAAGAATGTATGTAAGGAGAGAATGGACGAGTCTGTTTGTCTTAAGCGCACTAAAAACCCGTCATTATCGGAGGAAGAGGTTGGGACTGTCAGTGGTGGGAAGAAAAAGGCTATCTAATTCAATCAGTCATGATGGCGGCACCCACCCCGTTGACGCTGGCAACTATTAACGTTTGCAGCATAAAGTCAGATGCGGCAAGGTACACGGCCTTTCATTTTCTCGGCCAACTTGACGCCGACATTTTGTTTTTGCAGGAGACCAGGTTGACCGATATATCAACCTTGCATAAAGCAAGTGGAGGCATGGGCCCTCCTACTGGTCTCTTGCGGCAGAGCCGTATAGCGGGGTGGCGGTCCTTTTTAAGACCGCAGCGGTTGAATGCAGACGAGTGATCGAATTAGAAATGGGGAGATGCTTGATCCTAGATGTCTCCATGGGGGGACAAGAGCTTCGGCTCATTAACATCTATGGTTCCCAGTCCAAGTGGGACCGCAAATGTCTCTTCCTGAAGATCAAACCTTTTTTATTTTCGAGTCGGCAGGTGGTCTTCGGAGGGGATTTCAACAATGTCACGAGATCCTGTGATAGAAGAGGTTCCGGAGACCGGCTGGCTTATGACTGCGTCGCGTTAAACAAGATAGTGAGTGAGGCTCGCCTGGTGGATGTCCACATCCGGCACAACCCGGGCGACACGGGATTCACCTTTTTTAGAGGTAGTCAGTGCAGGTCTAGGCTAGACAGGTTTTATTTGAAGGAGGAGGCCGTCTCTTCACTATTGTCGGTTGTGGAGGTGGAGTTCTCCGATCACTGTTTGATTATGTTTTCTCTGAATGTTACAGAGACTCCTCGGATGGGAAGAGGCTATTGGAAGCTGAATTCGTCACTCCTTGAGGAAGAAGCTGTAAGACGGTCTTTTGAGGAATTCTTTCAGAGCCAGGTACCATTGCTGGGCCTAAGTAACACTAAGTCGGAGTGGTGGGAGATGTTCAAACATCGGGTGGCGAGATTCTTCCGGCAGCTCTCGAACCTCAGAAGCCTGAACAGGGATCGCCTGTATCAGAGCCTGAGGAGGAAACTCGAGCATCTTGTCTTGACTGGAGGTAGCCGCGAGGAGATCTCCAGAGTGAAGTCCTTGCTGAAGAGGTGTCAGTACGATAGGCACGCATCTTTGGTTTTCGAGAGGGACTACGGGAAGTACTGCTCGCCCGACCCTTACAGAAACTGTAAGATGTCAGTGAATAGTAAGATAGTGACGGGGCTGGTGGACAGTACGGGGTCCCTGAGAAGGTCTAGATCAGGGATCTTCGAGGTCATCAGTTCCTACTACTCTCACCTCTTGGGAAGGAGGGAGCTTGATCGTGACGGGATGTCGCCTATCCTGGCTGAATCTGTTCCTGAGCCAGGGGTTGACCTCTCGCTGGGCGATTTGGCAGAAGCGATCAAAGAAGAGGAAGTGAGACGATGGGCTTAGGCCCAAAAAGTCGCCAGGTCCGGATGGCTTAACATCCGAGTTCTTTAGGACCTTTAGGGACTCTTTGGTCCCCCTCTTGACTCAGGTGTTTAACAAGTGTCTCTCCTCGGGCACTCTACTGAGATCATTAAGGAGGTCAGCTTTGATCATTTTGTCAAAGGGTAAGGATCCGTCACGCATTGAGAACTGGCGTCCCATAGCACTTCTCAATGTGGACAGGAAGATTTTGGCTAAGATACTTTTCAACAGGCTGGTGAAGTTTGCACCCCGGCTCCTTTCGGAGGTTCAGCACTGTTGCGTTCCTGGCCGTAGCACTTTTAGTGCTGTTCTAGGTGTCCGAGAGGCCGTGGAGCAAGGCAGGGCGGGCCTCTGGAAGGGGTTCTTGCTGACCCTGGATCAGGCAAAAGCCTTTGATCGGGTTAACCACTCTTTTGAGGTATGGTCTGCCTGGAGGGTTTGTGGACTGGCTTAAGACCTTGTATGCAGGGGCTGAGACTTTCCCTCTGGTGAATGGGTGGATTGGACTACCTTTCAGGGTAGGATCCGGTGTCCGTCAGGGCTGTCCTCTTAGCCCTTTGCTTTACGCTTTTGCAATCGATCCCTTCCTCAGAAGGATCGATTGTGGACCGTTGGTGGGGGTGCGGATGGGCGGGGCGGCGCCGGAGGCTATCCTGAGGGTGGTGGCCTACGCGGACGATGTCACTGTCTTTGTTTCTTCGCAAGAGGAGGCAGTGGTGGTGATGTCAGAAGTGGAGCGCTACTCGGAGGCATCCGGGTCCAAGGTCAACCAGGATAAGTGTGAGAGTCTCTGGCTGGGAGGCGGAGATTCCGGGTTTGATCTTCCGGACACCCACCCCGAACCCCAAGAACATGCCAAAGTCCTGGGCATCGAATTTGGCCAGGGTGATTACCCCACGAAAAACTGGGAAGGCAGAATCAAAGGTGTCGCCCAAAGAGTGGACCAATGGAGGGATTGGTCTTTGACCTTGAGGGAAAGGGTTGGCCTGTGCAAAGCTTTCCTGCTCCCCTTGCTAATCTACCTGGGCAGCGTCTGTGTCTTGCCAGAGCCTCTCTGGACACGGGTCTACAGTCTGTTCTTCCAGATGTTATGGGGGAACAGACT
This sequence comes from Phyllobates terribilis, assembly GCF_046119375.1. Taxonomy (NCBI): domain Eukaryota; kingdom Metazoa; phylum Chordata; class Amphibia; order Anura; family Dendrobatidae; genus Phyllobates; species Phyllobates terribilis. The sequence continues at coordinate 344,809,063 of NW_027362765.1, read as the reverse complement.
GAACCTAGTCAAGCGGGAGGTCACTTACCGCACGAGGAGACTAGGGGGTTTGAATATGGTGAACCCCGTGGTGTTCCTAGTGAACACCTTCTTGAAAGTGAACGTGGCAAACCTTTGGAAAGAGAGGGCTCCTCCGTGGGTATTCTCCTGCAAGGGATGGTTTCAGCCTTTCTTCCAGGAATGGGAGACAGGGGGAAGAGTGAAGGATCTTCGCACACCACACGGGCATCTCCCGGCTTACGTTACCCCGGTTCTGAAAATGATCCGCCGGTGGGGTCTGGGAAAGTGGGAGGTGAGGTCCCTCCCGAGCAAACTCCTCGATATGAGGGTCTTGCTTTCTCATTTTCAGAGTCCATTGGCCCTCAAAGACTGCCCAAGTCGGGATCTGGAGGTTTGGTTGAGTTTGTTAAATTCTAGCAGGATCCCCAAGAAGTACTGGGACTTGACTTGGCGTTGCTTCCATGGTAAGCTGTATGTGAGGGACAATTTGAAGTACAGGAGCTCCGAGGACATGAATTGCCCCCGTGACGCTTGTGCTAACGTGCTGGAAAGCATGGAGCACTTCCTGCTTCATTGTCCCTTTAATACAGAGGTGTACAACAGGGTGGGGGCTTCCATTGGTTGGCCGCGGCTGACTACTCTGTCCTACGCCGGGTGGGCCTATGGAGTGTTCGGAGACCTTGGGAGAAGGGACCGAGACACTTTATTCATAGTCAGCGCAGTGGTGAGGTATTTCACGTGGAACGCACGAGTTTTAGTCTCGACGCAGAGTAAAATCCTCCATGTAGATGAAGTCTGTAGGAACATCCTAGGTGACCTGGTGAAGGTACGTTTTCTGGAGTATGAAAGACTGGGTGCCCGGAGGGCGGCCCGTCTCTGGAGGGGCTTTTCCTTCAGGGTGCCTTAGTCCGGTAGTACTACCTGGTGGTGGGCTGATGTCTAGATTTTTGTTTTGTATTTGTCTCCTGAATAGAAGGTTTGCCGGCATCGAACTTGAGCCTTGGATGGTGAGTGTGTAGGTTGTGTTCTGTATATATTGTATATAATGTATAATAGGGGGTTTTAGTTAGGTTGGGTGGGGGATTTGGGGGGGTTTTCATCAGTGGTGATAAGAGGACTGATCTGGCCTGGTCCAGGCCCCGCCTGGGGAAAAACTTTGGGGCCTGATCCTAGCTCGGAGTAATCCTGAACTTTGTGGCCAGAGCTGGATCAGGGGTGGAGGGATAGTTAGTGTAGGTCTGTGTTTTATGTATATATATTAAAAAATTAAAAAAATATATATAAAAAAATAAAATAAAATTGTTCATGTCACTATTGTATAATTGTTATTTTTGGTTTTCTGTGGTGTGAATGAGGTGCGGTAAGGGGGTGACTAAGGTCAGGCAGTGGGGCCAGTAGGTTAGTGTTAGTGTCCGGTTGTATATACGTTATATTAGGTTTAGTGTTTTATTGTATATAATCTTGTATATAGGACGGTGTTTTATGTGTATATAGGACGGTGTGAGTGTTGTGTGGGATTGTATATAGTAGTATGAATGAAGCTGGGCCGGGGGTCTTATAGGTTTTATAATAGTTATTTCTTGTATATATATATATATATTCCTGGGGGGATTTATTTTGTTTCTATTTTCTGTGATTTGTCGTCTTGTTTTGTTCTTATGTTCGGTGTCCTGTAATGTATTATTGTTCTGTCATGTACTGTATATATACAGGAGGAGTGGTACTGTGCAGTGTATATATACAGGACAGGAGGAGTGGTACTGTGCAGTGTATATATACAGGACAGGAGGAGTGGTACTGTGCAGTGTATATATACAGGAGGAGTGGTACTGTGCAGTGTATATATACAGGAGGAGTGGTACTGTGCAGTGTATATATACAGGAGGAGTGGTACTGTGCAGTGTATATATACAGGACAGGAGGAGTGGTACTGTGCAGTGTATATATACAGGACAGGAGGAGTGGTACTGTGCAGTGTATATATACAGGAGGAGTGGTACTGTGCAGTGTATATATACAGGACAGGAGGAGTGGTACTGTGCAGTGTATATATACAGGACAGGAGGAGTGGTACTGTGCAGTGTATATATACAGGAGGAGTGGTACTGTGCAGTGTATATATACAGGAGGAGTGGTACTGTGCAGTGTATATATACAGGAGGAGTGGTACTGTGCAGTGTATATATACAGGACAGGAGGAGTGGTACTGTGCAGTGTATATATACAGGAGGAGTGGTACTGTGCAGTGTATATATACAGGACAGGAGGAGTGGTACTGTGCAGTGTATATATACAGGAGGAGTGGTACTGTGCAGTGTATATATACAGGAGGAGTGGTACTGTGCAGTGTATATATACAGGACAGGAGGAGTGGTACTGTGCAGTGTATATATACAGGACAGGAGGAGTGGTACTGTGCAGTGTATATATACAGGACAGGAGGAGTGGTACTGTGCAGTGTATATATACAGGAGGAGTGGTACTGTGCAGTGTATATATACAGGAGGAGTGGTACTGTGCAGTGTATATATACAGGACAGGAGGAGTGGTACTGTGCAGTGTATATATACAGGACAGGAGGAGTGGTACTGTGCAGTGTATATATACAGGAGGAGTGGTACTGTGCAGTGTATATATACAGGACAGGAGGAGTGGTACTGTGCAGTGTACTGTGCAGTGTATATATACAGGAGGAGTGGTACTGTGCAGTGTATATATACAGGAGGAGTGGTACTGTGCAGTGTATATATACAGGACAGGAGGAGTGGTACTGTGCAGTATATATACAGGACAGGATGAGTGGTACTGTGCAGTGTATATATACAGGACAGGAGGAGTGGTACTGTGCAGTGTATATATACAGGACAGGAGGAGTGGTACTGTGCAGTGTATATATACAGGACAGGAGGAGTGGTACTGTGCAGTGTATATATACAGGACAGGAGGAGTGGTACTGTGCAGTGTATATATACAGGACAGGAGGAGTGGTACTGTGCAGTGTATATATACCGGACAGGAGAAGTGGTACTGTGCAGTGTATATATACAGGACAGGAGGAGTGGTACTGAGCAGGGTATTTATACAGGACAGGAGGAGTGGTACTGTGCAGTGTATATATACAGGACAGGAGGAGTGGTACTGTGCAGGGTATTTATACAGGCAGGAGGAGTGGTACTGTGCAGTGTATATATACAGGACAGGAGAAGTGGTACTGTGCAGTGTTTATATGTTACACGAATGCCACCTAAGTTCAGATAGGGGCGAGACCGGTTACATGAGTTCGTTGGAATCCTGGGGGAACCGTTACTCAGGGCGACCATAGACCATGTGCTGCAGCTCCTCTCAGGCACACAATAGATTCAGTTGCTGACCAGACACATCTGACAAGAGTCTTCATAAACGGTAGAACAGTAACATTTAATGAGGCACGGCCAGTGCAAAGCAAATGTCTAAATGAGTAACAGGCTCCAGTAATAACAGTACGGTCTCCTTTGCAGCACAGAAGTACACAGTCTATTATCCGGTAGCACAGTACAGCACAGTTCTATGCATACACAACCACAGTTTTTTCCTTCACAAGGACTCAATAGTACACAGCATTCTTTATCCTGCATGGAGATGGAGGGGGGAAGGGTGTGAGGAGGGAGATGATCTCTATGAAAGGCTTCCTTCCAGTTCTTATCTTCCTGGCCGATAATACATGGAGTCAAAGGGTATATGCCCACGATGCAGATTTGAAGCAGAAATTTCCTGAGCGTTTTTGTCTCTCCATGCCAGAAAAAACGCATGTGGTTTTTACATGCGTTTTTGACTCGTTTTTGACACGTTTTTACATGCGTTTTTTGAAGCGTTTTTGAGCATCAATGAATGATTTTTGGAGCTATAAAGTTGGTGGGACATTTCTTAAGCCCTTGGATTACCATAGCACTGGGTTGAGTATATTGGTTCATTTAAATGATTAAAGAATGAGTGTGTTGTATTTCAAATAAAGTGTTTACACTGTGTCTGTGTGTTTCTTTACTTTGTTTGGTCATGAAAAGGTCTGATTGACACCTTGACATCACCAAACAAAAGATCTGGGTGTCAGCTAGTCCCATTCACCCAATCTTCATCACCATTTCTATTCACGTATTTTATGCGACTGCTCTGAGTCATTTTTTTTAGCCTAGGAAGGTGCCATTAGGCAAATATTTTCCCTGGCAATAATTAACATCTCATAGCTGAATCCTTAGCCCCTAAGTCCCCAGGAAGAGCACTCAGCAGCGCTTTGGACACAATGTATTTATGTTGCATCCAAAACGCGGAGTTATAATGCTGCACTTTGGTTGTCGGTACATGTGAATCCACCAAATATAATGACACTGCAATCGGTCAAAATATGCAGCGGAGACTGGCGTGTCCACTGCAGAAATTTACATGCTGCGGGTAAGTTTGGGTACGTGGCCACGGTCAGGAGCCGCTACAGGTTTGATGCTGCATGTTTATACAGCGTCAGACCCGCAACATCCTGATTTTACAACATAGTGGATGGGATCTCTAGAAATTTCATGTCGGCTATGCGTGCATCAGAGGCTGCGAATCACCCGCGGACACTGACATGCGGCGCGTCTTTCAGGACCATAGCTTGACAAATTCTCTTGTGGAGTCGCTAGTCTCCGCAACTGAATTTTGCCCACTAGAATGTATTGAATGCGGTAAATTTGCATGGTCCAGTGAACACATGTGGATTTACCTACGTTCAATAGAATGCAACGTTTTGGATGCAGCAAAAATTTGCGTCCAAAGCACTGCTACATCTGAATTATGGGCACAAAGCCTAAAATTAAAAAAAATGGCATAGGCTCCCGCATCATTTTTATAACTAGCAGAGGGAAAGCCGACCGCTGGGGGCTGTTATTAGTAGCCGGGGAAAGGGCCATTAGCCAACAATGTTCCCTGGCTATTAATTTCAGCCCACAGCTGTTTGTTTAGCCTTTACTGGCTAGATTACAGGGGGACCCCAGAAAAAAATTGACATGGGGACTCCCTATAAAATCTAACCAGCAAAGTCTAAACTAGACAGCTGCGGGCTGATATTAAAAGCCAGGGAAGGGGCCATGAATACTATCCCCCTTCACGGCTATTAATATCACCCCTCAGCAGTCTCAGAAATGGAGCATCCATAAGATGCGCAAAATCTGGCACTTAGTCTCGCTCTTCCACACTGCCCTGTAGCGGTGGCGAGTGTGGTAATTGGGCTGGGGTTCACGTCAGCCTTGTATTGGCGGCTGATGTAAAGCCCAGGTCTGTAATGGAGGGCGTCTATAAGACGCCCCCATTACTAACCGCGTAGTAAAATGGCGCATTTTCAATAAAACACACGGCCAGAATAAAGTATTTTAATGAAATAAAACACACAGTTCTACAATTTTTTTTATTACACGCCTCCGCAAAGCCAATGATCTCCTGAAAAAAAACGTAAAAAAACAAACAACAATATCCCTCACCTGTCCGTCGTCAACGACGCAATCCACGATCACGACTGTCCCACGACGATCCGGATCATTTCTACAGCTGTGACATCAGCAATCACTGATGTCACAGCTGTAGAATACAGCACTGTATACTGACAGGGGTGTAAACTCACCCCCTGTCAGTATACAGTGCTGCAGGGGGTCACTGGGGTTCATCAGCTGAAGATCAGCTGATGAGCCCCGGTGAGCTAGAGACCATGGGAACCTTCTTGTGAAGGTTCCCACGGTAAGTATCAGCTGATCGGTCATGAGAGCGATCAGCTGATTACCGGCTTCAGGTGACTGCCGGTACTGATCACCTGATGGTCACGCGACCATCAGGTGATCGCTGACTTCACCGATCAGCTGATGGTCGCGTGACCATCAGGTAATCAGTGACGTCACTGCAGGTCCTGGAAGCCCGCGCCCCGCAGTGTGCAGCGAGCCGCCGACAGGACAGCATCGCCCAGGAGGACACCGGGGGCCGCCGGAGAGGCGAGTATGAAGGTTTATTTTAAATTTTTACTGTTATCAGCCAGAGCAGCGGTTGGATGAGAGAAGTAGCAGCCTCCTCTCCCGATCCGCTAAGGTCTAACACCTTGGTCAAAGTTATCTGAGCACAAAACTCTCCAAGAGTGCCTAAACATTTGCATCTGCCCATTTTCCCTTTGGTAATTTTTAAAATGTAAGAAATGACAATATATATTGTGACAAGGTCACTGGCAAAGTACTGGAGAGAAGATGTGTAACACTGAGATTGTTCGCTCCAGTGATACAAACACAGAAAAGGTGTTCCAGCACACAAAGTATAGAAAAGGGTTAATCAGCCATCTTGGTGCTAGGGTGATTAAACACCTGTAGAAAGGGAAGAGTTCAAAGGATAAATTCCCAGCCTTTCAGAGAATTTGGTGTGGGGAGGGCTGGAGGCACAAGCTCTGGAGTTGTTTTGTCTTGTGAAGGAAAGCTAAACCTTGGGGTATTTGTTCCTGAAGCGGCCGGTTACACGTAGCAACCAGGACTGAGCCATACGTTATGGTTATGTTTTATTTTTCCTGTTAGGCCGGGAAGGCCATGTTTGTTTTTGCTAACATTGCTGTGGTTTATGCAGTGCTCTTAATAAACTCAGCAGAAGATTTAAAGAGACAGTGTTCCTGTGTTCCTCTATGTGCAGCCGAGTGAGCCGATCTACCACAATATATATATTTTGCCTAAAATACAAGGGAAATGAGTCCTCTTTAACTTCAGAACTTTTTGAGATCATTTCAACTTGCTTAAATGTTAACAATAGCAGTAATTTAGACCAGGAGCGCCCAAACTTTTGCATGTCACTGTATATGGAGGATTATGGGGAGTGCATTATACTATATGGGGGAGTATCGGGTGTGTATTATACTCTATGGAGGACTATAGGGAGTGCATTATACTATATGGAGGACTATGGGGAGTGTATTATACTCTATGGAGGACTATAGGGAGAGCATTATACTATATGGAGGACTATGGGGAGTGCATTATACTATATGTAGGACTATGGGGACTGTATTATACTATATGGAGGACTATGGGGACTGTATTGTACTATATGGAGGACTATGGGGAGTGTATTATACTATATGGAGGACTATGGGAAGTGCATTATACTATATGGAGGACTATGGGGAGTGTATTATACTATATGGAGGACTATGGGGAGGGTATTATACTATATGGAGGACTATGGGGAGTGCATTATACTGGATGGAGGACTATGGGGAGTGTATTATACTATATGGAGGACTATGGGGAGTGCATTATACTATATGCAGGACAATGGGGAGTGCATTATACTATATGGAGGACAATGGGGAGTGTATTACACTATATGTAGGACTATGGGGAGTGCATTATACTATATGGAAGACTATGAGGAGTGTATTATACTGTATTGAGGACTATGGGGAGTGTATTATACTATATGGAGGACTATGGGGTGTGTATTATAGTATATGGAGGACTATGGGGAGTGCATTATACTATATGGAAGACTATGGGGAGTGCATTATACTATATGGAGGACTATGGGGAGTGCATTTTACTATATGTAGGACAATGGGGAGTGCATTATACTATATGTAGGACTATGGGGAGTGCATCATACTATATGGAAGACTATGGGGAGTGTATTATACTATATGGAGAACTATGGGGAGTGTATTATGCTGGATAGAGGACTATGGGGAGTGTATTATACTATATGGAGGACTATGGGGAGTGCATTATACTGGATGGAGGACTATGGGGAGTGTATTATACTGGATGGAGGACTATGGGGACTGCATTATACTATATGGAGGACTATGGGGAATGCATTATACTATATGGAGGACTATGGGGAGTGTATTATACTATATGTAGGACTATGGGGAGTGCATTATACTTTATGGAAGACTATGGGGAGTGCATCATACTATATGGAGGACTATGAGGAGTGTATTATGCTGGATGGAGGACTATGGGGAGTGTATTATACTATATGGAGGGCTATGGGGATTGTATTATACTATATGGAGGACTATGGGGAGTGCATTATACTATATGGAGGACTATGGGGAGTGCATTATACTATATGGAAGACTATGGGGAGTGCATTATACTATATGGAGGACTAAGGGGAGTGTATTATACTGGATGGAGGACAATGGGGACTGCATTATACTATATGGAGGACTATGGGGAGTGCATTATACTATATGGAGGACAATGGGGAGTGCATTACACTATATGTAGGACTATGGGGAGTGCATTATACTATATGGAAGACTATGAGGAGTGTATTATACTGTATTGAGGACTATGGGGAGTGTATTATACTATATGGAGGACTATGGGGTGTGTATTATAGTATATGGAGGACTATGGGGAGTGCATTATACTATATGGAAGACTATGGGGAGTGCATTATACTATATGGAGGACTATGGGGAGTGCATTATACTATATGGAGGACTATGGGGAGTGCATTTTACTATATGTAGGACAATGGGGAGTGCATTATACTATATGTAGGACTATGGGGAGTGCATCATACTATATGGAAGACTATGGGGAGTGTATTATACTATATGGAGGACTATGGGGAGTGCATTATGCTGGATAGAGGACTATGGGGAGTGTATTATACTATATGGAGGACTATGGGGAGTGCATTATACTGGATGGAGGACTATGTGGAGTGTATTATACTGGATGGAGGACTATGGAGACTGCATTATACTATATGGAGGACTATGGGGAGTGTATTATACTATATGTAGGACTATGGGGAGTGCATTATACTTTATGGAAGACTATGGGGAGTGCATCATACTATATGGAGGACTATGAGGAATGTATTATGCTGGATGGAGGACAATGGGGAGTGTATTATACTATATGGAGGGCTATAAGGATTGTATTATACTATATGGAGGACTATGGGGAGTGCATTATACTATATGGAGGACTATGGTGAGTGCATTATACTATATGGAGGACTATGGGGAGTATATTATACTATATGGAGGACTATGGGGAGTGTATTATACTATATGGAGGACTATGGGGAGTACATTATACTATATGGAGGACTATTGGGAGTGTATTATACTATATGGAGGACTATGGGGAGTGCATTATACTGGATGGAGGACTAAGGGGAGTGTATTATACTGGATGGAGGACAATGGGGACTGCATTATACTATATGGAGGATTATGGAGAGTGCATTATACTATATGGAGGATTATGGGGAGTGTATTATACTATATGTAGGACTATGGGGAGTGCATTATACTATATGGAAGACTATGGGGAGTGCATTATACTATATGGAGGACTATGGGGAGTGTATTATGCTGGATGGAGGACTATGGGGAGTGTATTATACTATATGGAGGACTATGGGGAGTGCATTATACTATATGGAGGACTATGGGGAGAGCATTATACTATATGGAGGACTATGGGGAGAGCATTATACTATATGGAGGACTATGGGGAGTGTATTATACTATATGGAGGACTATGGGGAGTGTATTATCCTATATGGAAGACTATGGGGAGTGTATTATCCTATATGGAGGACTATGGGGAGTGTATTATCCTATATGGAGGACTATGGGGAGTGCATTATACTATATGGAGGACTATGGGGAGTGCATTATACTATATGGAGGACTATGGGGAGTGTATTATACTATATGTAGGACTATGGGGAGTGCATTATACTTTATTGAAGACTATGGGGAGTGCATCATACTATATGGAGGACTATGTGGAGTGTATTATGCTGGATGGAGGACTATGGGGAGTGCATTATACTATATGGAAGGCTATGGGGATTGTATTGTACTATATGGAGGACTATGGGGAGTGCATTATACTATATGGAGGACTATGGGGAGTGCATTATACTATATGGAGGACTATGGGGAGTGCATTATACTATATGGAGGACTATGGGGAGTGTATTATACTATATGGAGGACTATGGGGAGTGTATTATACTATATGGAGGACTATGGGGAGTACATTATACTATATGGAGGACTATTGGGAGTGTATTATACTATATGGAGGACTATGGGGAGTGCATTATACTGGATGGAGGACTAAGGGGAGTGTATTATACTGGATGGAGGACTAAGGGGAGTGTATTATACTGGATGGAGGACAATGGGGACTGCATGATACTATATGGAGGATTATGGAGAGTGCATTATACTATATGGAGGACTATGGGGAATGTATTATACTATATGTAGGACTATGGGGAGTGCATTATACTATGTGGAAAACTATGGGGAGTGCATTATACTATGTGGAAAACTATGGGGAGTGCATTATACTATATGGAGGACTATGGGGAGTGTATTATGCTGGATGGAGGACTATGTGGAGTGTATTATACTATATGGAGGACTATGGGGAGTGCATTATACTATATGGAGGACTATGGGGAGAGCATTATACTATATGGAGGACTATGGGGAGAGCATTATACTATATGGAGGACTATGGGGAGTGTATTATACTATATGGAGGACTATGGGGAGTGTATTATCCTATATGGAGGACTATGGGGAGTGCATTATACTGGATGGAGGACTATGGGGAGTATATTATACTGGATGGAGGACTATGGGGACTGCATTATACCAAATGGAGGACTATGGGGAGTGCATTATACTATATGGAGGACTATGGAGAGTGTATTATACTATATGTAGGACTATGGGGAGTGCATTATACTATATGGAAGCCTATGGGGAGCGTATTATACTATATGGAGGACTTTGAGGAGTGCATTATACTATATGGAGGACTATGGGGAGTGCATTATACTATATGGAGGACTATGGGGAGTGTATTATCCTATATGGAGGACTAAGGGGAGTGCATTATACTGGATGGAGGACTATGGGGAGTGTATTATACTGGATGGAGGACTATGGGGACTGCATTATACTATATGGAGGACTATGGGGAGTGCATTATACTATATGGAGGACTATGGGGAGTGTATTATACTATATGTAGGACTATGGGGAGTGCATTATACTTTATGGAAGACTATGGGGAGTGCATCATACTATATGGAGGACTATGAGGAGTGTATTATGCTGGATGGAGGACTATGGGGAGTGTATTATACTATATGGAGGGCTATGGGGATTGTATTATACTATATGGAGGACTATGGGGAGTGCATTATACTATATGGAGGACTATGGAGAGTGCATTATACTATATGGAGGACTATGGGGAGTGTATTATACTATATGGAGGACTATGGGGAGTGTATTATACTATATGGAGGACTATTGGGAGTACATTATACTATATGGAGGACTATTGGGAGTGTATTATACTATATGGAGGACTATGGGGAGTGCATTATACTGGATGGAGGACTAAGGGGAGTGTATTATACTGGATGGAGGACAATGGGGACTGCATTATACTATATGGAGTATTATGGAGAGTGCATTATACTATATGGAGGACTATGGGGAGTGTATTATACTATATGTAGGACTATGGGGAGTGCATTATACTATATGGAAGACTATGGGGAGTGCATTATACTATATGGAGGACTATGGGGAGTGTATTATGCTGGATGGAGGACTATGGGGAGTGTATTATACTAAATGGAGGACTATGGGGAGTGCATTATACTATATGGAGGACTATGGGGAGAGCATTATACTATATGGAGGACTATGGGGAGAGCATTATACTATATGAAGGACTATGGGGAGTGTATTATACTATATGGAGGACTATGGGGAGTGTATTATCCTATATGGAGGACTATGGGGAGTGCATTATACTGGATAGAGGACTATGGGGAGTATATTATACTGGATGGAGGACTATGGGGACTGCATTATACTATATGGAGGACTATGGGGAGTGCATTATACTATATGGAGGACTATGGAGAGTGTATTATACTATATGTAGGACTATGGAGAGTGCATTATACTATATGGAAGCCTATGGGGAGTGTATTATACTATATGGAGGACTTTGAGGAGTGCATTATACTATATGGAGGACTATGGGGAGTGCATTATACTATATGGAGGACTATGGGGAGTGCATTATACTATACGGAGGACTATGGGGAGTGTATTATACTATATGGAGGACTATGGGGAGTGTATTATACTATATGGAGGACTATGGGGAGTGCATTATACTATATGGAGGACTATGGGGAGTGTATTATACTATATGGAGGACTATGGGGAGTGTGTTATACTATATGGAGGACTATGGGGAGTGTATTATACTATATGGAGGACTATGGGGAGTGCATTATACTATATAGAGGACTATGGGGAGTGCATTATACTATGGGGAGTGTATTATACTGTATGTAGGACTATGGGGAGTGCAGAATACTATATAGAGGACTATTGGGAGTGTATTATACTATATGGAGGACTATGGGGAGTGTATTATACTATATGGAGGACTATGGGGAGTGTATTATACTATATGGAGGACTATGGGGAGTGTATTGTACTATATGGAGGACTATGGGGAGTGTATTGTACTATATGGAGGACTATGGGGAGTGTATTGTACTATATGGAGGACTATGGGGAGTGTATTGTACTACATGGAGGACTATGGGGAGTGTATTATGCTATATGGAGGACTATGGGGAGTGTATTATCCTATATGGAGGACTATGGTGAGTGCATTATACTGGATGGAGGACTATGGAGAGTGTATTATACTATATGGAGGACTATGGGGAGTGCATTATACTTTATGGAGGACTATGGGGACTGCATTATACTATATGGAAGACTATGGGGAGTGCATTATACTATATGGAGGACAATGGGGAGTGTATTATACTATATGTAGGACTATGGGGAGTGAATTATACTATATGGAAGACTATGAGGAGTGTATTATACTGTATGGAGGACTATGGGGAGTGTATTATACTATATGGAGGACTATGGGGTGTGTATTATAGTATATGTAGGACTATGGGGATTGCATTATACTATATGGAAGACTATGGGGAGTGCATTATACTATATATAGGACTATGGGGAGTGCATTTTACTATATGTAGGACAATGGGGAGTGCATTATACTATATGTAGCACTATGGGGAGTGCATCATACTATATGGAAGACTATGGGAAGTGTATTATACTATATGGAGGACTATGGGGAGTGTATTATGCTGGATGGAGGACTATGAGGAGTGTATTATACTATATGGAGGACTATGGGGAGTGCATTATACTGGATGGAGGACTATGTGGAGTGTGTAATACTATATGGAGGACTATGGGGAGTGCATTATACTTTATGGAGGACTATGGGGACTGCATTATACTATATGGAAGACTATGGGGAGTGCATTATACTATATGGAGGACAATGGGGAGTGTATTATACTATATGTAGGACTATGTGGAATGCATTATACTATATGGAAGACTATGAGGAGTGTATTATACTGTATGGAGGACTATGGGGAGTGTATTATACTATATGGAGGACTATGGGGTGTGTATTATAGTATATGGAGGACTATGGGGAGTGCATTATACTATATGGAAGACTATGGGGAATGCATTATACTATATGGAGGACTATGGGGAGTGCATTTTTCTATATGTAGGACAATGGGGAGTGCATTATACTATATGTAGCACTATGGGGAGTGCATCATACTATATGGAAGACTATGGGAAGTGTATTATACTATATGGAGGACTATGGAGAGTGTATTATGCTGGATGGAGAACTATGAGGAGTGCATTATACTATATGGAGGACTATGGGGAGTGCATTATACTATATGGAGGACTATGGGGACTGCATTATACTATATGGAGGACTATGGGGAGTGCATTATACTATATGGAGTACTATGGGGAGTGTATTATACTATATGTAGGACTATGGGGAGTGCATTATACTTTATGGAAGACTATGGGGAGTGCATTATACTATATGGAGGACTATGAGGAGTCTATTATGCTGGATGGAGGACTATGGGGAGTGTATTATACTATATGGAGGGCTATGGGGATTGTATTATACTATATGGAGTACTATGGGGACTGCATTATACTATATGGAGGACTATGGGGAGTGCATTATACTATATGGAGGACTATGGGGAGTGCATTATACTATATGGAGGACTATGGGGAGTGTATTATACTATATGGAGGACTATGGGGAGTGTATTATACTACATGGAGGACTATGGGGAGTGTATTATGCTATATGGAGGACTATGTGGAGTGTATTATACTTTATGGAGGACTGTGGGGAGTGTATTATACTATATGGAGGACTATGGGGAGTTCATTATACTATATGGAGGACTATGGGGAGTGTATTATACTATATGGAGGACTATGGGGAGTGCATTATACTGGATGGAGGACTATGGGGAGTGTATTATACTGGATGGAGGACTATGGGAACTGCATTATACTATATGTAGGACTAAGGGGAGTGCATTATACTATATGGAAGACTATGGGGAGTGTATTATACTATATGGCGGACTTTGAGGAGTGCATTAAACTATATGGAGGACTATGGGGAGTATATTATAGTATATGGAGGACTATGGGGACTGCATTATACTGTATTTCTAGATACCAGGCAGATTTCAGCGTATACTTAAAAATAAAATAAAATAGTAGGTTGATACAGGGATTTATTCTGACTGCTGGTTTCAGAGTCGGGAGGGAATTTTTCCTCAGGTGAAGATTGGCCAAATCATTTGGGGTTTTTGCCCTCCTCTGGATCAACTTTAGCAATTACAGAACTAACAGGTCGAACTTGATGGACGCAAGTCTTTATTCGGCTTTACAAACTATGTTACTATGTTACTATATGGAGGACTATGGGGGGTGTATTATAGTATATGGAGGAGTATGGGGAGTGCATTATACTATATGGAGGACTATGGGGAGTGCATTATACTATGTGGAGGACTATGGGGAGTGTATTATAGTATATGGAGGACTATGGGGAGTGCATTATACTATATGGAGGACTATGGGGAGTGTATTATAGTATATGGAGGAGTATGGGGAGTGCATTATACTATATGGAGGACTATGGGGAGTGCATTGTACTATGTGGAGGACTATGGGGAGTGTATTATAGTATATGGAGGACTATGGGGAGTGCATTATACTATATGGAGGACTATGGGGTGTGTATTATAGTATATGGAGGAATATGGGAAGTGCATTATACTGGATGGAGGACTATGGGGAGTGTATTATACTATGCTAGATGGTGGCCCGATTCTAACGCATCAGGTATTCTAGAATATGTATGTGGCCGACCGGGCGCGACTAATCAGCGAAGCAGTGTTTAAATGGGTTGTGCACTACTTTAAATTAACCCCCCAATGTATCCCCCCCGGGGCTCCTAATGAATTTTGTAATTACGTCATGTTGTCAATACTGCTTGTGACAACATCGCTGACCACGTACAGCCGGCACGTAATTTCCCCGGCAGCGCCAATATCGCTGATTGGTCGCGGCCACGACCAATCAGCAAACCGTGTTAGTGAGGACCGGGGAGCGGCGCTGCCTGTGCGGGTACTTCCGCTGCTAGCGCCGGTCATCTCCCTGCTGCATCGCCGCTGACCTCCTTGCGGCTACCGTCGGGAGATCAGCGGCTAGGGCCACTGATCTCCCGACGGCAAGTGACGCGCCCCTGGGCCTGCTGTGTCGTGCGGCATCGCGCGCACGGGGGAGCTTACCCGGATCCGGATCAGATGGGAGTAGTAGTCTCGTGGCGGTGACCCGGTCCGTGCCCAGGGAGTCAAACTGAGTGGCAGCGTTTAGCAGTAGATGTTAGAAATGTTCGACTACGCCACCCGTTGATTGCGGCTATGAGGCCGCCGCTGCAGGGCAGACCGCTGAGGCCGGTGATATGGTTGTGCAGCGTAGATGGTATAACCCCCAACGGGAGGGGTATGGCCTCAGGGCAGCAGATGAGGATGATAGTGGTAGTGATGGTGCAGAAAGGAAGCTCAGAGACGTGTGGTGCAGTTTCAAGGCTTTTACTCACAGGTGTTGCTCCGGTCACTCCGGCCAAGAGTGACCACCCGAGCCGTGCTGCGTCCACCAGGTGCGGGACTCGGCCAACTCCCAGGCAGTTCCGGAGCGTGGTCCTGAGCTCCCCTCTCTTCCTTCCTACTGGCCGTCCCCACCAGGGACCCACCTTTGTCCGGCTCCCTTGGGCCTTTTGGTGGCGAAACCTTTCTCGGCTTCCCTGACCCTATGCGTGGTATGCCCTCCTGGTGGATATGGTGAGGGGTCGCGCCAAAGCTTGTCCACGACCTCCGGTTCCTGGCTAAGGATGATTGGCCTCTGCCAGTTTGGGATCCGGTACCCTTTGCTGCCAACCCTTCACCCGTCTTAGCTCACTTGTGGGATCTCAGGGTTCCCTCTGCTTGCGCCTCTGGGCCTTTCACTGTGTTTCTCCTCTTCTTCCTCTTTCTCTGCGCTTCAGGCCTGGCCCTGGAGCTGGGCCCAGCCGGAGCCACAGCTCCCTGTCAGCCCTCTCTGGCTGAACTCTCCCTCAGCTTCTCCTCAGACTCAACCCCTTGTCTCAAGATGGTGCCCACCTTTATACTCCCTCTGACACCCGAGCCCAGGTGACTAGCACCCAATGGGCTCCTACCAATGCCCAGAGTCCCTCCCCTGTCTGCTCCTACACTACTGGGATGTTCCTCCCCCCCTCCCACTCCAGCCAGGGACAGACGCTGTCGTACCTGCACATCTACCTAGTGGGAGTACCGTTGTTCTGTCCCCCGGAAATGGGATGAGTGTAGTGCATGCAGCTAACTGAGCTCAGTCCCACACTCCATCCTTACCCGGGAGTGGAATACCACACCTCTGGTTCGAGGTGCAATACCCCTGTAGCAGCCGAGTCCTCGGGGTGCTACACAAGTGTGAAGGGAGGACCGGGGAGCGGCGCCGCCTAGGCCGCCGGACGGGGTACTTCTGCTGCGAGCAGCCGGTCATCTCCTGGCTGCATCGCCGCTGACCTCCGTGCGGCAGATGAGCGGCTAACGGCCACCATCTTGTTCTGAAATCCCGCATTGCTGATTGGCCGCCGCCGGACCAATCAGCGACGCGGGATTTCCTGGACGGACAGACAGACGGGATAAGCCGATTATATAGTAGATGTAGGACTATGGGGAGTGCATTATAATATATGGAAGACTATGGGGAGTGTATTATACTGTATGGAGGACTATGGGGAGTGCATTATACTGTATGGAGGACTATGGGGAGTGTATTTATGGGCATTTATGCATATAGCATTTATGCATACTTTATCGAAGTGCCATAATTTAGCAAAGTGCCCTGGCAGTTAGAAAATGGCATTGCTAATATTCATCTTTCTTCTCTTCTTACAGGTATATATTTTTCACTGCTTGTGTGATCTGTCCTGAAAACTGCATTATATCTCCATGCAATGCTCTGCAGCCTATCAATTTCTGGTATATATTTTTTCACTCCTCTAGCTTTTTTATTCCATGATACTTAAAGGTCATCACACTTACTTTAAGAGTTTATGATCCATGCCGAGTTTACTAGTCTGTTTTTTTGTTTTGTTTTTTTTTCCCTGCACTTTATGGTCTCCTGTTGTCTTTTAAGCTAGTGATTGATTGTTAATGAGTTAAATCTGTGCAGATCTAAGCAAATACGTCCCTATATATTGAGACTTAGTTAAGGGGCAGCATTTATGCGGGGGCATTTATGCATATAGCATTTATGCATACTTTATCGAAGTGCCATAATTTAGCAAAGTGCCCTGGCAGTTAGAAAATGGCAGTTGGACAGGGCAGGAGACAGGTAAGACATGCAAGACAAACCAACAAACTTGCTTCCAGGTCATCTTTTTGGCAAACAGTATTCACCATTTGTATCTGTGCCATTTATTTTCTGGTTGCTACAATCATCCACATTCACCGTTCTCCCACAAATGCGGCACACTTCATCCATATTAATCCCTCACTCCTCTCTTCTCCTATGTACAGTTGTCATGCTCTCTTCACAATGTTATACCACGCAGATCCATTCATTCCCACCATACAACGCAGGAAACGCTCTCACAAATCACTCAATCATCTGCTCACTCTCTGTATCTTCCTTCTATTAGTCGCAGGTGATATTTCTCCCAACCCAGGACCCTCCAGTAATAATAACACTAACTCTTTCCCTGTTACATTCAGAAACCGTGCTAATCTCATTAATATTCCCTGCATATCTTCTGTCTCATTCAACTGTGCCCTTTGGAATGCACGCTCAGCTTGTAATAAACTCTCTTACATCCATGACTTTTTCCTCTCTAATTCCCTCAACCTTCTGGCTCTCACTGAAACCTGGATCCAGCAGTCGGACACCACCGCTGCTGCAGCTCTCTCCTATGGTGGCCTACATTTCTCTCATACCCCGCGACCTGACAACAGATCAGGTGGAGGTGTTGGTCTGCTTCTTTCAACAAAATGTACTTTTCAGGTTATCTCCCCAGTACCCTCCCTTATCTTCCCTTCTTTTGAGGCCCACACAGTCAGACTCTACCGGCCCTTCTCCCTGCGAGTGGCGGTTGTCTATCGCCCCCCAGGTCCCCCCCGTCAATTCCTGGATCACTTTGCTGCCTGGCTTACAAATTTTCTATCCTGCGACATCCCCACGATAATCATGGGAGACTTTAACATCCCAATTGGCGATCCTCTTTCCCCATCTGCCACGCATCTTTTATCACTAGCCTCCTCCTTCGGCCTTTCACAGCTTGCTAATTCTCCTACACATGAGGACGGGAACACATTGGACCTGATCTTCTCCCGGCTTTGCTCAGTACATGACTTTACTAACTCTCCCCTTCCACTCTCTGACCATAATCTTCTTTCATTCTCTGTCAAGAACTGTGACTCTACTCAAGACACTCCCACCGTCCACACTTATAGAAATTTACGCGCCATTAACACCCAGAAATTTATAAAAAGGTTGCAATCATCATTGGCCCCAATCTCCTCCCTCTCATGTCCCGACTCTGCATTGAAGCATTATAACAAAATAATGCTATGCGCCTTGGATGAAGCCGCACCTCCTACACAAAGAACAATTCGGCATAGACGGCGACAACCCTGGCACACGCCTCAAACACGTCTTCTCCAGAGGTACTCCAGGTGCGCTGAACGGCTGTGGAGAAAATCCAATCTGCCCGAAGATTTCCTCCACTATAAATTTATGCTGAAAACATATAACTCTGCCCTTCACCTCTCCAAACAAACCTACTTTAACAACCTCATCATCTCACTTTCCAATAATCCTAAACGACTCTTTGACACGTTTCATTCTCTCCTCAATCAAACAGTACAGGCCCCGACCACCGACCTCAGTGCTGACGATCTGGCTAACTATTTCAAAGAAAAAATTGACCATATCCGACAGGAAATTTTCTCCCAATCCCCAAATGTTATGCATGCTCCCCCCCACCACATTGTATCTTGCTCATTTTCTGACTTCGAACCAGTCACGGAAGATGAAGTGATCAGGCTCCTTGCATCTTCTCGCCCTACCACCTGCACCAGCGACCCTATTCCCTCACATCTCCTTCAGTCCCTTGCTCCAGCTGTCACCTCTCACCTAACTAAAATTTTCAACCTTTCCCTCTCATCTGGTATCTTTCCCTCTTCTTTTAAACACGCCAGCATACAACCATTACTTAAAAAACCATCCCTCGACCAGAACTGCACGGCCAACTACAGACCTGTTTCCAATCTTCCCTTTATCTCTAAACTCCTGGAACGCCTGGTCCACTCCCGTCTAATCCGCTATCTCTCAGACAACTCTCTTCTTGACCCTTTACAATCTGGTTTCCGCTGTAGCGCTGGCGTCCCTGCCCTCTGCTAGGCAGGGACGCTGCTCCCCTCACCGCTCTGCTGTCAGCGCGCGCTCCGTCCCGGCGTCCTCTCCCCGCTCTGCTGTCAGCGCGCGCTCCGTCCCGGCGTCCTCCTCCTGCTCTGCTGTCAGCGCGCGCTCCGTCCCGGCGTCCTCCTCCTGCTCTGCTCTCAGCGCGCGCTCCTTCCCGGCCCCTGTGCTTAGGGCGCGCGCGCGCGCGCTTCCCTCCTCTTAAAGGGGCCGCGCGCGCCGCCCTAAAGAGTCCCCGGCCAATGGCCGGAGGACTTCATCATATATAAGGCACCTCCTCCAAAATGGAGGTGCCCGAGCAATGTTGTTTGCACCTGTGTCTCACCTGTGCTTCAGCCCTCAGGTCCCGTTGCCAGTTTCCTGCCAGTTTCCTGCCAGTTTCCTGCTAGTTACCTGCCAGTTACCTGCCTGAATACTTGTTACCTGTCTGCCTGCCTGAGGTCCGACGGTCTGCCTTACTACTCCGGTCAGTCTGTCTATGGACCAGCTTGCCCGCTCACCTGGGAGCGCTTCTCCGTTATCTGCCTGCTTGCCAGCCCGGAGGCTCCGTTGTCACGTGCTGTGACCACCAGCTATCTCAGAGACTCTTGCCCGCTCGCCTGGGAGCGCATCTCCGTTACCTGCCTGCTTGCCAGCCCGGAGGTCCCGTTGTCACGTGCGGTGACCACCAGCTATTCCAGAGACTCTTGCCCGCTCGCCTGGGAGCGCATCTCCGTTACCTGCCTGCTTGCCAGCCCGGAGGTCCCGTTGTCACGTGCGGTGACCACCAGCTATTCCAGAGACTCTTGCCCGCTCACCTGGGAGCGCTTCTCCGTTACCTACCTGCCTGCCAGCCCGGAGGTTCCGCCGTCACGTGCCGTGACCACCTGCTATTCCAGAGACTCTCGCTTGCTCACCTGGGAGCACACATCTACCATCCGCCTGCTAGCCTACCCGGAGGCTCTGCCATCACAGGTCGTACCTACCCCTTACCCAGAGACTGCCCTGATCACTTGCCGTAACTCCCTGTCCGTTCACCCAGAGACTGCCACCCGCTCCCTTACAAGGGCCGCCCCCTTGTATAGTAGCTCAGAGGTTCCGCCTCCCGGACCCGTTACATCCGCTCTTTACATTCCACTGAAACTGCCCTCACTAAAGTCTCTAATGATCTACTAACAGCTAAATCTAATGATCACTACTCCCTGCTGATCTCCTGGATCTCTCTGCAGCATTTGACACTGTGGATCACCAGCTCCTCCTCACTATGCTCCGCACTATTGGCCTCAAGGACACGGTTCTCTGCTGGTTCTCCTCTTATCTCTCTGACCGCTCCTTCTCTGTGTCTTTTGCCGGCTCCTCCTCCTCCCTACTTCCTCTTACTGTCGGGGTTCCTCAAGGATCAGTCCTAGGCCCCCTTCTTTTCTCCTTATACACCGCTCCTATTGGACAAACAATCAGTAGATTCGGTTTTCAGTACCATCTCTATGCTGATGACACCCAATTATACACCTCTGCTCCGGACATCACCCCTGCATTACTACAAAAGACCAGTGATTGTCTGTCTGCTGTGTCTAACATTATGTCCTCCCTCTACCTAAAACTGAATCTGTCAAAAACTGAACTACTCGTCTTTCCTCCCTCCATTAATCTACCTGTGCCCGATATTGCCATCTCCGTGTGTGGCTCCACCATTACTCCCCAGCTACAAGCCCGCTGTCTTGGGGTCATTTTTGATTCAGATCTTTCTTTCACTCCTCACATCAAATCACTCGCTCGTTCATGTCATCTACACCTCAAAAACATCTCAAGAATCAGGACTTTTCTCACCTTTGACTCGGCAAAAACTCTTACTGTCGCTCTTATTCATTCTCGTCTTGACTATTGCAACGCTCTACTAATCGGTCTCCCTCTTACTAAACTCTCCCCTCTCCAATCCGTCCTGAACGCCGCAGCCAGGATCATATTCCTCGCCAACCGCTACTCAGATGCCTCTTCCCTGTGCCAGTCATTGCATTGGTTGCCCATCCAATATAGAGTTCGTTTTAAACTTATCACGCTTACCCACAAAGCGCTCCATGCTTCAGTACCCCCCTACATCTCCTTCCTTGTCTCAGTCTACCACCCTACACGTGCCCTCCGTTCTGCAAATGACTTGAAACTAAAATCCTCCATAATCCGAACTTCCCACTCCCGTCTCCAAGATTTCTCGCGTGCTGCGCCAATTCTCTGGAATGCACTACCCAGGACAGTTCGATTAATTCCCAATACCCACAGTTTCAAGCGAACCCTAAAAACACATTTCTTTAGACTGGCGTATCACCTAAACACACTCTGTCCATCCCAGCTTTCCCCCATATTAAAATCTTCTTCAACTTCGGGTTCAAACCAACCATGCACATAAAAGCCTCTGTCAGGACTGCACACATACTGGCTGGCGACCAGTCCATGTATTATTATTTATCCTATTCAGTATATCTAGGCTGCATTATACAATATATGTACTTTTTACCTTTTGTGTCTCCCCCACTTCCTCATAGACTGTAAGCTCGCGAGCAGGGCCCTCACTCCGTTCGATATGAGATATGCTTATTCTGTATTGTCTGTATAAGTCCCCCCTAAAATTTGTAAAGTGCTGCGGAATATGTTGGCGCTATAAAAATAAACTATTATTATTATTTATTATTATATTATACTGTATGGAGGACTCTTGGGAGTGCATTATACTGTATGGAGGACTATGGGCTGTGCATTATACTATATGGAGGACTATGGGGAGTGCATTATACTGTATGGAGGACTATGGGGAGTGCATTATACTATGGGGAGTGTATTATACTATATGGAGGACTATGGGGAGTGCATTATACTCTATGGAGGACTATGGGGAGTGTATTATACTATATGGAGGAGTATGGGGAGTGTATTATAGTATATGGAGGAGTATGGGGAGTGCATTACATTATATGGAGGACTATGGGGAGTGTATTATACTGTATTGAGGACTATGGGGAGTGTATTATACTGTATGGAGGACTATGGGGAGTGTATTATACTATATGGAGGACTATGGGGAGTGTATTATACTATATGGAGGAGTATGGGGATTGTATTAGAGTATATGGAGGAGTATGGGGAGTGCATTATACTGTATGGAGGACTATGGGGAGTGCATTATACTATATGAAGGGCAATGGGGAGTGCATTATACTATATGGAGGACAATAGGGAGTGCATTATACTATGTGGAGGATTATGGGGTGCTGTATGCTATAGCCCATTTAACTTTATGTAGAGCTATGTGGGGGTATTATAATATTTAGAGGGCTATATGGGGAGCATTATAATATTTATAATATACTGTATGCATGCAATTATACAGTGGGAACGTTTGTGTGAGGTCTGTGGAGGGCTGTGTGAGGGCCATTATACTGTTTTTTGGGGGTCATTATACATTGTGGAGAGTTGTGGGGCCCATTATAACGTGTGTAGGGCTGTTTAGGGGTCACAGTTGGGAGATCATACTGTATTGGGGTCACAATCCTTTGCCGAGGGAGTTGAGCTGGGGTACAGTGAGGTCATCATACTGTGCGTGTGGAGGGTACATTGGAGGACCTCACAGTGGGGGTATCATACTGTGTTTGGGGGCCACTTTTGTTGGCCTCATAATCTATGGGTGAATTGTAAATCGCTGCGGAATCAGTTGGCACTATATAAATAAAGATTATTAATATGGGTGCAATGAAAGGGATTCTAGGGCTTCAATAAGAGGAAAATTACTTTGCAAAGGCTTGTCATAGAAAAATTGAAAATCTTTTCTTCTCCCCTGTCATAGATATTAAGAGATTAACCATTTCTCCCAAGCCCCTCTCACCCCTCCCTTTTCCACACTTTGTGGCAAGAAGAGAGCTGAGAGCTCTGTCTGTATGTAATTAACACACGCCTGAGAAGTGTCCTGTAAACAAATGCCAGCCAAGACCTGCTATGACCTAATTAAAAATGCGAGGGTCTTTCCCCTGGTAGAGGCAGGGGATGATTAGACACAGGCTTGCGATAATTTACGTGTAACTGTTGAAGCTTGCTTCCCGAGCTTCAAAAGGGAAATTTATCATCAGTCTGGCACCAATATGGAATATGGAATATTGTAAGTTCCATAATTCCGATAATTATGGGACCTATATTTTTAGTGGCAGGGACAGCCAAGGAGCGATGTGCTTATTTTTCCATAGCTGTAAACCCCCCTCCGTGGAACTGTAGCGCAAAAGCACCAGAATAATGAGTCGCAAATGCACCATGCGTGGTCTCTAAATAAAGATAAAATCATAATGAAAAAAATGGCTTAGTTTGCATGCTTCTGCAATCAACGAGCGATAAGTTATCGCAGAAGTTAGCATTTTTAATAAAAACATGAAGGGTGAAGCCCAGCCCCGTGATGTCAGCACAAGGAGTATGGACAGGTCTCTCCCTTAAGCATAAAATAGTCTGCTGAGGTTGGAGTAGCATTCTTGGCCTGGGAGTATATGTTTATTATACTGAAGGATCGCGTTCGATAACGCTAAAATCAAGCGGAGTGTCTCCCCTCCACCTATATTGAATGGTCTCAGTGATTGTATAGTAAGTCTCTTCCTTAATCCTTATTATTTTGTGTAACTGCTTATGTATTGTAATGTCTCCTTTGTAAAATCTTGTATATTTTTCTTAAACACTGCCTCCCTTTTGGATTAAATATAAAATTTAATAGTCCTGTTTCTTTTGCTCTAGAATCGTTCCCTCCCCTGAAGCCATATACGCTACCAAAACACAGGCGTCCGGCCAGGCCTGTATTATATTTCAAATCTGGAAGGAGAAAAAACTGACGGAACTTCCAATACAAGAAATAGGTGTGAACAGGTGCTTACTAGGAGAAGCTACCTCCATATACAATTAACAAATAAAGTAGCACTCTGTAACGCTGAGTATGTAAATATGAAGTCTGAAATATGAATAGCATTACAGCTGTAGAAAATAGAAATAAATGAGAAATCTTAGCGCATAAATTGGTCAGTTTCCTGTGTACCTGACAGCTGCAGTAAGGCGTTTCTCAATGTCAGGACCCTACCAATGTGAATACCTCTCTAAGGGACATCCGTCTGCTTATATGTGGGAAAGAAAGATCCTATTGCAATTAAAACCACCTGCGGCATAGAGGTGGAGTGATCAATAAAAGATTTCTCATTTATTTCTATTTTCTACAGCAATAATGCTATTCAAATTTAATACTTCATATTTACATACTCAGCCTTGCAGAGTTCTACTTTATTTGTTAATCTTTCAAATCTGGACGGTGATGGCAGAGAATAATAATAATTGGGCTATCGTGAAGTTGACAGTGACCATATGGGGCGTATACACATATTCCATGCATTGGTATCCGGAGGTGTGACGCCATACACTCACTGGTCGCTTGCCGATACCTACGTATGGAGTAGTGGGGACTGTGTGCTCGCGGATCCCTGATGAAATCCTGACAGAGTGACGGCAGCGGCGAGATATTGCGTGATGTCCCCGGTGTCGTCTCTGTGGAATACCTGACACCGATCATACAAAATACTCACACCAAACAACTGAGTGGGACACAGGAGAGTTAAAGGAAGCATAAACCAAATAGGAGAAACTCAAAGCAACAATCTCCTGAACAAATCTCCAAAACGCCAACTCCAAACAGGAACTAAACCTCCAACTGCAGAACCAAGCAGTAAGACCTAACACTGGCAATGCCTAAGTGCCAGAGGCAGCATATATAGCAGAGAGGAGTGGCCAACACTGAACAGCTGAGACAATCCAGGTAGATCTCCCTGGTGTTGTCTCTGAGGGATCCCTGACAGGGGCCACTTTAGTTTTCCTCATAATTTTTGGTTGAATTGCAAAGCGCTGTGGAATATGTTGGCGCTATATAAATAAATATTATTATTATGGGCGCAATGAAAGGGAATCTAGGGCTTCAGTAGGAGGAAAATTACTTTGCAAAGGCTGCAAAGTTGTGAGATCTGCTCTTCTATGACCCCACCGAATATTAATTCTTTTGTCGTTGGGGGGGGGGGACCCAATTGGATCTTCTGCTCTGGGACCCATGATTTCTATGTACAGCACGGCACAATGGAATGTGATCAGGATGATCTAGGAGATCTGGCAGGGGTTTCCAGCACAGAGATGTCTCTTCTTGATAATCTGGGAGATCTGTTAGTCCAGCAGTTGTCTCTTTCACACCAGTATAATCTGGTGGATCTGGTAATCTGGATCTGATTATCCGCCACCTGTCTTGTCCTCTTGATGTCTGATGACTTGTTAGTGAGGGCGCTTTTCTGTTGATTATAGGTTTATTACAGTTGAGGCGCTGCAGCAGCTTCGCACCAGTGACCTCCATTTGCTCCCTCTGCGTCTTATCTGACGGATAATGTGATATCAGGGACTTTACAAGGACAACATTGCGAGAAGCCACATAGATGAAGTTCCTATGAAAACGCTGTCTCAGAGGATTACTCGCCGATCTGTGGCTTTATGTGTGTAGGGATCACACGCTGGGCGAACACGACCACATACAACACTCCATATCCTGCGCCCCTAATCCTATTCACCGGGCACCACTGCTGCGCCCGGGAATAACCGACACCACCTGGTAACCTCCATCCACAAACAGACACCAGGGAAACCGCCGTCCAGAGAGAAACGCAGTTCACAACCAGTGGCTTTATTTTATTGAGATGCTGCATGAGGTCCCTTGTACCGGACATTACATGTGTCCGATATCACACGTGTAGAATATTACATGTGTCCGATATCACACATGTAGAATATTACCTGTGCCCGATATCACACGTGTAGAATATTACATGTGCTCGATATCAAACGTGTAGAATATTACATGTGCTCGATATCAAACGTGTAGATTACATGTGCTCGATATCAAACGTGTAGAATATTACCTGTGCCCGATATCACACGTGTAGAATATTACCTGTGCCCGATAGCACACGTGTAGAATATTACAGGTGCTCGATATCAAACGTGTAGAATATTGCATGTGCTCGATATCACACGTGTAGAATATTACCTGTGCCCGATATCACACGTGTAGAATATTACATGTGCTCGATATCAAACGTGTAGAATATTACATGTGCCCGATATCACACGTGTAGAATATTACATGTGCTCGATATCAAACGTGTAGAATATTACATGTGCTCGATATCACACGTGTAGAATATTACATGTGCCTGATGTCACACGTGTAGAATATTACATGTGCCTGATGTCACACGTGTAGAATATTACATGTGCCTGATATTAAACGTGTAGAATATTACATGTGCCCGATATCACACGTGTAGAATATTACATGTGCCTGATATTACACGTGTAGAATATTACATGTGTAGAATATTACATGTGCCTGATATTACATGTGTAGAATATTACATGTGCCTGATATTACACGTGTAGAATATTACATGTGCCTGATATTACACGTGTAGAATATTACATGTGCCTGATGTCACACGTGTAGAATATTACATGTGCCTGATATTACACGTGTAGAATATTACATGTGCTCGATATCAAACGTGTAGAATATTACCTGTGCCCGATATCACACGTGTAGAATATTACCTGTGCCCGATAGCACACGTGTAGAATATTACAGGTGCTCGATAGCACACGTGTAGAATATTACAGGTGCTCGATATCAAACATGTAGAATATTTAATGTGCTCGATATCACACGTGTAGAATATTACCTGTGCCCGATATCACACGTGTAGAATATTACCTGTGCCCGATATCAAATGTGTAGAATATTACCTGTGCCCGATATCACACGTGTAGAATATTACCTGTGCCCGATATCACACGTGTAGAATATTACCTGTGCCCGATATCACTGGTGTAGAATATTACCTGTGCCCGATATCACTGGTGTAGAATATTACCTGTGCCCGATATCAAATGTGTAGAATATTACATGTGCCCGATATCAAATGTGTAGAATATTACATGTGCCCGATATCAAATGTGTAGAATATTACATGTGCCCGATATCAAATGTGTAGAATATTACATGTGCCCGATATCACACGTGTAGAATATTACATGTGCCTGATGTCACACGTGTAGAATATTACATGTGCCTGATGTCACACATGTAGAATATTACATGTGCCTGATATCACACGTGTAGAATATTACATGTGCCTGATGTCACACGTGTAGAATATTACATGTGCCTGATGTCACACGTGTAGAATATTACATGTGCCTGATGTCACACGTGTAGAATATTACATGTGCCTGATGTCACACATGTAGAATATTACATGTGCCTGATGTCACACGTGTAGAATATTACATGTGCCTGATGTCACACGTGTAGAATATCACATGTGCCTGATATCACACGTGTAGAATATTACATGTGCC
Source organism: Phyllobates terribilis (assembly GCF_046119375.1). Taxonomy (NCBI): domain Eukaryota; kingdom Metazoa; phylum Chordata; class Amphibia; order Anura; family Dendrobatidae; genus Phyllobates; species Phyllobates terribilis. The sequence continues at coordinate 344,780,652 of NW_027362765.1, read as the reverse complement.
TGATGTCACACGTGTAGAATATCACATGTGCCTGATATCACACGTGTAGAATATTACATGTGCCTGATGTCACACGTGTAGAATATTACATGTGCCTGATGTCACACGTGTAGAATATTACATGTGCCTGATATTAAACGTGTAGAATATTACATGTGCCCGATATCACACGTGTAGAATATTACATGTGCCTGATATTACACGTGTAGAATATTACATGTGTAGAATATTACATGTGCCTGATATTACACGTGTAGAATATTACATGTGCCTGATATTACACGTGTAGAATATTACATGTGCCTGATGTCACACGTGTAGAATATTACATGTGCCCGATATCACACGTGTAGAATATTACATGTGCCTGATATTACACGTGTAGAATATTACATGTGTAGAATATTACATGTGCCTGATATTACATGTGTAGAATATTACATGTGCCTGATATTACACGTGTAGAATATTACATGTGCCTGATATTACACGTGTAGAATATTACATGTGCCTGATGTCACACGTGTAGAATATTACATGTGCCTGATATTACACGTGTAGAATATTACATGTGCCCGATATCACACGTGTAGAATATTACATGTGCCTGATATTACACGTGTAGAATATTACATGTGTAGAATATTACATGTGCCTGATATTACACATGTAGAATATTACATGTGCCCGATATCACACGTGTAGAATATTACATGTGTAGAATATTACATGTGTAGAATATTACATGTGCCTGATATTACACGTGTAGAATATTACATGTGCCTGATATTACACGTGTAGAATATTACATGTGTAGAATATTACATGTGCCTGATATTACACGTGTAGAATATTACATGTGCCCGATATCACACGTGTAGAATATTACATGTGTAGAATATTACATATGCCTGATATTACACGTGTAGAATATTACATGTGTAGAATATTACATGTGCCTGATATTACACGTGTAGAATATTACATGTGCCTGATATTACACGTGTAGAATATTACATGTGCCTGATGTCACACGTGTAGAATATTACATGTGCCCGATATCACACGTGTAGAATATTACATGTGCCTGATATTACACGTGTAGAATATTACATGTGTAGAATATTACATGTGCCTGATATTACACGTGTAGAATATTACATGTGCCCGATATCACACGTGTAGAATTTTACATGTGTAGAATATTACATGTGTAGAATATTACATGTGCCTGATATTACACGTGTAGAATATTACATGTGTAGAATATTACATGTGCCTGATATTACACGTGTAGAATATTACATGTGTAGAATATTACATGTGCCTGATATTACACGTGTAGAATATTACATGTGCCCGATATCACACGTGTAGAATTTTACATGTGTAGAATATTACATGTGTAGAATATTACATGTGCCTGATATTACACGTGTAGAATATTACATGTGTAGAATATTACATGTGCCTGATATTACACGTGTAGAATATTACATGTGCCCGATATCACACGTGTAGAATATTACATGTGTAGAATATTACATGTGCCTGATATTACACGTGTAGAATATTACATGTGTAGAATATTGCATGTGTAGAATATTACACGTGTAGAATATTACATGTGTAGAATATTACATGTGCCCGATATCACACGTGTAGAATATTGCATGTGCCCGATATCACACGTGTAGAATATTACATGTGCCCGATATCACACGTGTAGAATATTACATGTGCCCGATATCACACGTGTAGAATATTACATGTGCCCGATATCACACGTGTAGAATATTACATGTGCCCGATATCACATGTTTTTGCAAACACTTCGGCCAATATGATAAGAGTCACGGATAGGAGGTGTGGAAGAAGCACAGCTCACTCCCCATAGCCGTGAGAAATCGCCTACTCAAAGATATATTCATAAACACTGGAGAGAACGGAGTATGAGGCATATAAAAAACTTTATTAGTTATAATATAAATTCATAGTGAAGGATAACTACATTACAAATATGTGCAAATTGCGGAACAAGTCAATAAACAGGAATCCCCAAGGGGCACCCGCAGACACAATACCGCAGAAATTAGCGGTCAAATAAGCCCGATATCCTAGTTTTAACTACGGACAAATTAGTCCTTATATGGGGAAAAGGGGGCAAAAATGGCCCTGTGAATAGCAGGGTAACACCATATGGGGGGAACAGTCAGAAAATTCATGTAAAAACTGATGACAAGAGCAAAAGTCACAAAGTCACATAGGCAACTCAGGAGATTAGGTGAGTTTCAAGCATTATATTGTTATTAAGCAGCCGTACTATGTGACATATAGATAAAGATAAGTCACCGATAAAGTCACCAGAGATTGCTCTAAGAGGGGGGGGGGACAAGACAAAAGCGGGCAAATGTGGAGGATGCAGGCCTCGACGCGCGTTTCGGGGAGTTTGCTTTATCAAGAGGCGTCATAGTTAAAAGCACCAGCATCGTTTTAAATATGCCCCCAAATTAGTCACATGTCCAATCATGTGACCGGAAGAAAATAGCCGCCAACAGGATGGTGTATACGGCTCATGCGCGGGGATCATCAGAACCTCCCACCCCCCACCACGTCCGTCATGACGCTGACGCGACCCCAGAAGTGCCAGTGAGACAGCGTCTGGAGCAGCATCAACACCATGGAGACCGACGCGCGGGGACACAGGAGGGTGGGTAGCCCCGCGCATGCGCACCGCCTAACCAGGAAGCCGCACATAGTCTCCAATAATAGAAAATTATTATCACCCTAGACCAATGTACAATGTACAAATAGGTGCATCTGCACAATCGCATCAAGCAGAGATCAGTGTCTCATAAAACATGTAGATATACATATGCGTATATAGGACAAAGGAGGTCACAGAGATATATAAATATAATAATGTGCGAAAAATAAGGGTATCTATGAAGAAGGAGAGACCGAGCGGCCTGATAGGCAATGTCCATGAGTGCCGGTCAGTCATTCCATTTCTTTTATTTTCATGGGGAGCAGGAAGGGTTTCACCAATATAAAAAACATCAAGGCAAGTATAAAGTCCACGAGGGAAAGACACTAAGTGCAAAAAATAAAGATAAAAGATTACTAATAAACAGACCACAGAAGCCCACCACATCACTAAGGCGTACAAAGCAGAGACGACAGGAGAGCAGATAACCATCACTAAATTAGGTAAGTTATATATCGTACCCGGAATGATAAACCAGACATATGGGTCAGGTGTAGAGGTATCCCTCCAAAATACAATATAGATAGTAGAAAAGATCCGTAAACCAAAGGAGGCGCAGAACAACACCACCCTATATAAAAGGAAGCATGAAAAGCCCAGGTTGGGGCCCCTGTGCTGATCAGTTCTCCCTCTCTGTTGGGCCCCTGTGCTGATCAGTTCTCCCTCTCTGTTGGGCCCCTGTGCTGATCAGTTCTCCCTCTCTGTTGGGCCCCTGTGCTGATCAGTACTCCCTCTCTGTTGGGGCCCCTGTGCTGATCAGTACTCCCTCTCTGTTGTGACCCCTGCGCTGATCAGTTCTCCCTCTCTGTTGGGCCCCTGTGCTGATCAGTAATCCCTCTCTGTTGGGCCCCTGTGCTGATCAGTTCTCCCTTTCTGTTGCGGCCCCTGTGCTGATCAGTAATCCCTCTCTGTTGGGCCCCTGTGCTGATCAGTACTCCCTCTCTGTTGCGGCCCCTGTGCTGATCAGTTCTCCCTCTCTGTTGCGGCCCCTGTGCTGATCAGTAATCCCTCTCTGTTGGGCCCCTGTGCTGATCAGTTCTCCCTCTCTGTTGCGGCCCCTGTGCTGATCAGTAATCCCTCTCTGTTGGGCCCCTGTGCTGATCAGTTCTCCCTCTCTGTTGCGGCCCCTGTGCTGATCAGTTCTCCCTTTCTGTTGCGGCCCCTGTGCTGATCAGTAATCCCTCTCTGTTGGGCCCCTGTGCTGATCAGTTCTCCCTCTTTGTTGGGCCCCTGTGCTGATCAGTTCTCCCTCTCTGTTGCGGCCCCTGTGCTGATCAGTACTCCCTCTCTGTTGGGGCTCCCGTGCTGCTCAGTTCTCCCTCTCTGTTCAGGCCCCTGTTCGGATCAGTTCTCCCTCTCTGTTGGGGCCCCTGTGTTGATCAGTTCTCCCTCTCTGTTGGGGCTCCCGTGCTGATCAGTTCTCCCTCTCTGTTCAGGCCCCTGTTCGGATCAGTTCTCCCTCTCTGTTGGGCCCCTGTGCTGATCAGTTCTCCCTCTCTGTTGGGCCCCTGTGCTGATCAGTTCTCCCTCTCTGTTGAGCCCCTGTGCTGATCAGTTCTCCCTCTCTGTTGGGGCCCCTGTGCTGATCAGTTCTACCTCTCTGTTGGGGCCCCTGTGCTGATCAGTACTCCCTCTCTGTTCAGGCCCCTGTGCTGATCAGTTCTCCCTCTCTGTTGGGGCCCCTGTGCTGATCAGTTCTCCCTCTCTGTTGGGCCCCTGTGCTGATCAGTACTCCCTCTCTGTTGTGACCCCTGCGCTGATCAGTTCTCCCTCTCTGTTGGGGCCCCTGTGCTGATCAGTACTCCCTCTCTGTTGTGACCCCTGCGCTGATCAGTTCTCCCTCTCTGTTGGGGCTCCCGTGCTGATCAGTTCTCCCTCTCTGTTCAGGCCCCTGTTCGGATCAGTTCTCCCTCTCTGTTGGGCCCCTGTGCTGATCAGTTCTCCCTCTCTGTTGCGGCCCCTGTGCTGATCAGTACTCCCTCTCTGTTGGGGCTCCCGTGCTGCTCAGTTCTCCCTCTCTGTTCAGGCCCCTGTTCGGATCAGTTCTCCCTCTCTGTTGGGGCCCCTGTGCTGATCAGTTCTACCTCTCTGTTGGGGCCCCTGTGCTGATCAGTACTCCCTCTCTGTTCAGGCCCCTGTGCTGATCAGTTCTCCCTCTCTGTTGGGGCCCCTGTGCTGATCAGTACTCCCTCTCTGTTGGGCCCCTGTGCTGATCAGTACTCCCTCTCTGTTGTGACCCCTGCGCTGATCAGTTCTCCCTCTCTGTTGGGGCCCCTGTGCTGATCAGTACTCCCTCTCTGTTGTGACCCCTGCGCTGATCAGTTCTCCCTCTCTGTTGGGGCTCCCGTGCTGATCAGTTCTCCCTCTCTGTTCAGGCCCCTGTTCGGATCAGTTCTCCCTCTCTGTTGGGCCCCTGTGCTGATCAGTTCTCCCTCTCTGTTGCGGCCCCTGTGCTGATCAGAACTCCCTCTCTGTTGGGGCTCCCGTGCTGCTCAGTTCTCCCTCTCTGTTCAGGCCCCTGTTCGGATCAGTTCTCCCTCTCTGTTGGGGCCCATGTGCTGATCAGTTCTCCCTCTCTGTTGCGGCCCCTGTGCTGATCAGTAATCCCTCTCTGTTGGGTCCCTGTGCTGATCAGTTCTCCCTCTCTGTTGGGCCCCTGTGCTGATCAGTTCTCCCTCTCTGTTGCGGCCCCTGTGCTGATCAGTACTCCCTCTCTGTTGGGGCTCCCGTGCTGCTCAGTTCTCCCTCTCTGTTCAGGCCCCTGTTCGGATCAGTTCTCCCTCTCTGTTGGGGCCCCTGTGTTGATCAGTTCTCCCTCTCTGTTGGGGCTCCCGTGCTGATCAGTTCTCCCTCTCTGTTCAGGCCCCTGTTCGGATCAGTTCTCCCTCTCTGTTGGGCCCCTGTGCTGATCAGTTCTCCCTCTCTGTTGGGCCCCTGTGCTGATCAGTTCTCCCTCTCTGTTGAGCCCCTGTGCTGATCAGTTCTCCCTCTCTGTTGGGGCCCCTGTGCTGATCAGTTCTACCTCTCTGTTGGGGCCCCTGTGCTGATCAGTACTCCCTCTCTGTTCAGGCCCCTGTGCTGATCAGTTCTCCCTCTCTGTTGGGGCCCCTGTGCTGATCAGTACTCCCTCTCTGTTGGGCCCCTGTGCTGATCAGTACTCCCTCTCTGTTGTGACCCCTGCGCTGATCAGTTCTCCCTCTCTGTTGGGGCCCCTGTGCTGATCAGTACTCCCTCTCTGTTGTGACCCCTGCGCTGATCAGTTCTCCCTCTCTATTGGGGCTCCCGTGCTGATCAGTTCTCCCTCTCTGTTCAGGCCCCTGTTCGGATCAGTTCTCCCTCTCTGTTGGGCCCCTGTGCTGATCAGTTCTCCCTCTCTGTTGCGGCCCCTGTGCTGATCAGTACTCCCTCTCTGTTGGGGCTCCCGTGCTGCTCAGTTCTCCCTCTCTGTTCAGGCCCCTGTTCGGATCAGTTCTCCCTCTCTGTTGGGGCCCCTGTGCTGATCAGTTCTACCTCTCTGTTGGGGCCCCTGTGCTGATCAGTACTCCCTCTCTGTTCAGGCCCCTGTGCTGATCAGTTCTCCCTCTCTGTTGGGGCCCCTGTGCTGATCAGTACTCCCTCTCTGTTGGGCCCCTGTGCTGATCAGTACTCCCTCTCTGTTGTGACCCCTGCGCTGATCAGTTCTCATTCTCTGTTGGGGCCCCTGTGCTGATCAGTACTCCCTCTCTGTTGTGACCCCTGCGCTGATCAGTTCTCCCTCTCTGTTGGGGCTCCCGTGCTGATCAGTTCTCCCTCTCTGTTCAGGCCCCTGTTCGGATCAGTTCTCCCTCTGTTGTGCCCCTGTGCTGATCAGTTCTCCCTCTCTGTTGCGGCCCCTGTGCTGATCAGAACTCCCTCTCTGCTGGGGCTCCCGTGCTGCTCAGTTCTCCCTCTCTGTTCAGGCCCCTGTTCGGATCAGTTCTCCCTCTCTGTTGGGGCCCCTGTGCTGATCAGTTCTCTCTCTCTGTTGGGCCCCTGTGCTGATCAGTACTCCCTCTCTGTTGGGGCTCCCGTGTTGATCAGTTCTCCCT